>NC_037329.1:89377637-89681387 GCF_002263795.3 Bos taurus | reverse complement strand
TTCTCCTGTTTCTTCCATTATAGTAACTGTCCACTTGGATAAACTCCTATTCTTTTCATGTTTTTGTCTTTGTATACATTTTCTATGGTCCCCCAGCATCCTCATGTTACTTTTAAAAAAATGTCTGAATCTGTTTCATTAGGTGTATCAAAACAGTTCCATTCAAAGTACAAGTATATGGTAAAATGACTATATTCATTATTTCCTTTTTCAATGAAATATTACATTCCATACTTTAGATTTTTAAAAATCCCTACTGTTTACTTCAAGCATAATTAGAAAGTAGCTCTGAGAAAAGATCCAAAAGGATACTTTAATGGCATTTTATAGTACTTATCAGATACATGATAGGTAACATAATTTAGTGGTAACTTTGGATTATGGAGTCCGACCTGGATTCAAAATCTAACACTAGAACTTACTAGCTATGTCATCTTGGGTTTTGTTACTTTACTATGGACTTGGCCAACATACAAAAAGGGATAATAATACTTTTAATAATCATCTACAGTAGTCATGTATGGATGTGAGAGTTAGACCATAAAGAAGGCTGAGCACCGAAGAACTGATGCTTTCAAACTGTGGTGCTGGAGAAGATTCTTGAGAGTCCTTCAGACAGCAAGATCAAACCAGTGAATCCTAAAGGAAATCAACTCTGAATATTCACTGGAAGGACTGATGCTGAAGCTGAAGCTCCAATACTTTGGCCACCTGATGCGAAGAGCTGATTATTGGAAAAGACCCTGATGCTGGGAAAGATTAAGGGCAAGAGGAGAAGGGAGCGACAGAGGATGAGATGGTTGGACGGCATCACTGTCTCAGTGGACATGGGTTTGAGCAAGCTCCAGGAGATACTGAAGGACGGAGAAGCCTGGAATGCTGCAGTTCATGGAGTTGCAGAGTCAGACACGACTGAGGGACTGAACAACAACAACAACAGTGCTTACCTGTGAGGCTAGTAAACATATAATTAGCATTATTCTCAAATGTACTTTCATTTTAAGAACAAGAATCACATTTAATTGGCTCTAGTTCAAGTAATGGTAACAGCTAAGATGACAGTGGCTTGTAAGCTTTGCAACTCCTTAGAAATTCAGGCAATAATTTTGAAATTAAAGTATAAAGAAAACTTTACTTCTTGCTTCCAGCAAAAATTATGATGGACAAGGAAAATCAATTCTAAGACTGGAGAACAAAACTGTTATTCTCTACCATAAATGTATCAAGCACTGAATTTTCCATTTTTTTCTCTACCTAACAGAGCAAATGAATTTATAATTAACAAGAAATTCAGTTTCTTTAATATAGATATGGCTATTTAGGTTATCTTCTTGAGTGAGCTTTGGCAGTTTGTCTCTTAAGGACATAGTCAATTTCATAAAAATTTATTGGCATAAAGTTGCCAATAAATATTATTGTTGTTTTAATGTCCCTATGGGATCTGTAGTGGTGTCTCTTCTTTCCTTACTAATATTCCTGACCTGTGTCTTTCTTTCCCCTTATCATTCTAACCAGTGCATGCGTGCTCAGTGGCTCAGTCATGACTGATTCTTTCCAACCCTGCAGAGCTAGAGATCAATCTTTTCAGCTGTATGCCATGAATTTTGCTATTTGTGTTTTCATTTCATTCAATTAAAGTTATTTTCCAATTTCCCTAGACCTTTTTGAGCAGGGGGTTATTTATAAGTGTGCCGTCCAATTTCCATATATTTGTAGATTTCAGATGCTATTTTTATGCTAATTTCTTCGTAGCCTGAGAATATATTTTGTTTGGTTTCAATCCTCTTAAATATATTATTTTATGGCCCAGAATATAGTCTATTGTGGTAAATGTTTCATGAACATTTGAAAAGAGTGCTCTACTCTTTTTGGGTGGGTGGTGTTTAGTTGCTAAGTCATGTTCAACTCTTGGGACCCCATAGACTGTAGCCTCCTGGGCTCCTCTGTCCATGGGATTCTCTATGCAATAATACTGAAGTGGGTTGCCACTGGGTGGTGTGGTCTATAAATATTGTATCAAGATATTTAAGGGATTTCCCTGGTGGTCCAGTGGCTAAGACTCTAAGCTCCCAAATACAGGGGGCCCAGGTTCGATCCCTGGTCAGGGAACTAGATCCTGCAAGCTGTAACTAAAGATTACAAACACACACACACACACACAAATTCGTCACTCAAGTTGTGTCAAACTCTTTTCGAACCCAAGGACTATCGATGCCAGGCTCCTCTGTCCATGGAACTTTCCAAGTAAAGATTGCACATGCTGCAGCTAAAAGAGCTTGCATGCACACTACACTGTGTGCTGCAGCCAAGGCCTGGTGCAGCCAAAAAAAAAAAAAAGATGTTAGTGTTGTTCAAGTTTTTTAGAACCTTACTAATTTTCTATCTACTTAAGAAGTTCAATTACTAAGAAAGCACTATTGAAATTTCTAACTAGAGACTTGCGTATTTCTCTGTCAGTTCTGCTTCTGCTTTATACTCTTTGAAGTTCAGTTCAGTTCAGTCACTCAGTTGTATCCTACTTTTTGTGACCCCATGAACCACAGCACGCCAGGCCTCCCTATCCATCACGAACTCCCAGAGTCCACCCAAACCCATGTCTGGTGAGTTGGTGATGCCATCCAACCATCTCATCCTCTGTCGTCCCCTTCTCCTCCTGCCCTCAATCTTTCCCAGCATCACGGTCTTTTCCAATGGGTCAGCTCTTTGCATCAGGCGGCCAAAGTATTGGAGTTTCAGATTCAACATCAGTCCTTCCAATGAACACCCAGGGCTGATCTGCTTTAGGATGGATTGGTTAGATCTCCTTGCAGTCCAAAGGACGTTCAAGAGTCTTCTCTAACACCACAGTTCAAAAGCATCAATCCTTCAGTGCTCATCTTTCTTCACAGTCCAACTCTCACATCCATACATGACCACAGGAAAAATCATAGCTTTGACTAGATGGACCTTTGTTGACAAAGTAATGACTCTGCTTTTGAATGTGCTATCTAGGTTGGTCATAACTTTCCTTCCAAGGAGTAAGTGTCTTTTAATTTCATGGCTGCAGTCACCATCTGCAGTGATTTTGAAGCCCCCCAAAATAAAGTCTGACACTGTTTCCACTGTTTCCCCATCTGTTTCCCATGAAGTGATGGGACCAGATGCTGAGATCTTTGTTTTCTGAATGTTGAGCTTTAAGCCAACTTTTTCACTCTCCTCTTTACTTTCATCAAGAGGCTCTTTAGTTCTTCTTCACTTTCTGCCATAAGGGTGGTGTCATCTGCATATCTGAGGTTATTGATATTTCTCCCAGCAATCTTGATTCCAGCTTGTGCTTCTTCCAGCCCAGCGTTTCTCATGATGTACTCTGTGTAGAAGTTAAATAAGCAGAGTGACAATATACAGCTTTGATGTACTCCTTTTCCTATTTGGAACCAGTCTGTTGTTCCATGTCCAGTTCTAACTGTTGGTTCCTGACCTGCATACAGATTTCTCAAGAGGCAGGTCAGGTGGTCTGGTATTCCCATTTCTTGAAGAATTTTCCACAGTTTCTTGTGATCTACACAGTCAAAGGCTTTTGCATAGTCAATAAAGCAGAAATAGATGTTTTTCTGGAACTCTCTTGCTTTTTCCATGATCCAGCAGATATTGGCAATTTGATCTCTGGTTCCTCTGCCTTTTCTAAAACCAGCTTGAACATCTGGAAGTTCATGGTTCACGTATTGCTGAAGCCTGGCTTGGAGAATTTTGAGCGTTACTTTACTAGCGTGTGAGATGAGTGCAATTGTGCGGTAGTTTGAGCATTCTTTGGCATTGCCTTTCTTTGGCATTGGAATGAAAACTGACCTTTTCCAGTCCTGTGGCCACTGCTGAGTTTTTCAAATTGGCTAACATACTGAGTGCAGCACTTTCACAGAATCATCTTTCAGGATTTGAAATAACTCAACTGGAATTCCATCACCTCCACTAGCTTTGTTCGTAGTGATGCTTCCTAAGGCCGACTTGACTTCACATTCCAAGATGTCTGGCTCTAGGTGAGTGATCACACCATCGTGATTATCTGGGTCGTGAAGATCTTTTTTGTACAGTTCTTCTGTGTATTCTTGCCACCTCTTCTTAATATCTTCTGCTTCTGTTAGGTCCCTACCATTTCTGTCCTTTACTGAGCCCATCTTTGCATGAAATGTTCCCTTGGTATCTTTCATTTTCTTGAAGAGATCTCTAGTCTTTCCCATTCTATTGTTTTCCTCTATTTCTTTGCATTGATCACTGAGGAAGGCTTTCATATCTCTTCTTGCTATTCTTTGGAACTCTGCATTCTTTCCTTTTCTCCTTTGCTTTTCGCCTCCCTTCTTTTCACAACTATTTGTAAGGCCTCCTCAGACAGCCATTTTGCTTTTTTGCATTTCTTTCTCTTTGGGATGGTCTTGATTCCTATCTCCTGTACAATGTCATGAAGCTCCATCCATAGTTCATCAGGCACTCTATCAGATCTAGTCCCTTAAATCTATTTCTCACTTCCACTGTATAATCATAAGGGATTTGATTTAGGTCATACCTGAGTGGTCTAGTGGTTTTCTCCACTTTTTCAATTTGTCTGAATTTGGCAATAAGGAGTTCATGATCCGAGCCACAGTCAGCTCCCGGTCTTGTTTTTGCTGACTGTATAGAGCTTCTCCATCTTTGACTGCAAAGAATATAATCAATCTGATTTCTGTGTTGGCCATCTGGTGATGTCCATGTGAAGCCTTCTCTTGTGTTGTTGGAAGAGGGTGTTTGCTACGACCAGTGCGTTCTCTTGGCAGAACTCTGTTAGCCTTTGCCCTGCTTCATTCTGTATTCCAAGGCCAAATTTGCCTGTTACTCCAGTTGTTTCTTGACTTCCTACTTTTGCATTCCAGTCCCCTATAATGAAAAGGACATCTTTTTTGGGTGTTAGTTCTAGAAGGTCTTGTAGGTCTTCATATAACTGTTCAACTTCAGCTTCTTCAGCGTTACTGGTCTGGGCATAGACTTGTATTACTGTGATATTGAATGGTTTGCCTTGGAAACGAACAGAGATCATTCTGTTGTTTATGAGATTGCATCCAAGTACTGCATTTCAGACTCTTTTTTGACTGTGATGGCTACTCCATTTCTTCTAAGGGATTCCCGCCCACAGTAGTAGATATAATGGTCACCTGAGTTAAATTCACCCATTCCAGTCCATCTTATTTCACTGATTCCTAGAATGTTGATGTTCACTCTCATCATCTCCTGTTTGACCACTTCCAATTTGCCTTGATGAAGTTCTGTACATATTTAAATTTTTATGTCATCTTAATGAACTGACTTCTAGAATCATAAAACACTCCTCTTAATAATATCTGTTGTGTGATATTAGGTAGCCACTTCAATGTTCTTTGCACTACAACTGAATTCATTAGCATTTGCACAGAATATCTTTTTCCATTCTTTTACTTTTACCCTATGTCTTTATAGGGGTTTTCACATACACAGCTTATAGTTGGGTCTTGCATCTTTCCCAAGATGCCAATCTATCTTGTAATTGGAATGTTTCAGTTTAACTTTTAGACCATTTATATCTGGTATAATTACTAATTTGATTAAGCTTAAATCTAATCTGCTATTTCTATTTGTCCCACTGCTCTTTGTTCCCTGTTAAATGCATTCCTTATCCTCTTTTGCAGTCTTGTTTATGACTCCATTTTAGCACATTCCACTTACCATTGACACCTTATTAGGAGTTCATCTGTTTCATTTATTTAGTGATTTCCCAAGTTTGTATTTATAAACAAGAAATTTACAAAGAAAAAAAAAATCACCTTGGAGTTTTATATTAGCTTTATTTTTCAAGCAGAATTATTACCCATCTTCAGCAAGCTGAGTTTTAAGTCTAAACTATTAGGGATTTAATTAAAATTTGGAAATTCAATGACATGGGGAGAATGTCTATTGTTAGAAAATACAGGAAAAAATGTCAAACTTCTCACTATGTGAAAGAATTAGGACTAAAGAAAGAGTAGAAAGTATCATAAGAAAAACTAACACGATAGCTGCACATGTTATCATAAACAAGGCAGTCAAGTATTTTATAGTATAAGCTAGGTCCCTTACAGAGGATGGTAAAAGTAGCAAAGTCAACTCTTAAAAATCTGGGGACTTCTTTCTGCCCGTGGATGCCACGGAGAAAGCATTGTTGGAAGTCTCCACTCCCCAACCCTGCCCTGCCGTCATGTCTAAGTCAGAGTCTTCCAAAAGCCCCGAAGAGCTGCGGAAGCTCTTCATCAGAGGATTGAGCTTTGAAACAATCGATGAGAGTCTGAGCAGCCATTTTGAGTAATGGGGAAGGCTCACAGACTTGTGGTAATGAGGGTTCCAAACACCAAGCACTCCAGAGGCTTTGGGTTTGTCACATAAGCCATGGTGGAGAAGCCTTGCAGCCATGAATGCAAGGCCACACAAAGTGGATGAAAGAGTTGTGGAACCAAAGAGGGACGTCTCAAGAGGAGATTCTCAAAGACCTCATGCCCACTTAACTGTGAAAAAGATTTTTGTTGGTGGCATTCAAGAAGGCACTGAAGAACATCACCTGAGAAATAATTTTGAACAGTATGGGAAAATTGATGATTGAAATCATGACTGATCGAGGCAGTGACAAAAAGAGAGGCTTTGCTTTTGAAACTTTTGATGACCATGACTCCGTAGACAAGATTGTCATTCAGAAATACCACACTGTGAATGGCCACAACTGTGAAGTGAGAGAAGCCCTGTCTAAGCAAGAGATGGCTAGTGCTTCATCCAGCCAGAGACGTCGAAGTGGTTCTGGAAACTTTGGTGGTGGTCATGGAGGTGATTTCCGCAGGAATAACAACTTTGGTTGTGGAGGAAACGCCAGTGGTCGAGGTGGCTTTTGTGACTGCCATAGTGGTGGCGGATATGGTGGCAGTGGGGACGGTTATAATGGATTTGGTAATGATGGTGGTTATGGAGGAGGCAGCCCTGGTTACTCTGGAGGAAGCACAGAGGCTATGGAAGTGGTGGACAGGGTTATGGAAACCAGGGCAGTGGCTATGGTGGGAGTGGAAGCTATGACAGCTATAACAATTGTGGAAGTGGAGGTGGCTTTGGTGGTGGTAGTGGAAGCAATTTTGGAGGTGGTGGAAGCTACAATGATTTTGGCAATTACAATGATCAATCTTCAAATTTTGGACCCATGAAAGGGGAAACTTTGGAGCAGAAGTTCTGGCCCCTATGGTGGCGGAGGCCAATACTTTGCCAAACCATGAAACCAAGGTGGCTATGGTGGTTCCAGCAGTGGCGGTAGCTATGGCAGCAGCAACGGCAGTGGCAGGTTTTAATTACTGACAGAAAACAAAGCTTAGCAGTAAAGGAGAGCCAGAGAAGTAACAGGGAAGCTACAGGTTTCAACAGATTTGTGAATTCAACCAAGCACAGTGGTAGCAGGGCCTAGCTGCTACAAAGACATGTTTTAGACAATACTCATGTGTATGAGCAAAAAAACTTGCACTGTACTTGTGACTAATTGTGTAACAGGTTATTTTAGTTTCTGTTCTGTGGAAAGTGTAAAGCATTCCAACAAAGGGTTTTAATGTAGATTTTTTGCACCCATGCTGTTGATTGCTAAATGTAATAGTCTGATTATGACGCTGAATAAATGTCTTTTCTTTAAAAAAAAAAAAAAAATCTGGGAACTTCCTTGGTGGTCCAGTGGTTAAAACTCCATGCTTCCATGGCAAGGGACATGGGTTCAATCCCTGGTCAGGAAACTAAGATCCCACATTAAAAAAAAAAAAAAAAAAAAGAGTACACCTATGTTCATAGCACTATTATTTATAATAGCTAAAATGTGGCAGCAACTCAAGTGTCCATCAGCAATCTAAGTGTTCATTGATTAATGAATGGATAAGCAAAATGTGGTATATACATAAAACAGAATTATTATTCAGCCTTAAAAAGAAAGGAAATTCTGACATATGTAACATAGATGAACTTTGAGGACATTATACAAAATAAAATAAGCCAGTCATAAAAAGACAAATTCCGCATGTTTCTACATAGAGTAGTCAAAAATCATAGAGAAAGAAAGTAGAATGATGGTTGCCAGAGGCTGAGGGGGGGATGGGGGTTATTAATTAATTGGCATAGATTTTCAATTTTAAAAGATGAAAAGAGTTATAGAGATGGATGGTGGTAATGGTAGCACAATATTATGAATGTATTTAATGTCACTGACTGTTCACTTAAAAAAAACAAGATGGCAAATTTTATCACAGTTTTACACAATTTAAAAAAAGAAACCTATTAGAACATATCCATTTGTTCAAATATATGCTGGCTGTCAGTTATTTGCAGAATGTACTGCTGCCAGTACTCAACCTCTTATGTATTCTCCAAGCCAAACCTGATATGGCTCGACACACTTTTTTTAAGAATGAAAAAGCAGACTGGTACATGTTTTCTTATTTTATTAAATCTTACTAGTATTCCTTAAGGAATAAACACACAGGTGAGTAGGCTACAGTGAAGAAATCTTTTTATAAGAAAGTTAAGACATTAAAAGATATTTCCAGGTATTATCTTCAGTGATGTTTCTTATCTTTTTTCTGGGACTCCAGGTAATATTCAGCCCCTATAGCTACCACAAATGCAGCAAATCCCCACTTGAATCCTTTTAATAATGCTCCAACAAAGGAAACATTATTTGCAAAGCCACCCATGTATCTCCAAGCTTCATTGCTAGAGGGGAAAAAAAAAGGGGAAATTATAATCACATATGACTTATTCATTGAGTAAAATAAATTTGATTTTCACCTTTCTAACAGACTTAAATGCTACCTTATATAAGATAATTCAAGTGGATCACAACAGGAATTGTTCTGTGGTATAAGGTAAGTAGCTCTATATGCTCACATTTCATATATGAAATACAAGAAAAAGCACTTGATGGTTTCATATTTCAGTCATAATACTCAGAATGTTACAGAATTGTCAAATGCAAGACTCACCTTGGCCTATCCATCACAGGTCAGTTGTGTAGCTTTGCCCATGCAAAGAGGAAGTTAAGAGACTTAGGTATTAATCTTAGCTCTGCCACTTTACGAGATACACACCTTTTAGGCTCAATAAATTACTTAATCTGTCAGGGCCTATTTCTTCTACTCAGTAATGATTACTATCAACCTTATAGTGTCATTATAAAGATTAAACAGAGTAATATATGATGTATTTTGGCACAAAAAGTACTACTAGATACTACTATTACTATTCAATGAATCATTGCTTTCCCCTGTCATATAAGTCTGACTTTAGAAGATTAATTTCTTGCTCTGGCAATAGTTCTTTTGAGTATACAGAACACAGAGAGAAACAAATCAGAAAGCTCTACTGAGAAAAAGGGTCTATCACAAGTAAGGATAAATCATCCTACTTAATGATGCAAGACTGCATGCTTCCCCCAGTTAGGGACAAACTAGGATGTCCACATACACCACTTGTATTCAATATTATATTAGCAGTGTTAGACAGTGCAATAACTCAAGAAAAAAAATTGAAAGAAAAGTGTGGTCTTTGTAGATGAAATCATTTTCTATGAAGTAAATTCTAAGAAATCTCTGAGAAACATCTGCTAGAACTAAAAATTCAATTTAGCAAGGTAACAAGATAAAGTCAATATATAAAAAGAAATTATATTTTTATATACCAGCAATGAACACCTGGAAACAGAAGTTTAAAAATACTATTTATCATAGCATAAAAATATGGAATAATTCAGGATAAACTTAACAAAATATGTACAAGACTGTATAAAAACTGCTAAGAAAATTAAAGGGGATCTAAATTGTCCATGGACTAGATGATTCAATATTGTTAAGACATAAATCATCCTCAATCGAGCTGAAAGATGCAAGGCAATTCCAATTAAAATCCAAGCAGGGTTTTTTGCAGAAACTGAAAAGCTCATTCTAAAATGTAAATATAAATACAATGAACCTAGAATAGCTAACATTACCTTTTTTTAAAAATCAGACATCTCATTTTATACTATCTGATCTGAAGATAAGTGTCGTATTGACAAAAGTTAGACATATTGATCAAGGTAACAAAAAGAATCCAGAAATAGTCCACACAGATATTGTCAATAGATTTTTGACAATGGTGTCAAGGTCAACTAATAGGGAAAGACAGTCTTTTAATATACAGTGCTAGAACTGGATGTTTATGTGCAAAAACTTTAACCTTCATCCTTATCTCATATGACATTAAAAATTAACTCAAAATGGATCATATACCTAAATGGAAGAAAGAACACTATAAAAGCTTCCAGAATAAAGATTAGGAAAATCTTGGGATGCAAAAAGCACAAACCATAAAAGAAAAAAATGTTAAATTGGGACTTCATCAATATTTAAAACTGTCTTAAAGACGTTATTAAGAAAATGAAAAGATAAGTCATACTCTGGGAAAAAATCTACAAAACTTTTATCTGATAAAGGACTTGGGGACTTCCCTGGTGGCCCAGTGGTTAAGGCTCTGTGCTTCAACACAGAAGGCCTGGGTTTGATCCCTGGTTGGGGAACTAAGATTCCCACATTCAGTGGGACCAAAAATAAATAAATAAATAAATAAAATCATTTAAAGCAACATATATATACTCTTATAATTCAACAAAAGAAAAACATTCTGATAAATAAAATGGGCAAAAGATCTGAATAGACATTGCACCAAAGAAAAAATACAAATGGAAAATAAGCATATGAAAAGATTCTCATGATCTTCATTCTTCATGGAAATGCAAATTAAAACCAAAGAGATGTTACTATCACATTCACTAGAATGGTTAAAATTAAAAGGCTGATAATACCAAGTATTTTTTTTTTGGCCACACCACAGGGCATGCTGGATCTTAGTTCCCCAGCCAGGGATTGAACCCACACCCCCTACAATGGAAGCACAGAAGCAGAAGCATGGAGTCTTAACCACTGGACTGTCAGGAAAGACCCGATACCAATTATTAATGAGGACACTGAACAATTGAAATTCTCATACATTGCTGGTTGAGAATGCAAAATGGTACAACCATTTTATAAAACAGTTTGGCAGTTTTTCATTTAAAAAACAAAACAAAACAAAAAAACACTTTTCAAATGATTCCGAAATCCCACTGTTAGGTATTTATCCAAGAGAAATAAAAGCGTATGCTCACACAGATTTGTACTTGAATGTTTAGAGCAACTTTACTCATAATAGCCCAAAACTGATAACCCAGATGGAACTGGTGAACAGTAAACAAAATGACGTATATGCATAAGTGGAGCAGTACTCAGCAATAAAAAAGTAAGAAACTATGCTATAAGTTAACAATGTACCTGAGTCTCAAAAGCACTATGCTAAGTAAAGGTGGCCAGAACAAAAGGTTATAGATTGTATAATTCCAATTGCATGAAATTCTGGAAAAAGCAGATCAAG
This sequence comes from Bos taurus, assembly GCF_002263795.3. NCBI lineage: Eukaryota > Metazoa > Chordata > Mammalia > Artiodactyla > Bovidae > Bos > Bos taurus. The sequence continues at coordinate 89,669,918 of NC_037329.1, read as the reverse complement.
GGTTGCCAGGATCCAGAGGCAGGATTGCACTGAGTACAAAGGATCATGAGGGAGCTTTTTGGTATGCTAGAAGTATTCTGTATCATGACTGTGGTAGTGGTCACATAACCGTACATATCTGTCAAAATGCACAGAATGATACATTTAAAATAGGGTCAATTTTACTGTAAGTGATATTTTAATAAAGCTGATCTTAAAACTTAAATGTAAAAAGACATTTTCACTGATTTTTTTTTTAAAGAATATATTGAAAAGGAACATAGATAGTCTTTCTCTAGGATAAATTCTATCTAAATCATTTGACTGTTCTTACCGGCCCCATGGATCCCTTAGTCCTCGTGCGGCCAGTTTCTCTTGGACAGTTTCTAATGGTGTCCCTTCTATCTTCCATTGTTTATAATCTGGAAGTTCCATTTTACTAGGACCATGTTCATGTCCATGTCCGTGGGCCATGTCTATAGAAAAAGTTAATTTAAGGGAGAAATACATACATTACAGATATCAAGTACTCAAGTTTACTTTTTTTTTTAAGGCAAAACATTTAAAGTGACTTTTAAAAAGAGAGCCAATACTTGAAAACTTGAAGTTAAGAAATTTTATTAAAGTGTCTTATTACATAACTAGTAAATGTTCACTGTTTAGAAATGTACATACACGAGATATAAAAAGAGCCCATCACTAAAAGAAAACATTTACTATTTGGTTTCTTTCTTAATTATAATAATAGCAAACACTTACCATGCCCTATGTGCCAGGTGCACTATGTTAAAGCGATCTAAGTGTCGACTCTGTTACAGTCTTCCTAAAACAACTCTTTGAACTTAGATTACTATTATTATCTTCATTTTATAGGTGAAGCCAAAGAGGCTCCAAGAAGCTAAGTACCTTCCTGAGGGAAACAAAAACAGTCAATGGTACAGCTGGGCTTTGAACCTTAAAGCTTCGTTTCAGAGCCCTCACACCTAACTTTTAAGCAATCCTGTCTACTTTTTTTTTTAGTCTTTCACAGTGCATGAATATGTATAATAAAATATCGTACATACTGTTTCGTTACTTGCTTTCTTCAGACAATTTTTTAAAACTGCAGTATTACTATGGTTAATATATACAGATCACATGAACTTTTTCTGTGAAGAGCCACACAGTAAATATTTTAGGCTTTGTTGGTCACGAGATAAAATCAAGGATATTATGTAGATACTTATATAACAGGAGAGAAAACAAATTTCCATAAATATCTTACTGATATAATTCAAAATATAACAGCTGAGTATAATTTTTGTAATACAAGTCTTCTGATGAAAAAAAAAATGCAATTCCCTTTCAGTGGGTAACATTTTGTTTAACTGGGGCTCAAAGTTTAGTGTTCCTTAGTATCAAATTGATTGTAAATGTTCATCTGTAGAAATTCTTCTTAGCTCACTGGCCACATAAAAACAGGCAATGGGCTGAGTTTGGCCAGCAGGCTGTAGTTTGCTGACTCTTGTAGTGGATCAACAGAGACTTTTAAAAACAATTTTTATTGAAATATAGTTGACCTACATGTGTTGGGCTTCCCCAGTGGCTCAGTGGTAAAGAATCCACCTGCAATGCAGGAGATGTGGCTTCAATCCCTGGGTTGGGGAGATTCCCTGGAGAAGGAAATGGCAACCCACTCCAGTCTTTTTGCCTGGGAAATCCCAAGGACAGAAGAGTCTGGCAGGCTATAGTCCATGGGGTCGCAGAGTCATACATGACTTAGCGACTAAACACACGCGCACACACACACTATGTTGTGTTAGTTTCATGTGTGCAGCAAAGTGATTCAGATATATACATACATGCTGCTGCTACTGCTGCTAAGTCGCTTCAGTCGTGTCCGACTCTGTGCGACCCCATAGACGGCAGCCCACCAGGCTCCCCCGTCCCTGGGATTCTCCAGGCAAGAACACTGGAGTGGGTTGCCATTTCCTTCTCCAATGCATGAAAGTGAAAAGTGAAAGGGAAGTCGCTGAGTCGTGTCCAACTCTTAGCGACCCCATGGACTATAGCCTACCAGGCTCCTCCGTTAAGTATTCTCTATTTTATATTCTCTTCCATTAACAGAGTCCTTAGGACCCCCTTTTAATTGATAAGTTTGCTTAAATAAAATTGCCCCCAATAGGTATATAAAGATTTCAGTTTTCTAGTGTTATTTTTAAAAATAATACAGAAATAAACTTGAGCTCAGTCCCCAGCTATATTGTTATGAATTTCAAATTACGAAGGTATAAATTAATAATGCTATACTGTAATTTGTGTAAGATTAGCAGTAGCAATTCTATAATCACTGCTTTCCAGAAATAAAACCAAACCAAATAATTATTACCGTTTTGTCTGCATTTATAACTATAAACAAACCCAATAATAAGGCAGGATTCCTACACTGCATTTTAGAAGACAGGTAATTATTAGATAGTGTATACTAAAGACATATTATGTGAAGCACTCATTTCATTAAACAATAGTTCCCAGAATATGGGGGACAAAATTGTACAAAGTAATTTTTACAAATCAGCCAACACTTAATGTTTTTATTTATAGACATTAAATTGGTTTAAAACATTATTTAAATTTATTTAAAACGTTATGTTGATGATTTCACTTAAAGAATAAAAACCAATACCCAACAAACACAAGTTAAAACTACAACATTCACAGCTTTGAATAAAACATTTAATCCATTATTTCATTACCGTTCGGTGGATTCAATAATATAAAGGAAACAAATTATGGTTTCAGATTTCAGTCTGACTTTTGAGATTCAATACATTATCACAAAAGAAATACTTTTAGAAGCATTTAATTATAATGATAAAATGTTGGCTTCTTCAGATTATGTTTTAAAAAAGTTTTTAAATTTATTTTTAATTGAAAGATAGGATAATTACAATATTGTGTTGGTTTCTGCCACATATGAACATGAATCAGCCATAGGGATACATATGTCCCCTCCCTTTTACATATACATGAGCCTCCCTCCCACCTCCCACCCCATCCCACCACTCTAGGTTGTCAAAGAGCCCTGGTTTGAGTTCCCTGAGTAAAAAAAAAAAAAAAAAAAATTTAAATAATGTTTCATTCCAAAAATCTTTGGATTACAAGGCAAATTCTTTTTTTGGAAATACCAATTCTAGAACATTAAACCTACTAAAGTATCAATGTACTTTAGAAGAAAATACAAAACCAAAGGTTAATTTTTTATTAAAAAACTTGATTTTTAAAATAAAAATTGATATATTACTATGGTATGAAGGCTATCTCAAAGTTATAATACTACTATGCTCAAAATATTAATTTGGAAGATAAATCTTTGAAAAAAAAGTAAGTATACACGAACACTCATTCTCCTAAACTAATTTCCTCTAATAAATTCAATGTATTTTCTCTTCTATCTAATTAAAATACTTCAGAAAGAGTCCCTTCATAGGGATTTACTAAATATTTCAACAAATTTTCAAAAAGAACAAAAAGTTGAACAATATTTTTAGGGAAGCTTCATTTACTCTTAAAAATTATTTCTACTTCACAATAGCCATAAATCAAACAATGATATCCTGATCTTGGAATTCTACTGAAATGCAGACTTTGGTGCTGTACAGATCTGGTATTAAACCCTGAGTGCACCATTAACAGCTGCAAAATCCTGGTCAAATCATTTTAATCTTGCTGAACTTTAGTTTCTTCATATAACATGAAGTTAGAACCAACCTTGCAAGACTGTAAGAACACACTGTGATGATGTGACTTCCACTTTCACACTCAGGTAGTAAGAATGCAATTTAACACAACCACTGTAAAAAACTTTGGTATGACCCAGAAAAGTAAACATTTGAATATCGTGCATGTGTGCATGCTCAGCTGTGTTGACTCTGTGCGACCCCATGGACTGTAGCCTGCCAGGCTCCTCTGTCGATGGAACTCTCCAGGCAAGAATACTGTGGGTTGCCATTTCCTCCTCCCTCAGGGGATCTTCCCAACCTAGAGATAGAATCTGCATGTCCTGCACTGGCAGGTTGATTTTTGTTTTGTTTTGTTTTTTTTAACAACTGAGCCCCATGGGAAGTCCCTTGAATATCTTATGGCCTAGCAATTCCAGTCATAGGCACTGTGTTTTTATATATATAAACAGCATATTCTGTAAGGATAAAATAAAATACATCAATTTTGAAGACAGCATGAAGAAAATGCATTTCATTAGTAGCTTTTAATACTGAGTACATCTTAAAATGATAGTATTTTGAATATATATACTGGGCTACATAAAATATACTATTAAAAATAATTTTATGTTTCTTAACCAACACAACATTGTAAAGCTATTACCCTCAAATTAAAAGCAAATAAATTTTAAAAATTAATTTTGTTTTTTTATACTTTTTTAATATGGCTATTAGAAAATTTTAAGTATGTGGTACTTAAAATAACCACAGTATTATATCTGCATTAGACAGCACTGCTCTAGAGAAACTCTTGCATCTGTATAACAGTTTTATATTATAAGAATCTTTCTAGTCATATTATTTATGCTTGCCCCAAACTGTAAACAACTCAAATTTACAACCATGGAAGAGTATGAATGAATTTCACAAACAATGAGCAAGAAGTGAGTCAGAAAAAATATATATAACTTTTAATGTCATTTATATAAATGAAAAAAAAAACCTAACAATTCATTTTTTAGGAATGCATCATGGAAAAAATTTAAGTGAAACAAGTACATGATTATTATAAGTTAGGAGAGTGGTTACCTCCTGGTGGAGATGGAATCACAGAAACTCATTCACAGAACTTCTAAGGCAGTGTTTTTCAAAGTATTGTAATTACTGTACCCTAAAAGAGCTTTTTTAGACCTTTTTGTCCCTGTTAATCATGTTCTCACCTTACCCCTCCACATGAAATTTTAATACTCCAGTTTATGTACTATGGCTTTTTGGAGGGCCATAAACCATTGTATTGTTAATATCTCTAAGGGGTTTTTTTTGCCCTCTCACCCCTACCCAACAAGAACCAATTTTCACTGACTTAAAGACAATCATCTCTGTTGAGAATGCATATTTTAAACTTTTGGCAATGCTTTATTTTTTAACCTGAAGGTTGGTAAATAGCTGGGGAAACAATGGAAACAGTGACAGACTTGATTTTCTTGGGCTTCAAAATCACTGCAGATGGTGACTGCAGCCATGAAATTAAAAGATGCTTGCTCCTTGGAAGAAAAGCTATGACAAATGTAGACAGCATATTAAAAAGCAGAGACATTACTTTGCCAACAAAGGTCCGTCTAGTCAAAGCTATGGTTTTTCCAGTAGTCATGTATGGATATGAGAGTTGGACCATAAAGAAAGCTGAGTGCCAAAGAACTGATGCTTTTGAACTGTGGTGTTGGAGAAGACTCTTGAGAGTCCCTTGGACTGCAAGGAGATCAAACCAGTCCATCCTAAAGGAAATCAGTCCTGAACATTCACTGGAAGGACTGATGCTGAATCTCAAACTCCAATATTTTGGCCACCTGATGCAAAGAACTGACTCCCTGGAAAAGACCCTGATGCTGGGAAAGATTGAGGGCAGGAGGAGAAGGGGACGACAGAGGATTAGATGGTTGGATGCCATCACTGACTCGATGGACATGAGTTTGAGCAAGCTCCGGGAGTTGGTGATGGACAGGGAAGCCTGGTGTATTGCAGTCCATGGGGTCGCAAAGAGTTGGACACGACCGAGTGACTGAACTGAACAGGATCAATTGTTTGCTTGATTATAATGTTTACATGTACTTATGCTTTATATAGCCTTCTTATATGTATTAGGCTCCTCTGTCCATGGGATTTTCCAGGCAAGAACACTGGAGTGGGTTGCCATTTCCTTCTCCATCTGCTATGTATATGTCACAATAAAAATTAAAATTAGATAAAGTGACTTAAACTGTGTCAAGGAGTCAGTAAGAAGTGATTAATTTCCATTTCAGAGCTGCTCAAATAAGAACAGCACGGAAATTAGTTCAACAAGGAAAGAACATGTAATCACTAATTTTTTTTCCCCACCTCATTCTATCTATGTATGAAGTGAACCTATAAGTTTGGTGAAGATCAACCTCCACTAAAGGGAGCTGGCTCTAGTACAGGAAGAGTGCAGGCATACTTTCCCTAAGAAGGAAATAAATGGGTAATGCCACTTACAATATACATAATTTCACAGTTTACTAAAGACCTTGAAGTATATGTTTCAATTTCTCATTTAAAAAATTGTGGTTACCATAGGAAAATTAGAAAATTAAAGACAAATGAACTGGTTTCACCTTTAGTGTCCCTTCCAGTCCCTGCATCTGTGTATAGGCATTTAAAAAGTGTAATCACACTAAACATTAATGTGATGACTTTGTATCACCTTTTCACTTTAACTCTGTATCATAAACATTCATGCCAGAAAAACCTTATTTAAAAGTTACTACAGGGACCTCCCTGGTGGTCCAGTGGTTTAGAATCTGCCATGCAATGCAGAGCAACTAAGCCTGGTGTGCCACAACTGCTGACTGCCACAACACTGACCCCAAACACTGCAACGAAAGGTCACGCACGACACAACAAAGATCCCATGTGCTGCAACTAAGGCCCGACTGCAACCAGATAAATAAATATTAAATCTTCAAAAAAAACCAAATAAATCAAATTATACTATACATCCCAGGTGGCTCAGCTGTAAAGACTCCGCCTGCAATGCAGGAGATGCGTGTTGGAGCCCTGGGTCAGGAAGACCCCTTGGAGGAGGAAATGGCAATCCAGTCCAGTAATTTGTCAGGAAAATCTCCCACGGATAGAGGAGCCTGGTGGGCTACAGTTCATGGGGTCGCAAAGAGCCAGAGACAATTGAGCAACTGCCATGTGGCTCAGCGGTAAAGAATCCGCCTGCAATGCAGGAGATGCGGGTCCTGGGTCGGGAAGATCCTCTGGAGAAGGAAATGGCTACTCACTCCAGTATTCTTGTCTGGGAAATTCCATGGACAGAGAAGCCTGGTGGCAACTGTCCATGGAGTCGCAAAAGAGCCGGACACGAGTTAGCGACTAAAGAACAACAAACACAGGTTCGTGACGCAGGCATTGTAAATTTACAAACTTTCAATTCGAGGATGGTTGTGCCATCATTCGATTCAAAGGTAAACCAAAAAACACGGGGTGAGGGATGTTGAGGGTGGCAGAGGAGGGAAAAAAGGGTCTGGACTTAACTACACTGATTTCTCACTGCATCCTTCTACAGCCACCCCTCACTACTCCAGGACTTCATAGTTCTCTCCTGCTAGTTCTTCGATTCTTTCCCTCTTGAGCACTCTCATCATCCTCCATTTAGTCTCTCCCTTTTGACAATCCTCAGAATAGAGTCTCGTTCTTATTCCCGAGCGAGAGATCTCCCAACAGCTCCCCAATTTACCTGACAGCAATCTGACCTCTCAGGACACTCAAGATTCACCCCTCTAGCCAGAGGCAACCGGAAACGGAAGTTGTCACCTCGAGTTACTTACGGCAGGAAACCAGAGGATAAATTAAACATTCTTGCCCTGGGTCACTGATTCCTGGACCAGTGGAGGTGACATGAAGCAGGCCTGAAGTGGACATTTCCCCCGCATATCTGTGTATCTGTAGTTTGTCCGAGGTAAGGGAAACTGTGGAGGACAGAGGGTGGGGAAGACGCGACGTCGTCCTTGCTAGGAGGCCGGAATCTTCAGACGCTGCACAGGGGGAGGGCCGCAGGCATTCTGCTACCAATCAGCGGCACCGTTGTTGGAGCGTGGAATCACCTAATGAGAGGGCGGGTTGTTGCGCTGCAGTTGGCAGGCTGCTGCGGGAGGCGGTGGCGGTAAGAAGCCGGAGGCAGCGGGGTGACAGGTAGGCGGCGGCGCTGTCTTTGGGGGACGCGGAGTGCCAGATAGGAAGGATTTTCTTCTTCTCCGGCCACAGGAGCTATAGACGGGATCTGCCGAGAGTGGTCTGGGAAGGCGTTAGCCCTAGTTTTGGTGGTTCCGGAACCACTAGGAGATAGGTAGCCGCTTGGAAGGGTCGCGAGGAGAAGCAGCCGAGGCGGGTGGAGGCTGAGCCCTGCGGGGCGACGTGGGAGCCTCGGGCGTGGGGGGCTGCGGTGGCGCTGGCGGAGACCGGAGAGAGGCGGGAGCAAGACGGTGTTGTGAAGGCTGGAGGAATTCCTTGTATGGAGCTCAGAGAGAGAAGAGGACGCGGCATTGCAGACACCTGAGAGAAATCCTAGGGTTTGCTTCTACTAGGGCCATTTCTCAGAGTGGAAACGGGGGTAGCGGTGAAGAAAGATATATTGGCGGTGAGATACTTGAGACTCTTTATAGCTATACATTATGTAACCCTTGGCTGTTATTTACCCAAACAACTAGGTTGTCCCTCCTGGGAAGAGGAGGTCTTGCAACCTATTAATGTGTCTGAGTAGTTTTTTCTTTTTTTTTCCCGTTGGTTTGACTGTTTTCTATCCCGGCAGGCTCTGTGGGCGAAGAACCATGAAGGATAGAGTAGTCACGAAGAGCTTATCCCAAATATGGACTTGGGTTGAGAGATGTGTTAGTTTGAGATGAGCGTGGCCAGGTTCACGTTTTGTAGTTCGTGAATTTGTTTTAAGGGTCAGGACTGACTACAATTTTCTTTTTTTTTTTCCAAATCTTAAGGGAAGTGGAGACGCTCAAAAATCTATAGCAGAAGGTAAGTGCAACTTGGAAAATGACTAGAAAATTAGTTGGTAATTTTTTTTTTTTTACTCCCTAAATGTTGTGGACGTTAGAGACTGAAAATGAGATGGTGGTCTGATTTTGGTGGGGGGTTGGGGGAGAAGGGGAAGTTATTTTAAGTACTTTGCTCCGTAAGTCTGGGAAACTAGTTAGGAATTATTTATTTATTAGGTTTAAAAAGTATGTCCTTTGACCCTCTCCGATAGAGGTAAACTGTGTTTACAGATATAATTCTAAGTTTCTGTCACTCATTTGCACTTTGAAATGTAGAATTAAAATGGAATTCCATTCACTGTGTATTATGGAATGACACACTATGTTAAAAACTTGATTTTTTATAGCTTATTGGGAAGCAGTTTTAAAAGAGGCATTGTACATTTCTAAAATGTAAGCTGATTGAAATGTTGCTTTTAGCTTAAGACTATAAAGACTAATGTAGTATTTATTAGCAAGTATATAATTTTCCTGAGCTTTTTTTAATACTGCATGTCAGAAGAACTTTCCAAAATTCTTTTTTTTCCTATTATTGATGATTTATATTAGTATATCCCAGAAACTAAATTAGAAACTTTTTTTCTCTAATTGTCATTTGGTAAAGAGTGTTGGATCATTAAGAGTTTGTTCCGAAATGTTTAAGGATATTTATCAGTATTTCAGATAAAATTTTGATACTTGGTATTTCATTCTTCTTTATCATTTGGCAGGAATAATACTCAGTCACAAAGAACAGTTCTGCTTCTATTTTAGGTGCAGTTCTGTAGTGTGAGTACCTATGAACAAATCTCTGCTTTCATGCAGGTTATGTGTATCTTGTGTGTATATGTATGTGTTTCTTCTTATTATGTAACCAGCCTACTAGAGATGTCTTAGAGAATGGCTGATTCTAAATGGCCAGTAGGTGTCATTGTTGAATGCAATAAAGTTGAACATTGAATAGGAAAAAAGCAAGTGATTTAAGGGACACTAATCCAAATTAGAATATAATAATAACTGGCTGATTATTTATATGTGATTAGAAATTATCTTTTCTAGTACATTTCAGTATTGAAGCTGTTTGTAAGGGATTTGAAACAAAGGCCGTGAAGAAGTATAATTGTTTGCTCGAAAATGGACCTTGAAAGCCTGTTTTTCTAATCCAGCTCTTAAACTGTCTTGACAAGCAATATGGATTAGGATTGTTTTTTTTTTCATACAGTTTTGGTGTTCTGTAGTAGTTTATTAGGTTTTAGAACGATTAAGGTTTTTAGCTTGACTGGGTTTTATAATAGAAAAATAATGCTACATAATGAAAAACTAAAATAATAAAATATGAGCAGGAAGTCTCCAAACAGGTTATCAGTTGCACAAAATAATACTTTGTTATTGTTCTTTTAATGCAAGAACAGAGGAATTTTTGTCTTTCTTTTTCTATGGCTTAGTTTATTTTGATGTCCAAAATAGCTTCTTTTTACATTTTTATCTGACTAGTAGACTGTGTGTTTTTCTCAGGATGATGGGCTGAACATTCATCTAAAATGTAATATAATGGGTTCTGAAGGGAGCTGGCACAGAAAACTCTAGGCTGCTTAGGGCTGCTGTTAGTACAGCCCCTTACCTGCTATGCTTTCTGCTGTGCTCTTGCCGCTTTGTAGCTCTGCTTCTTTTGTTTGCTATTGATACAGTGTTTAAAAACACGATTGGAAAATATTCAAAAAATTTTAAAAAGCAGAGTTGGACCTAATTCAGGAATTCTCCATGAAAGTGAGGAGTTACATATATATCAGAATAATCTTAAGAGTTAAAAGAAAAAAAGGTACACATGCATATCCATTATATCATCTCCACTTTGCTGAAGAATCTTAGTAGTAGGTAGAATATGAGGAAGGTAGATATATTTTGAAGGAAAAATAAATCCCCTAGATAATACAGTTTACCACAGGCTTCCACTTGAGAATCATGTATCTCATTTAAGGCTCTCCCAATGTGGTGTGAACCAGAACAGTAGTTTTAGCTTGAGACAAAGGGCTTCTAAATCTATCAATATATTATAGCTCAATAAATTTTTACCACTTATTGTCATAACTGGGATGGATTTTCTAGCCAGGAGCTAAAGTTGCCAGAAATAAAAATTGAGCTGAATGTTTTGGTTGGAATTAGTTTTTACTTGGCACTTAGCTCCTTTACATAAACCAATCTAATTTCTTGCATTATTCAAACCTGTTCTCTTAATGTCTCTGAAAGCTATCTAGTTCTAAAACTAGAATTGAGAAATAAGAATTTGAAGTTTCTTCTTTTTGGTTGTGCTGGGTCTTTGTTGCTGCACAGGCTCTTTAGTTGTAGAGATCAGGAGCTACTCTCTAATTTTAGTGCGAGGGCTTCTCATTACGGTGCCTTCTCTTGTTTTGGAGTGTGGGCTCTAGGGCTTCAGTAGTTGTGGCTCCCAGGCTGTAGAGCACAGGCTCAATAGTTGTGGTGCAAGGGCTTAGTTGCTCTGCGGCATGTGGGATCCTCCCAGATCAGGGATCAAACCCTTGTCTCTGGAATCGGCAGGTGGATACTTTACCACTGAGCTACCAGGGAAGCCTGGAAGTTTTCTTGATGAAAGGGATTTTCTTGCAATATTGCTATGATATGATGAAGATATAGACTTATCTTTTGGTAAAAAAAAAAAAATATATATATATATATATATAAAAACTTGAAATTGTGAATGTGTTGACTTTGACACAGGATATGTTTAGAAATTCATGATTCATCCTTATAAATCCTAGATGTTCTATTTAGGTGTTTGTCTTCCTAACAGGTATGACAGATATGAGAAAAAATAAATGTGTGGACTTTATTTTTGGAGAAAGGAGTAAAAAACTCAATTATGTAATATATTAAGAGGTGTGACTTTGTTTATAAAATTATAGTTCTTTCTCAGTTTGAGATACAACTGCAAAAAAATGTAGTCATAAAATAATGGTATGTGGCACTTAAATTGTTAAATGGCAAAGCATGAATTCCATAATAGTTATTTTATTCTATTGCAAAATACTGAACTTCCAAAAAGGTTTGAATCAAACTTATCTATCACTTTTATCATTATGAATCCTTGGCTTTTTTTATTGGGGTATAATTGACATTATCCATTGACCCTTGGTATTGCTTGATTCTTATTTAGCTCCTAAGATTTGTCAGTTTACCTCTTTAAATTCCTTTCTGCATATCTTTTTTTGGTAAAATGGGTGGAGGGAGTTGGATGCTGAGAGAGGAGTGAAATTTATGCTTTTTACGTATTCTTTTGTACTGAGGCTTAATTTTATTTTTTAATTGACTTTTTAGAGTAGTTTTAGGTTCATAGCAAAATTGAGTATAAAATACAGAGATTTCCTATACACCCTTTCACACATGCATGGCTTCCAATACACCCCACAGAGTGGTGCATTTGTCACAGTTGATGAGCCCACATTGACATCACCCAAAGTCCATGGTTTACACTAGGGTTCAGTTTGGGTGTTGTACACTGTATGGGTTTGGACAAATGTATACTGACATATTAAGACTTTTTAATCAGCTTGTATTCCTTTTATATTTCTTTTTAAATGAGACAGAGAGTGGGGGAGGGGAAAGTATATTACTCTATACCTTATACTTTATAATAGCATTGTAAAACTGATAAAGTGGACATGAAGTGCTGTAAGATCTAAAGTTAATATGAATCTGCGGTCTGTCACAGTACCTACTGTTTTATTGTTTGTGGGGAGAAAAACTAAAGGGAATGATTATTTCTGTTCTTCAGGGTTCTGTTGTCAGATCTCTTGTCATTTTCTACCCTGTCTCTCTGATGTTACTCAGCATATAAATGTGATGATTCTCAAATCTCTGTCTCTAACCAGAGTTTTTCTTGATACCTAGTTCTGTTTTGTAATCTAATTGCCTGCAAGATGGGAATGATCATGCAGATCAGACTGTGCACGTGTGCTCAGTCATGTCTGACTGTTTGAGACCCCATGGACTGTAGCCTGCCAGGCTCCTCTGTCCCTAGGATTCTCCAGGCAAGAATACTGGAGTGGGTTGCCATTTCCTCCTCCAGGAAATCTTCCCAACCCAGGGATCAAACCTGCATCTCCTACATTGGCAGGTGGATTCTTTACTGCTGTGGCACCTAGGAAACCCTGCATATCCCCTAAATACAGCATATCTAAAGTTCGATTCATATTTTATCATCTATCTAATGTGCTGAAGCTGGAACCTAGTGTTAGTCTTGACACTTTATTCATATACCCCTCATCTGAGCAATGCTAGGTTCTGTTGACTCTACCTCCATACTGTTTCTTTGATTCCATTTATTTCTCTCAGTTTCTACAACCGCTGGAAACAGTGTGAAGAGTTAGGACCTAGAGGCAGATTATCTAGATTAGAATCCCAGCTTCACCATTTATAGCTTCAGTTTCTTTGAAAAAACAGAGTTGTACAACCCAGAAACTGCACTACTGAACATTTATTCCAGGGAAATTGAAGCGTAAACTCATATAAAAACCTGTACCTGAATGTTCATAGCAATTTTATTCCTAGTCTCCAAAAATTGGAAACAACCCAAATGTTTTTCAAACATATGAGTGCAAACATCTTGGACCTTCTAACTCAGTCAACCTTTCAGGTGGATTCAGCTGCATGAGAGAACCAAGTGAAACCAACAAGGAACTGTTTAGCCAACCTGCAAATGTTTGCACTCGCATGTTTGCACATGGTGCTGGCTGTTCATTAAAGGGCTTCATTTCTTCTCAGTGTGGCTTCTCATCCTCTGGTAGGCTAGTTTGGCATCCTTACAGGGCATTCTTAAGGTAGCCTTCTAATAAGGTAAAGGTGGAATCTGTAAGGCTGCAAGGCCTCTTTGAGGATTAGGCTTTGGAACTTATTTAATAGCCCTTCCACCGTATTCTATTGGTCGAAGAAGTTCACTAAGCTAGACCAAATTCAAGGGAGTGGAGAAATAGAAAAGGACCTTTCTCTCCATCAGTTTAGGCTGCTATAGTAAAGTACCATAGACTGGGTGGTTTAAACAACAAACATTTATTTCTTACAGTTCTTGAACTTGGGAAGTCCAAGATCAAGGTGCCAGAAAATTTACGGCAGCTGGCAGACTGTCAGAAAATTTAATGACCCATTTCCTATATCTGAGATGGCTGCCTTCTCATTGTGTTTTAACATGTGAGAGAGCTCACTGGGGATCTTTCTTATAAGGGCACTAATCCCATTCATGAGATGCTACCCCATGAGCTAATCGTCCCCCCCACCAAAGGCCCCACCTCCTAATCACATTGGGGGTTAGTATTTCAGTATATGAATTTTCAGTTCAGTTCAGTCGCTCAGTCGTGTCCGACTCTTTGCGACCCCATGAATTGCAGTACGCCAGGCCTCCCTGTCCATCACCAACTCCCGGAGTTCACTCAAACTCACGTCCATCAAGTCGGTGATGCCATCCAGCCATCTCATCCTCTGTCGTCCCCTTCTCCTGCCCCCAATCCCTCCCAGCATCAGAGTCTTTTCCAATGAGTCAACTCTTCGCATGAGGTGGCCCAAGTATTGGAGTTTCTGCTTTAGCATCATTCCTTCCAAAGAACACCCAGGACTTACCTCCTTTAGGAGGGACTGGTTGGATCTCCTTGCAGTCCAAAGGACTCTCAAGAGTCTTCTCCAACACCACACTTCAAAAGCATCAATTCTTCGGCGCTCAGCTTTCTTCACAGTCCAACTCTCACATCCATACATGACCACTGGAAAAACCACAGCCTTGACTAGACAGACCTTTGTTGGCAAAGTAATGTCTCTGTTTTTCAGTATGCTATCTAGGTTGGTCATAACTTTCCTTCCAAGGAGTAAGCGTCTTTTAATTTCATGGCTGTAGTCACCATCTGCAGTCATTTTGGAGCCCAAAAATATGAAGTCTGACACTGTTTTCACTGTTTCCCCATCTGTTTCCCATGAAGTGATGAGACTGGATGCCATGATCTTAGTTTTCTGAATGTTGAGCTTTAAGCCAACTTTTCACGCTCCACTTTCACTTTCATCAAGAGGCTTTTGAGTTCCTCTTCACTTTCTGCCATAAGGATGGTGTCATCTGCATACCTGAGGTTATTGATATTTATCCCGGCAATCTTGATTCCAGCTTGTGCTTCTTCCAGCCCAGCGTTTCTCATGATGTACTCTGCATAGAAATTAAATAAGCAGGGTGACAATATACAGCCTTGACATATTCCTTCCCCAATTTGGAACCAGTCTGTTGTTCCATGTCCAGTTCTAACTGTTGCTTCCTGACCTGCATATAGGTTTCTTAAGAGGCAGGTCAGGTGGTCTGGTATTCCCATCTCTTTCAGAATTTTCCACAGTTTATTGTGGTCCACACAGTCAAAGGCTTTGGCTTAGTCAATAAAGCAAAAATAGATGTTTTTCTGGAACTCTTTTGCTTTTTCCATGATCCAGCGGATGTTGGCAGTTTGATCTCTGGTTCCTCTGCCTTTTCTAAAACCAGCTTGAACATCGGGAAGTTCACGGTTCATGTATTACTGAAGCCTGGCTTGGAGAATTTTGAGCATTACTTTACTAGCATGTGAGATGAGTGCAATTGTGCAGTAGTTTGAGCATTCTTTGGCATTGCCTTTCTTGGGGATTGGAATGAAAACTGACCTTTTCCAGTCCTGTGGCCACTGCTGAGTTTTCCAAATTTGCTGGCATGTTGAGTGCTGCACTTTCACAGCATCATCTTTCAGGATTTGAAGTAGTTTAGATGGAATTCTATCACCTCCACTAGCTTTGTTCGTAGTGATGCTTTCTAAAGCCCTCTTGACTTCACATTCCAGGATGTCTGGCTCTAGGTGAGTGATCACACCATCGTGATTATCTTGGTTGTGAAGCTCTTTTTTGTACAGTTCTTCTGTGTATTCTTTCCACCTCATCTTAATATCTTCTGCTTCTGTTGGGTCCATACCATTTCTGTCCTTTATCAAGCCCATCTTTGCATGAAATGTTCACTTGGTATCTCTAATTTTCTTGAAGAGGTCTCTAGTCTTTCCCATTCTGTTGTTTTCCTCTGTTTCTTTGCATTGATCACTGAGGAAGGCTTTCTTATCTCTTCTTGCTATTCTTTGGAACTCTGCTTTCAGATGGTTATATCTTTCCTTTTCTCTTTTGCTTTTTGCTTCTCTTCTTTTCACAGCTATTTGTAAGGCCTCCTCAGACAGCTATTTTGCCTTTTTGCATTTCTTTTCTATGGGGATGGTCTTGATCCCTGGCTCTTGCACAATGTCACAAACCTCTGTCGATAGTTTATCAGGCACTCTATCTTCAGATCTAGTCTCTTAAATCTATTTCTCACTTCCACTGTATAAACATAAGGGATTTGATTTAGGTCATACCTGAATGGTCTAGTGGTTTTCCCTACTTTCTTCAATTTAAGTCTGAATTTGGCAATAAGGAGTTCATGATCTGAGCCACAGTCAGCTCCTGGTCTTGTTTTTGCTGACTGTATAGAGCTTCTCCATCTTTGGCTGCAAAGAATACAATCAATCTGATTTCTGTGTTGACCATCTGGTGATGTCCATGTGTAGAGTCTTCTCTTGTGTTGTTGGAAGAGGGTGTTTGCTATGACCAGTGCGTTCTCTTGGCAGAACTGTATTAGCCTTTGCCCTGCTTCATTCCATATTCCAAGGCCAAATTTCCTGTTACTCCAGTTGTTTCTTGACTTCCTACTTTTGCATTCCAGTCCCCTATAATGAAAAGAACATCCTTTTGGGGTGTTAGTTCTAAAAGGTCTTGTAGGTCTTCATAGAACCATTCAACTTCAGCTTCTTCAGTGTTACTCGTTGGGACATAGACTTGGATTACTGTGATATTGAATGGTTTGCCTTGGAAACGAACAGAAATCATTCTGTCGTTTTTGAGATAGCATCCAAGTACTGCATATCAGACTCTCTTGGTGACCGTGATGGCGACTCCATTTCTTCTCAGGGATTCCTGCCCGCAGTAGTAGATATAATGGTCATCTGAGTTAAATTCACCCATTCCAGTCCATTTTAGTTCGCTGATTCCTAGAATGTCGACTTTCACTCTTGCCATCTCCTATTTGACCACTTCCAGTTTGCCTTGATTCATGGACCTGACATTCCAGGTTCCTATGCAATATTGCTCTTTACAGTATCGGACCTTGCTTCTATCACCAGTCACATCCACACCTGGGTATTGTTTTTGCTTTGGCTCCATGCCTTCATTCTTTCTGGAGTTATTTCTCCACTGATCTCCAGTAGCCAATTGGGCACCTACTGACCTGGGGAGTTCCTCTTTCAGTATCCTATCATTTTGCCTTTTCATACTGTTCTTGGGGTTCTCAAGGTAAGAATACTGAAGTGGTTTGCAACACAAAAATTCAGTCTATAATAGTCCACAGAGAAACCAGATTATTTTCTATTTTCTTAATGTATGGATGAAAAACAACCCAAAAAATTATACAGTCACTATAAAAATGTGAAAATTTTTGTAGCTTTAACAAAAATAAAAACACAATTACCAATGACATAAAATGGCAAGCCAAGAAGAACAGGTTCAAAATCTTTATGAAGTAGAATATTGATCATAATATGAGAGAATCAGCCTTATCAAACTGTTGTGCTACAGTAGTATTTCTTGGAAATTTGAAGGGGTTAATATGTAGAAAATTCACTGGTTTTTATTTGAACAGGTTTTAAATAGCTGATTTAACATTTTCTGTTAAAATGCTTATTTTTCCTAACCTCTTATTTTCATATAATTTGGTTTTGGCCAGTCACCATAAGTCACATTACTTTTCTAGAACATAACTCCTAAATGTTGGCAAGAAATTATAGTACTGTACTATGCAGTCTTTAAAGTGTAGTAAACTATTATAAACACCCTCCATCTGAGCTATAATAGTGGTGTACTTTCATAGAGTGGATTCTTTAGTCAGTCTTGCTTCCTATACTCCCCCCACAACTGCCCACCCCACCCCCCATTTCAGTGGAGATGAACACTTTATTAGCATTGAAGCATAACTGAGATGGCTTATTGGTATCTTAGACCATAGATGTGTTGCTGGAATCTCTTTCTTACCTTACCAGATAGGAATTGTTTGGGCTGCTAGAGAGAGAGACAAGAAATAACCATTGCTTAAATAAGATAGTAGTTAATTTCTTTGTCTTGTAAAAACAAATTCAAAAATAACAATCTAAGACTGATAGAGCAGCACCATAGGCTTGTCAAGGACCAGTCTCATTGTCTTTTTCCTTTGCCATCCTTAGCATGTGGCTTCTGTTTTCAAGATCACAGAATGGTTGCTGTATATCCAGCTGTCATATCCATGATCTAGGCAGAAGAAAGGAGGAAGAAAAGCAGAAGATAAAAGGGGCATACCTTTCATCTTTTAAGAAACCTTTCTAGGGATTTCCCTGGTAGGCCAGTAGTTAGGACTCGGTGCTTTCACTGCCATGGACCCGGGTTAAATCCCTGATTGGAGGACTAAGATCCTGCAAATCATGTGGCGTGGCCAAGGGGGGAAAAAAGGAAAGAGAGAAACATTTCTGTAACTCTGATCTTGATGACCAAAACTTAGTCATTTGGCCATATATAGCTGTAAATAAGATTCAGAAATAGCTTTAGCTGACAGTATAGACTAGATCATTGCAAATGGAGTGTGGATCTGTATCAGATGGGAACTAGTAAATCTTTATACTTGCCTCCCTGTCTCCTGAAGGGCTTCCCAGGTGGCTCTGATGGTAAAGTATCTGTTTGCAATGCAGGAGACCTGGGTTCGAACCCTGAGTTGGGAAGATCCCCTGGAGAAGGGAATCGCAGCCCATTCCAGTTTTCTTACTGGAGAATCCCATGGACAAAGGAGCCTGGCGGGCTACAGTCCAAGGGATCACAAAGAATCGGACATGACTGAGCGACTTCACTTTCACTTTTCACTTTCATGAATTGGAGAAGGAAATGGCAACCCATTCCAGTGTTATTGCCTGGAGAATCCCGGAGATGGGGGAGCCTGGTGGGCTGCCGTCTGTGGGGTCGCACAGAGTCGGACATGACTGAAGTGACTTAGCAGTGGATGGAATTGAAATTTGGGGGAGAATGGATACATGTATATGTATAGTTGGGTCCCTTTGCTGTTCACCTTCACTATCACAACATTGTAAAAAAAAAAAAAAATTGCCTGCTTCAAAGACACAAAGATATTTTGCTATGGGTTTTTTTGGTTTGTTTACTTTCATTTTTAGATCTACATTCTATTTGGAATTTATTTTTGTGAATTGTGTAAGGTTAGAGATCATGATACAATATTTTCTATAGGGATATCCAGTTGACCCTGCATCTTTTATTTAAAAGACCCTTTTCCCAAATGCACTGCAATTTGCCTTTGTCATAAATCAGACAATCTTACTTGTATGTGACTGTCTAGGCTTTACTTTTTCATTGGTAAGTTTTAGTTACTATACTTGTACAGTTAATTACTGTGGCTTTACAATAGGTTTTAATATTTTGGAGTGGAGTCCTCCAATTTTTGTTTTTAAAGGTTGCCTTGGTTATTCTTAGCTCCTTGTATTTCCATAGGGATTTCAGAATCAGCTTGTCAATCTGTCTTTTAAAGGAGAGCAGTGGGATTTTGATTAAGATTGCTTTGAAACTAGAAATCAGTTAGGGGAGAACTGATGTTTTTACTGTGAGCTGCCAAACTGTGAACGTGATATGGCCTTCAGTTTATCTCTCAGAAATGTCTTCTTGTTTTCAGTATACTGGTCTTGCATATCTTCTGTTAGATTTTTCTCTCTCTCTCTTTTTTTAATGCTATTGGGAGTTGCATTTTTATTTATTTGTTTAGTTTCTTTCCTTTTTTTTTTTTTTTTTAAGTTTTTTAGCCATGCTTTATGGTGTATGGGATCTTAGTTTCCCAACCAGGGATCAAACCCATGTCCCCTGCATTTAGAGCATGGAGTCTTAACCACTGGACCGACAGAGAAGTCCCTGATTTTGGCTTTAATATCTTCTTTGACCCATAGATGGTTCAGTTCAGTTCAGTTCAGTTCAGTCGCTCAGTCGTGTCTGACTCTTTGCAACCCCATGGACTGCAGCACGCCAGGCTTCCCTGTCCATCACCAACTCCCAGAACTTACTCAGAACTCATGTCCATTGAGCTGGTGATGCCATCCAGCTGTCTCATCCTCTGTCGTCCCCTTCTCCAGCATCAGGGTCTTTTCAGATGAGGTGCAATCAGGTAGCCAAAGTATTGGAGTTTCAGCATCAGCATCAGTCCTTCCAATGAATATTTAGGACTGATTTCCTTCAGAATGGACTGGTTTGGTCTTGCAGTCCAGGGGACTCTCAAGAGTCTTCTCCAACACCACAGTTCAAAAGCATCAATTCTTTGGTGCTCAGCTTTCTTATGGTCCAACTCTCACATCCATACATGACTACTGGAAAAACCATAGCTTTGACTAGACGGACCTTTGTTTACAAAGTAATATCTCTACTTTTTAATATGCTGTCTAGGTTGGTCATAGCTTTTCTTCCAAGGAGCAAGTATCTTTTAATTTCATGGCTGCAGACACCATCTGCAGTGATTTTGGAGCCCCCAAAAATAAAGTCTCTCACTGTTCCCATTGTTTCCCCATCTATTTTCTGTGAAATGATGGGACTGGATGCCATGATCTTTGTTTTCTGAATGTTGAGTTTTAAGCCAACTTTTTTGCTTTCCTGTTTGACTTTCATCAAGAGGCCCCTTAGTTCTTCTTTGATTTCTGCTATAAGGTGGTGTCATCTGCATCATCATCGTCAATTAGTTGCTAAGTTGTGCCCAATTCTTGTGACCCCATGGACTGTGGCCTGCCAGGATCCTCTGTCCATGGAATTCTCCAGGCAAGAATATTGGAGTGGGTTGCCATTTCCTCCTCCAGGGGATCTTCCCGACCCAGGAATAGAACCCAGGTCTCCTGCATTGCAGGCAGATTCTTTACCAATTGAGCTATAGTATTTCTCGCAGCAGTCTTGATTCCAGCTTGTGCTTCATCCAGCCCAGCTTTTCACATAATGTACTCTGCATGTAAGTTAAATAAGGAGGTGACAGTATACAGCCTTGACGTACACCTTTCCCAATTTGGAACCAGTCTGTTGTTCCATGTCCAGTTCTAACTGTTGCTTCTTGACCTGCATACAGATTTCTTAAGAGGCAGGTCAGGTGGTCTGGTACTCCCATCTCTTGAAGAATTTTCCACACTTTGTTGTGATCCTGCACAGTCAAAAGTTTTGACGTAGTCAATAAAGTAGAAATAGATGTTTTTCTGGAACTCTCTTGCTTTTTGGATGATCCAGTGGGTGTTAGCAATTTGATCTCTGGTTCCTCTGCCTTTTCTAAATCCAGCTTGAACATCTGGAAGTTCACGGTTCACGTACTGTTGAAGCCTGCCTTGGAGAATTTTGAGCATTACTTTGCTAGTGTGTGAGATAAGTGCAATTGTGTGGTAGTTTGAACATTCTTTGGCATTTCCTTTCTTTGGGATTGGAATGAAAACTGACCTTTTCCAGTCCTGTGGCCACTGCTGAGTTTTCCAGATTTGCTGGCATATTGAGTGCAGCACTTGCACAGCATCATCATTTAGGATTTGAAATGGCTCGACTGGAATTCCATTACCTCCTAGATTTGTTCGTAGTGATGCTTCCTAAGGCCCCCTTGACTTTGCATTCCAGGATGCCTGGTTCTAGGTGAGTGATCACACCATTGTGGTTAACTGGGTCATGAAGATCTTTTTTATATTGTTCTTCTGTGTATTCTTGCCACCTCTTCTTAATATCTTCTGCTTCTGTTAGGTCCATACCATTTCTGTCCTTTATCGAGTCCATCTTTGCATGAAATGTTCCCTTGGTATCTCCAGCAGATCTTCCCAACCCAGGGATCAAACCCAGGTTTCCCGCATTGCAGGCAGATCCTTTACCAGCTGAGCCACGAGGGAAGCCCTTTTATTTATTATTGTTATTTTAATTATCATTAGTTATTGTTAATTATGGGCTTCCCTGGTGCCTCAGTTGATAAAGAATTCACCTGCAATGAGGGAGACCTGGGTTCTGTCCTTGGGTTGGGAAGATCCCCTGGAGAGGGGAACAGCTACCCACTCCAGTATTCTAGACTGAAGAATTCTGAGACAGAGGAGCCTGGCAGCCTACAGTCTGTGAGGTCACAAAGAGTCAGACATGACTGAGCGATTATTGTTATTTATTAATTACTGTAGTTAAAGAACATTCTCTGAATTATTTACTGTAGTTAAAGAACATACTCTGAATTACTTAGTTTTCCTATCATTTGCCCTGTTGTGTTTTCTTGTTTGGTTTTGTTTTCCTCAATAGAGAGCCTAGTATCTGTACCCTTAACCTTGAAAGTCTGTCAGAGACCTATCTCCACAGAGCTTCCCAGCATAGCTATCAAGTCTGCCTGCCTGCACTGCTTCAAAATCTGGCAAATGTCTCGGTGGTTCCAAATTCCCAAAGTTAAAAAGACAGTCTCCTTAACATCAAATGTCTCTTCCCAAAGGGTTACCAATTTCTTGTATATCTTTCCAGAGACATTCTGTTAGTCCTTTTCAAGTTTTTTCCCCATGGCAAAACTTGTCATGAAATAAAAAATTTAATGTGATAGCCCAGTGTGTAAGAGATGAAAAGTCAGCTGCCATTCTTGGAGTAGGAGGTTTCCTGATGCGTCTTCAGTTTGAAAAACTTTGGGGACTTTAAAGTGATAACATCATTTAACTCCAAGAGAATTTTATTGCAGTATTCCTTGTATTAAAAAAGTATTTTGTGATGAACTATTTTAAAATGTTAATTTACTTTTGATGTTTTAGATTCTGAAGTTGTGATGAATTTTGAATCAAAGAAGTAGAGTATAATGTGGTCAGCAACTGCATGATAGTAGTTATGACTTCATGAGAAAAGTATACTTTAAGCAGTTTGAAAATAACTTTTAATGGTTTTGTGCCAGAACTTCAAGTAATAGCATTTTCTGTATTCTTTCTCAAAACGATAAACTTTTCAGTCTGTGAAATCCATGCAAAATTGTAATGTAGCTATTTATATTTATTATTTAAGCTCTATTTTATGCTGTATGTTAAAATTTTATTCATTGTTACGTGTGTGTGTGTGTGAGATCACTGTAATGTTTCAAAAATTGGATTTATAGGCTTTTTGACTAGGAAGTAACTTATTTTTGTAGATTATTCAGGTTCAGCTCCAGAAATTTTAAATAGCTTACTCGAAGTCTTTACAGATATTTAATGGTAAATTTGAAACTAAAACTCAGACTTTTCTCCAAATCTGATGTTTTTAAAATAAGTTTGATAATGGTATTTGAGTATCTCCTGGTTCTTATAGAAAACTTAAAAATAATCCTAATTATTTTTTAAATTGGGTACACTGTATTATAAATGTATTTTCAAAATTATTCTTTCTCCTTTATTTTACGTTCTTGATAATATTTTCTCTCAGTATTTTACAGTTTTTCATTTTCATTTTTTGTAGAGTTGGAAAATATTTAAGTCTCAACAAATGAATTCCATACTTGAACTCTGCTGCATTCCTGTGCCACCTCCTCCATTAGAACACTGATCTTACAACAGAGGTAAAATCATAGAATTTAACTTTTTAAAGGATAAAGAATGAAGTTCCCATAGTTAGACATGTTGGAATTTTTGGTAATTTTTGGTGGGTAGCTTCTGTTTACAAAATGTTCCCTTGGTATCTCCAATTATCTTAAAGAGATCTCTAGTCTTTCCCATTCTATTGTTTTCCTCTATTTGCATTGACCACTGAGGAAGGCTTTCTTATGTCTTCTTTGAAACTCTGCATTCAAATGGGTATATCTTTCCTTTTCTCCTTTGCTTTTCCCTTCCCTTCTTTTCACAGCTATTTGTAAGGAGTTTTTACCTAGGAGACTTGAAATAATCACATCTTAATTATTGCCTTTTAATTTTACTTTTTGAAAGTGTTTCCTTTTTAATTGTTGTCTTTAAAATGTTTTGTTTCCTAAACTTTGCAGCTCTTAAATTATTGAATTTACTCAGCATAATTGTATTTTCTAACTACATCTAGATCAATGCTGTTTATGAAATTTCTTTGATAATGTCTGTGTTCTACATCTGTGCTTCTAATACAGGAGACACTAGCTACATGCAGCTATTAAGTGCTTGAAATGTGGCTAGTGCAAGTAAGGAACTGGTGGGTTTTTTTTTAATAGTACAGTTTTGTGGTTTTTTTTTTTTTTTTTTTCTAATTTTTTGGGCCATGCCATGTGGCTTGTAGGATTTTAGTTCTGTGACCAGGGATCAAACTGAGACCCTCTTCTGTGAAAGCTCTGAGTCCTAACCACTGGACAGCCAGGAAATTCTCAGGAATTGATTTTTAAATTTTATTTTATTTTAATTAATTAAAACCGGACAGTGTAGTTTTAATGTTTTACTTAGAATTTGGTATTTACAATAGTAGCATGCGTTAAGTGCTTTGTTTCATACTTATACCTTGAAATATATAGATAATTGTTGACCTTGTTTGAAAATTTGCAATAACAAAACCATTTTTTACTGTCATATGTCACCCTGATAATTGTATAGCTTTGTTTATCCAATAATTTTGGTCCATTAGAAATTCTTGAGAGCAGTTATCATCGTTTAGCTCACTGCTGTCTGTTAACTTATTTAATCTTTAAAAAAAATTATTTGACATAGGTAATTCCCATTTTATAAATGAGGGATTTGAGACCACAGATTAGTTAAGTAACTTTCTCAATATAACTTGAAGGTCATGGAGCTGGAATTCAAACTCAGGCAGTCTAGAGCAAAAGCCTGTACTCTTCATAACCAGTAGACCATACTGCCTGTTAACTGAGTGACTAACAAGTCACTCAGTTGTGCCCGACTCTTTGTGACCCTGTGGACAGTAGTCCATCAGGGGGCTCTGTCCATGGAATTCTCCAGGCAAGAATACTGGAGTGGGTAGTCATTCTCTTCTCCTGATCTTCCTGACCCAGGGATACGAACCGGGGTCTCCTGCATTGCAGGTGGATTCTTTATCATCTGAGCTACCAGGGAAGCCTAGTTCTCTCTAAATTGTCAGTTTCTAAAGAAGAATACATATACTGATGATCAGCTAAGACACAATATATGTCTGTCTAGGTAGTGAAGAACTTACTGTACTTGTACAAATATTGTGAGTTTGCTTTCTGACAAGTAGTTATTGACCTCTTTAAGATCATATTTCAGCACTTTATTTTTTTTTATTTTGTTTTATTCAGATCTTGCTAATAAAGGTTGCCATTTCCATGGTCACCAAAAAGATAATCATTTTCTGTGGTAGACTTTTTAATTTGTTTCATACTCTGAAAGTGAGGCAGTATGGGCCTGAATTGATCTGCATGCTAGAATATCAGCTTGATTTTTGCTTTTAAATATAGCTTTTATATACCAGGTGATGGGATGAGTATAATATGCAGCAGAAGAAATTATTTTCAGAATTCTGTATTGTCTGTTTAAATAAAAAGAGTACTTGCAGTATGTTAATAACTATGTTCATAGCCACCTCTAAATGCTAAAAGATGCTGATTCTAGTTAGAAGACATATATTTAAATTTTTTCTTTGTAACTGACTGGTTACAAAAGAAGGTACTAAAATATATAGGATTTTAGATTTAGAAAGTAACTTATTATTGTAGCAACCTGAAGCCCAAAGGGTTTAAGTTATTTGTCCAAGATCGTATAAGCTTTGTGGTTCATTGATTCAGCAAATAGACATTAAAGTGAAAGTGAAGTCGCTCAGTCGTGTCTAACTCTTTGCGACCCCATGGACCGTAGCCTATCAGGCTCCTCTGTCCATGGGATTTTCTAGGCAAGAGTGCTGGAGTGGATTGCCATTTCCTTCTCCAGGGGATCTTCCGACCCAGGAATTGAACCCAGGTCTCCTGCACTGCAGGCAGACGCTTTACCGTCTGAGCCACCAGGGAAGTTCTAAATAGACATTAAGTACCTGTTATATGTCTGGATACCGTAAAATACTTGTTAGCTTGGAGTTCATAGTAAGCACTTAATTGCGAGCAGAACAGAAAATGACCCTTCTATTCTCATGGGATTTGTAATCTGTTAGGAAAGATAGACAACAAGTAGTAAGGTTTAGTAAGCAAGGAATAAAATCCATGTCCATAGGAAGAAAATGAACTGTATTTGTTTGAATGGAAAATACTGGAGAAGGGGAATACTGTCTAGATAAGTGGTCAAGAAAGGCCTGCTGAGACTAACAGGATTGGAATAGTTATTGTAGGACAGCACTACAGGCTGGAACAGAATCCCTGGTGTGAAGGTGTGCATGAAGTGATAGAGACACTGAGAAGTGAATATGATCAGAACAGAAAGCTCTGGGGGGAGAAGTATGAGCTGTAAGAAAGGGACAATTACATTTTTCAACTATAGATTTTAGTAGGTATTAAATTCAAATTCCAGCTCTGCCACTTAAATTGTGTTGCCATGTGTGGATCACTCAAACTTTACACTTTAATTTTCTTATCTGTTAGATAGGGATAACAGCTATTTTATAGTACATAGTATTCTGAAGATTAATTATGTACTGCTCGTAGTAGATACTTATACAGTGTTTACCTTAAGACATCTATTACCTGTCTTTTTGAAGTGCAAGAAATGAAACACAAGGTTTAAGTATAGCTGGTAAGGGGGTACGATGATTTAAACATAGTTAGAATGATGTCCAAACTTTCAGTTCAAAGATAAATAGGTCATAGGTATGTAATGCACACATAGGGAACATAGTCAATAATATCGTAGCAAATTTGTGTGGTGAGGGTTGGTAACTGGTTTTATTTCAATGATCTTTTCATAATGTATAAAAATATCAAATTGCTGACATAAACCTGAAACTAGTATAATATTGTATGTTAATTATAACTCAATTTAAAAAAATAAACATCGCTAGAGTTAGTGACCTAAAGCCTAATCTGGCTCCAGAGTCTGTGCTCAGTATGTGTCCTGGGAATCCTTTAAGTGGATCTGTGGAGTTAAAACTATTTTTCATATTAATGCTAAGATAGTATTTGACTTTTTCACCATCATTCTCTGGTGAATATACCTTGAAGATTTCCAGCAACAGATTGGATGCAGAGGCAAGTATAAAATTTGCAGAAATTGTAAAACAGCACTATTCTTGTCACTAGAGTTGTTTTTGTTTTGGAAAAATAAAGTTTCTTTTTAAAATGTTATTTGTTAACATGTAATGGACTTATATAATAAACTTGAATTTAATGGATTTATGTAATAAACTTGAATTTAATGAATTAATAAGCTTGTAAAATGTAGGAGTGAAACAGTGTCTACTGAGACAAAAAATTGAGTCTAAACCACTACATTCTATTTCCTGTCGTTAAATCAGATAAAGTCCAAAAAGTAGCTGATACAGTGTTTATACTTAAAAGGCTTGCTGATAACTTTCTTTTTTCTCACTTTCAAGACACATTTTTTCACATTTTTGAAATCAAGATGTATATTGTCCAAATATGCTTTTCATCAGCCAGGCAAGTAATTTTGAAATAGCAGTAATCATTCATATTTGGTGTTTTGGGAATTTAGCTTTGTGTAATCATTTATTCAGTTATCATTTCAGTTGATCTTAGGTAAACCACATAGGGTTGAATTGTTAACTGAATTTTTGCCCCTAATTGTTACTTAAAATGTCTACAAAATATCACAGTATAATACAGTTTTGCAGTAATAATTTTCTTAGTAGAAGATTGCCTGACGCATGGCAGTTAATTCAAAGACGGCAAAATTGCCAGATCTCTGTCTCTAATTTCACACCTGAGCAAGGTTACTATGAATGACTCCTACATCTGGGAGAATATCTGCCTGTCAGAAGTTTCTGGATGATTTTGAAAGAGGCTCTTAGCTTCCATCTGTATTTAATTTGGAAAAAATAAATTATTAAGCTTAATTAAACAGAAAATGCAGAAGATATTTCAGGTTTTGTTATGACCAAAAATAAGTGTCATTACAAAGGTGCTAAATAAATTGAGTTCATAAGCACAGATAATTAAATCAGATGTTTGAGTGCCTGCTATGTGCACAGTGCCTGTCCTTGTGACGTACAAATTCTAGTGGGAAAGCCAATAATAAGTAAATAATTGGAACATTGTATGTTAACTATGCCTCATTAAAAAAAAAGATTATTTACAGATTTTGCTAAAATGATATGAAGGAAAGGACAGAGTGTTAAGGGTTGGAGGGAAGAGCATATAGAGGCAGCCAGTATAAATAGACACAGGGGACTTCTATGAAGAGGTTAACATTGAACAGCCATATACAAAGAACTAGGAGAATGTGGCAAGTGTAAAGAGACTAAAGGTGGCCAGAAATGTAAAGGATAATTTTTAAAAGTCTTATGGGATTATATGGATAAGTTTGTGCTTTTATCCTTTAGTTAAGCATTTTGTTTCATTTTAATAAAGGGTTATTTCTTATTTTCTACTTATATTTGTTAATAAACTACTGTCTTAAAATTAGTATCATAAAATCAGGTAAGTATGATGTTTTGGTTATAATTATTATTAACACCACTATATTCTTCTGTCTAAAGTTAATTAACTTGCAGTCACATTAAAAAAAACAACAATATTGATAGAAATCAAAGTGATTTGACATTGCAAATTTGTTTTTATGGGAGATATCATATAGAAATTTAAAATGAGAAATTTAACTTGGATGTAATACTTTTTTTTTTTAAACTGAAGGTAGTCATCAGGATTACTTGGGGAACTTTTTCAAACTGTATATTCCGGGCCCTGTATCAGTTAGGGATTCCAGTGCAGTATATATCAGATTAAAAAGTTTTGTGTTTCTTTCAAAAAATAATGTTTGATTTTCTTTTTAATTTTTAAAAGCTGTTGATGTTTTTTGTAAAGAATTTGAAAATTTTTTGATTAATTGTAGTTGCTTTTTGTTGTCCTTTTCTATAAAGAAGTCAGTGTAGTCAAAGTATAGATATTTCCTAAAACATATAAATAATCATAATTTAAGTCATTTTCAGTATTTTAAATATTTATCTAAAAACTTGTTCATTTTGTTTTTTTAAGTATTTATTTGTGTGTGTGTAACTATAGCTAGTTTGAAATGATGAAAAAGAATCACAGTTGCAGCAAGAAACTATAAACTGTTGACCCTTAAACAGCACTGGTTTGAACTCAGCAAATCCACTTATACTCAGATTTTTTCAGTAAATAGATGCAGTGCTACATGGTACATGGTTGGTTGAATATGCTGATAGGGAGGGCCAGCTGTGGGAATTGAGTATCCTTGGATTTTGGTTTTCACAGTGGATCTGGAACCAACCAACAGAGAAGATTTTACTTAGGAATCAACTTAATTTGAATGTTCTGATCTGTATGAAGAAAACACAGAATTTATACAGGCATAAAAAAGAAGATTTTTAATAAAGAGCAATGCTGTGCTTCTGTATTGTATGACTCGATGATGTGAGGATGTCATTTGAAATTAATTTGTAAATTTAATTCCTATGAGGATGGAGTATAGAAAAAAAACTTACAGTACAAGTCTAATATTTAACTGGAAGAATAAAGCAGGCAATAATAATGAAATACATTTTTAGGGAAAAATTAATATGGGACATGTACTATTATAAAGTGTTAGTCATTCAGTCGTGTCCAACTCTTTGTGACCCCATAGAGTGTATCAGATCAGATCAGATCAGATCAGTCGCTCAGTCGTGTCCGACTCTTTGCAACCCCATGAATTGCAGCACGCCAGGCCTCCCTGTCCATAGAGTGTATAAAGTGCATTATAAAGCCACAGTAATTAAAATACTATAGTCCTGGTACAAAATTGGGAATAACAGCTCATAAATAGTTCCAAATATATGTGGGACTTTTTGTTGTTGTTCAGTCGCTAAGTCGTGTCCGACTCTTTGTGACCCCAGGGACTGTAGCACGCCAGGCTTCCCTGTGCTTCACTATCTCCCGTCGTCTGCTCAAACTCATGTCCATTAACTTGGTGATGCCATAAGGGTATGGGAAATTTCCTAACTGAAATACCATTATTAAATATAAAATAATTGATCATTCCTTGATTTAGTATCATCCAGTATTAAGTAATAAGTCATACAATAAGTCATGTTTAACCTTTTCCAGTTATGTTAAGCTCTTTTTTAATGTTTGAATCAGAATCCAAATAAGATTCATATTTTGGTTATTGATTTTTTTTAACATCCCTTTTAATCCACTCATTTTCCTTTTGTAGTTTATTTGAATAAATCTGTCAGCCTATCTTAAAAGCATTTGCTACTTGAAAATAAGGAGCATTTCTTATTCCTTTTTGTACTCCTTGTTACAGTGCATTATATATGGGTATTTAGGGAATGTTGGGGGGATTAGAAAATCCAGTTTCTTTTTTTGGATAGAAATTTATTATGAAATGTTACACATTCAGGAAATATTTTCTTTTTAGTAAAGGAACTTTCATTTCAGTTGCTTTGGAGACATTTCCCTCCCTGCTCAAGAAATTTCTTTTTTCTTTTGGTTACCCTTTTGAGTCATAAATTAAAAACCCCAAATCTTTGTTGTCTGCCTCACTTAAAAAATAATACATATGTATTGTTACATTTTTGTAATTCAGAATTAGACAACTAGAATATCCTCAGTTAATCCTTCCCTCAGAGGTAAACACTGAGTAGTTTATATATTTTTCCTCCCAGCTTTTCACATTTATATAATTTTTGATGGAATTATAACTTATATACTATTATACAACTTGCTTTTTCTACCTGGACATTTTTCCATTTTAGAAAACATAAATCTACCTTCTTCAATGGCCTTATTTTGTATAGTGTGTATATATGTGTATGTTTATCATCATTTTGCTGTACATATATGACCCTTGATTTCTAACTTTTTTACTTTTGTAAAAATCTGTCCCATTGTTTATTCTATTATGTATAACTTATTCCAGTTGTATATTTGGTAAAAGCAAGGCTTCCCTTTAGTTCAGTCAGTAAAGAATCTGCCTGTAATGCAGGAGACCTGGGTTCGATTCCTGGGTTGGGAAGATCCCCTGGAAAAGGAAATGGCAACCGACTCCAGTATTCTTGCCTGGAAAATCCCATGGACACAGGAGCCTGGAAGGTTACAGTCTGTGGGGGCACAAGAGTCGGACACAACTGAACGACTAAACACACACACTAGGCATGGACTGTACATTTGTCTTGGGTAATATGCAGTTTGATTTTACTTAGTAAACTAGCTTTTGTTACTTTGGAATATAGTTGTTGGGGAAAATATAAAAGCATTAGGAAATTAGGTTTCAAACATATCGTTAAAGATAGAACTTATTTCTTTATAAACAGTTTTGTTTTAATTGAACACTAGTCTGAAACTGGAGCTTGCCCAGTGGCTCAGCAGTAAAGAATCCACCTGCGATGCAGGAGCTGCAGGAGACACAGGTCGGTCTTTGGGACGGGAAGGTCCCCTGGAGTGGGGCATGGCAACCCACTCGAGTATTCTTGCCTGGAGAATTCCATGGACAGAGGAGTCTGGCAGACTTCAGTCCATGGGTTGCAAAGAGTCAGACATGACTGAAGCTACTTCCAGGAAGGCAGTCTAAAAGTAAGCCTCCTTATCTAAAATATGCACTAGATGAGTTTCTCCTTAAATGAAAGGCACACATCATTTACTTTGATAGTTTCTGTAAGTAACACTGTCCTCAAATTCAGTGCTTTTTTTTTTTTCTTCCAGAAAAGAGGAATAGAAGGTAGAAGAAGATGCTGGGATCTGAACGTGGTGTTGTGGAAGAATGGTTATCAGAATTCAAGGTAAATTGCATTGAGGATGAGAATGTGTTATATGATTTGTATGTTGTAATTCAGTGTATATATGTTCATGGAGAAACTGAAACAAAAGTTATAAAGTGGGAATGGCAATATATGAAATAACTTGTTTCTGTAATTAAACCTCTTTAAAAAGACACTAATGTGAATAATTGCAAAAGACCCTGATGCTGGGAAAGATGGAGGGCAAGAGGAGAAAGGAGCAACAGAGATGGTTGGATGACTTTACCGACTCAGTGGACATGAGTTTGAACAAATGTGGGAGATAGTGAAGGACAGGGAAGCCTGCTGTGCTGCAGAGTACATGGGGTCACAAACAGTCAGACATGACTTAGCAACTCAGCAACAACAACAAATGTGAATTATGGCCAGAAGATAATATGTAAAAATGAATCTAGTTGTTAGGATTGATAAGGTAATATATAAATTTTAAGATATATTCAATAAAAGAAGGGAAGCCTCCAAGCTTTAATAAGGCACAGAAATCAAATTTGTGCCTTATATTTTTATTTCCTGTGATTAAAAATCACTCATTAATTTGACTAAAAACTGTATAATTTATTAACACTATAGATGTAAGTGTTTTGTGAAAATAAAATACAGGAATTGAAGTTATCCCACACTGTTTTTTTTAGACTGAAGTGATTCATTTCAGCAAAGCTTGTGTAATACGTGATTTCTAATCATTTCTCATGGTTGACTAGTTAGAAGAATTGTATAACATCCTAATTTATTTGTTTTATTAGCTCATGGTTATTTCATGTATTAATTATTTTTTACTTTTCTTAGTTGACTCTGTTATAAATCTTTTTGAGAAGGACTCATAAATTTAAGTTTTGACTTCTCAAATATTAAGTTCACTTTAAGTTTCCTTTGATTTTTGTTTTAGGCATTACCTGACACTCAGATCACCAATTATGCGGCAACTTTACACCGGAAAAAAACACTGGTACCAGCCCTCTATAAAGTTATTCAAGACTCAAATAATGAGGTAGGACAGTTTATAAGAAAAATGATTTTATTGTACTACATAAGAAATACGTGTACTAAAACACATATATGTAAGTTTTGTAGTTTTCTTTAAGTTTTGTTTAATCCTTCCAATGGGACTGGAAAACTTTCTTTCTGCTGTTTTTCATTCTGATAGTTGCTTTGGCTTTCCCCATGACCCCCCTCTCCATGTTTTTTAATGTTTTGATTAAATTTGTTATGGTTGAGGACAATACATTTTGATTCTTGGTTTGAGTGACCACCATCTTAGGAGAGTATTTATTTAATTTGAAACTTTACTCTGTTTCCTATTTTGGAATGTTTCCTTTCCTGGAATCTAAATTTTAGCCATACACGGTTTGAGATTTATTTAAGTATTGTTTGCAGTCCTTCTATTGACAATATAGAACTCTGTGTAATCACTCTAATCAGAGAATTCAGTCAAACTGGTAATGTGAAATGCTGCTGCTAGTAAACTTAGCTTGAAAATGACCAGAGAAAGCCTAAATAATCACAATAAATAAACTTAGAAAAAGAGTTTGCTGTTGTTTAGCCTTGTGCTAGAAGGGGGAAAAAAGTGCAGCTATTGACTCTATATGTTAACTTATGCAAAATACACACATTACCTTTCCATTAACATAATAGTATGACATACAGTTTTATCACCACTGGATTCATGTATGCTTTAAAATGAAATGAAAGGAACACACAGGAAAGTAGCTTCTTATCTTCCCAGATACAGCCTCCAAGAGTGCCTCTGCTGTGTACTGGAGTGAGTTTGAAGAAGTTCAGGTAATCATCTCCTAACCAGCAGCTTAACTTAAAGTGCATCTTCATTTTTGTCCTATCACTAAAAGCTTGCTTATTGACCTCTTTCTTTCCTATCTCCTAAACTTGGATTGGCTCTCAGTTGGGCTTGCATCTGTTGCTATTTGTAGCAGCAACCGCAGGACTCATTTGCTTCTTTTTCTCTTGCTGTGTATTTTTGAATGTTTTGGAACTTTAGGTATGATAAGGGACACATATGCATATCTTTCTTGGTCAGGAGTTTTCAGAATTCTGTGTGAATATTGAATGTATGTATTCCCTTGTTTTGTCTTAACATGAAGCTTTGCTTATTAAAATATATTTGTTTTATGCTTTATTTTTAAATTGTAAGTTCTTCATGGGCAGGGGTTATATATTTTTATACCTGTTTATATATATATATATGTATGTATGTTAATTCCCTAGAATGTAGTATTTTATCACTAGTAAATATTGATTAGAAGAATAGTGAAATACATGGAGGGAATTCCTTGGCCAAGTTCTAATCACTGGACTGCCAGGAAATTCCTGTAGAAGTTTAATATTCCATATCATGGCCAACCTGTACTATAACTTGTTTAATCTCTAGACCAACATGTTACTTTTTCTGCTTTCCCTCCTTCCAGATCCCTTAGTCACTGCAGCAGTTCTGCTTCTTCTGCTTCCAGAAAACCATTGACCCTACTGCTTCTTTATGATTTAATTATTCTTCTGCCTCCCTGCAGATGTCTCACTTCCCTCTTTTCTTAGCTACATTTTCATGGTCCATCATTATAGTCATTTCCTTGCACACATTCTCAGCTTCTTTGCTTCTCATTCCCTTAATTCATTTTTTTTGGGCAAAATCTCAACACTGGATAAAATCTACCCATCCATCTACTTCATGCCTGTACCTGAGCAACTCAGCATACCTGGAGAAAACAGTTTTGTTGACTTTCTCCACTTAAATGCAGGACTGAAAATTAAAAATGAGCATATTTCATTGTACACTTTCCCACTGTTCATTTTATTCCTTC
Source organism: Bos taurus (assembly GCF_002263795.3). Classification (NCBI taxonomy): domain Eukaryota; kingdom Metazoa; phylum Chordata; class Mammalia; order Artiodactyla; family Bovidae; genus Bos; species Bos taurus. The sequence continues at coordinate 89,635,460 of NC_037329.1, read as the reverse complement.
TTTTTCCTCACACTTATCACCCTTCCTCATTTTCAGTTTACTTTCTGTGTCGTTATAAAAGAAGGAAATAGTTGGAAACTATTTTCCTACTCAACTCTGCCTCTCTGCCAGCATCTCTAGTCAGACTCTCCTGCTATTTCTGCTATTTAGTGGATGAAGTGTCTCAGATTGTATCAAAAACTATCTCTTCCACTTGGGCCTGGATCTCATCTTCTCTAACCACCTCAAAGATTGCTCCTGCAATTGCCAGCTCTTTTTCTTCTGTCGATTTTTTTTCCTTTCTTGATGAAAGGAATATGATAAACGACAATATTCTATTTTTAAAAAACCTTCCTTGATTTGCCTCCTGTTTTATTATCTACACCATTTTTCTGTCCTCCTTCCCAGTGAACTTTATAGTATTCCTGTTCAGCCTCTGCCTACTTGTGCTCATTTCCTCTCCTCATATTTTTTCATTACCCACTCATATTTGGATTCAGTCTCCATTATTCCACCCAAACTGCTCTCAATGCATTCATCCTATGGCATGCCTCTTAGTAATTATCATGTCAAAACTATTTGCTAAGTTTGAGGAAAGTGTAAATTATTCTTAACATCTTTTGCTGTAGGTGATAGCACCATTTAAGTATGTGTTAGTTGCTCAGTTGTGTCTGACTCTTTGCAACCCCATGGACTATAGCCCACCAGGCTCCTCTGTCCATGGGGTTCTCCAGGAAAGAATACTGGAGTGGGTTGTCATCCCCTTCTCCAGGGGATCTTCCTAACCCATGGATTGAACCTGCATCTCCTATATTGGCAAGAGGATTCTTTACCATCTGAGCCACCAGGGAAACCCTATCTACCTATATTTCTGTCTATTTATTTACGTATTTATATGCTGTGCCACATGGCATGTGGGATCTTAGTTCCCCAGCCACAGATTAAACCCAGGCCCTTGGCAGTGAAAGCATAGAGTCCTGACCACGGGAACTGCCAGGGAAGCACCTTTCTCTTTTTCAAATTCTGTGGGGAGGTCATTTCTGATTCTGAGAAACTGAGAACATGATAGCATGATACATATGCTTGGAATTAAAGATTTTAACAGTACATTGGCAAGTTTTTAATAGTCTTATTTGCAGTGGTATCTGAAAATTTACTGGATTGCCAGTCACTCCCCTGCCCTCCTTTTAAACAAAAAAAGTACTAATTTTGGTTAATCTATATTTCTTTGCAGTGCTTATTAAAATACAGTCTCTACATGCTAATGTACTTGCTACTGAGGACAGGAAATAAGGTCTTTATAACATAGACAAATCATAATAGTACCACAGCCAATGAAATTTACAGAAGGCAATTTTAGAGTCTTACTAAAGAGGAAAGTAGATTTAAAACATGGACATATATTTTTAATACATAAATTTATGAAGGCAACAATGTTTAATTCCCCTAAAGAGCTGAATGTATTCAGTACTTTAAAAAGTTACCAGCAGTTGGCCATTTTCAAAAGTTCATTACTTCATTATTGGCACTGCATAGACTGTACTGCTTGAAATTAAGCAATCCTCACCTCTTCCTCCACCTCCTTTCTGGTATAAGAAGAGTCGTATAGTGAAAACATCATCTGTGTCAAAAGATCTGAATTCTGGTGTCTTTCTCCACCACTAATTTCTGTGACCTTGGACAAATTGTCTGACTGGTCTAGACTTCAGTGTAAGGGGAGAGTTGGCATTTTTTTAAGATGTTAAATCCTGTGATAGTGATTTCATATAAAGCATTTGGTGGTTAGTAGACTATAAAGTATGTAAATTTTTTTTAGCTTTAGAGTTCTTAAGAGTTAAGCTTAAGTCATCTAAATAATATTAACTGTACAATCAATATAGGATTTGTTGACTTGAATTTACTATTGTGAAAGTAATGACTTTATTCTGAAATGTTAGATTATTAGAAACATATATACCTACATTCAAGCAGTTTTACAAGGGTGTATATATATTATCATTTAGAATAGAAGTGTATAAATTATTGAATTATTCCTTTTTTTAAAGCTACTATTACATTATTATATGTAAAATAGATAACTAATATGGACTTACTGTATAACACAGGGAACCCTACTCAATAATTCTGTAATGACCAATATGAGAAAAGAATCTAAAAAATAGTGGATATTTTGTTAAAATGTCTAATTTGAAGAATGTCTCTCATGACAACCATTAACAGTGAATACTCCTCCTTTAGTATGTTAAATGATACCTTTGACTTAGTCCAGTAATTTTTTTCCACTATTACACCTAAGCTCATCCTTTAGTCAGTCACTCAGTCGTGTCAGTCAGTCATGTCTGACTCTTTGTGACCCCATGGACTATAGCCCACCTGGCTCCTCTGTCTTACAAAACTCCAGAATACTGGAGTGGGTAGCCACTCCCTTCTCCAGGGGACCTTCCTAACCCAGGGATTGGGTCTCCCACACTGCAGGCAGATTCTTTACCTTCCGAGCCACCAAGGAAGCCAAAGCTTATCCCTTAGGTCTGTCAAACTTTAACAAATTGATTTAAATACAGTTCTGTGAGAACTTCCAAGGGCCAAGATCGTATGTTTCATCCTTCTTAAACCACGAAGCTACTTCCTAAATCTTACAGTTTGAATGATGTAGGCCCTCTTTAAATTTTAGATGGTTAATAAATACAAGAAAAGGGTTCAGCAAAATAAAAAGAGTGGGTATATATATATGTGTAACTGATTCACTGTGCTATATACCTGAAACTAATACAACCTTGTAAATCAGCTATACTCCAATAAAAATTTTTTAAAAAACAAAAACTGGTGTTAAATTTCAATTTAAACATTATTTTATAGTTTCCTCTCAGTGTTTTATCTGCATTTTAAGATCATAGGCAGTTTTGTATAGTCTAGCAGTTTTGTGAAGTTATTCAAGCAACACCATTCTAAATTAACAGTACAAGTTTAGGAGGAAGGAAGAGGTTTATTTAAACTGCTCATTTTCTTCTTAAGATTATAAAGTTCCTTATGTCATATTTTGTGATATTATATGAAAAATTATCAAGTTAAACATTGGAAAAGCTATTTCTATATATTTCCTCCGTTTCAAAGTCTTTCCAGTAAATACAATTAGCAAGACTTAAGTCAGTCTTAAAATATAAAAGTAATCTATTTTACTTATATGTCTTTAAATGAAAAGGTCAGTTTTCATTCCAATCCCAAAGAAAGGCAATGCCAAAAAATGCTCAGACTACCACACAGTTGCACTCATCTCACATGCTAGTAAAGTAATGCTCAAAATTCTCCAAGCCAGGCTTCAGTAATACATGAACCACAAACTTCCACATGTTGAAGCTGGTTTTAGAAAAGGCAGAGGAACTAGAGGTCAAATTGCCAGCACCCGCTGGATCATGGAAAAAGCAAGAGAGTTCCAGAAAAACATCTATTTCTGCTTTATTGACTATGCCAAAGCCTTTGTGTGGATCACAAGAAACTGGAAAATTCTGAAAGAGATGGGAATACCAGACCACCTGACCTGCCTCTTGAGAAACCTATATGCAGGTCAGGAAGCAACAGTTGGAACTGGACATGGAACAATGACTGGTTCCAAATAGGAAAAGGAGTACGTCAAGGCTGTATATTGTCGCCCTGTTTATTTAACTTCTGTGCAGAGTACATCATGAGAAATGCTGGGCTGAAAGAAGCACAAGCTGGAATCAAGACTGCCAGGAGAAATATCAATAATCTCAGATATGCAGATGACCAACCTAGACAGCATATTAAAAAGCAGAGACGTTACTTTGCCAACAAAGGTCCGTCTAGTCAAGGCTATGGTTTTTCCAGTAGTCATGTATGGATGTGAGAGTTGGACTATAAAGAAAGCTGAGCGCAGAAGAATTGATGCTTTTGAACTATGGTGTTGGAGACAACCTTGAGAGTCCCTTGGACTACAAGGAGATCCAACCAGTCCATCCTAAAGGAGATCAGTCCTGGGTGTTCATTGGCAGGACTGATGTTGAAGCTGAAACTCCAATACTTTGGCCACCTGATGTGAAGAGCTGACTCATTTGAAAAGACCCTGATGCTGGGAAAATTTGAGGGCAGGAGGAGAAGGGGACAACAGAGGATGAGATGGTTGGATGGCATCACCAACTCAATGGACATGAGTTTGAGTAAGCTCCGGGAGTTGGCGTTGGACAGGGAGGCCTGGCGTGCTGCAGATCATGGGGTCACAAAGAGTGGGACACGGCTGAGCGACTGAACTGAACTGATTTAAAATATTCACTAGCATTTTAGATGTCCAAATATTATGTATTGCAAAGTGCCTTTATCTACTAAGTGGTATATAATTTGTTTAAATCATAATCTAAAGTTGAGATTCAGTATTTCAGGGAGAAATATCAATAACCTCAGAGATGCAGATGACACCACCCTTATGGTAGAAAGCAAAGGAGAACTAAAGAGCCTCTTGATTAAACTGAAAGAGGAGAGTGGAAAAGCTGGTTTAAAATTCATCATTCAAAAACTAAGATCATGGCATCTGGTCCCATCACTTCATGGCAAATAGATGGGGGAACAGTGGAAACAATGACAGACTTTATTTTCTTGGGCTCCAAAATCACTGCAGATGGTGACTGCAGCCATGAAATTAAAAGATGCTTGCTCCTTGGAAGACAAGCTATGACCAACCTAGACAACGTATTAAAAAACAGAGACATTACTTTGCCAACAAAGGTCCATCTAGTCAAAGATAGTTTTTCCCATAGTCATGTATGTGTGTGAGAGTTGGACCATAAAGAAAGCTGAGCTCTGAAGAATTGATGCTTTTGAGCTATGGTGTTGAAAAAGACTCTTGAGAATCCTTCGAACAGCAAGGAGATCAAACCAGTAAATACTAAAAGAAATCAGTCCTGAATATTCTTTGGAAGGTCTGATGCTGAAACTGAAGTTCCAGTACTTTGGCCACCTGATGCAAAGAACTGACTCATTTGAAAAGACCCTGATGCTGGGAAAGATTGAAGGCAGGAGGAGAAGGGGACAACAGAGGATGAGATGGTTGGATGGCATCACCAACTCGATGGACATGAATTTGAGCAAGCTCTGGGAGTTGGTGATGGACAGGGAAGCCTGGTATGCTGCAGTCCATGGGGTCGCAAAGAGTTGGACACGACTGAACAACTGAACTGAACTGAAAGTTGAAATTTTAAGTTTATTTCCGACAATATCATTTGACATTCTTTTCTTCCAATCGAAATTTAAAAATGGAAGATTGTAAGGGTTGGTAAGAACAGAAAAAGAAACTCACTAACTGTAAACTAGTATATTAAAGGACTGATTATCTAAGAAGTTAAATAGTACAGTGTGTTGAAAGAGATGTTGATATTATATGGGCATGAAGGACTTCTTATAGTTACAGAATTGGTCAGTTCAATGTGTCGTCTCTGTATAAACAGAGATTGAGGTTTTGGTTGCACTGATTTCGAATAGGCAAAAATTAACATATAATTTATTTTTAAAATACAAATATATGTGTAAAAAAATACAGCCAAAAGAATAGAAATAGCTGATGCACTTTATTTTCTTTTTAGCTCCTGGAGCCTGTCTGCCACCAGCTGTTTGAGCTCTATCGTAGCTCTGAAGTTCGACTTAAGAGGTTCACACTGCAGTTCTTGCCAGAATTGATGTGGGTTTATTTACGGCTTACAGTTAGCCGAGACAGACAGAGTAATGGTTGCATTGAAGCACTTCTGTTAGGAATTTACAATTTGGTAAGTGGAAAGTAATAGTTTGGAAAATGTCAAATATATTTTTTTAAGTCTTCTGAAATAATACAGAATAGTTAGAGGAAAAGAAATTTAAATGTCTGTTGAATAACTTATTTGAATTAATTAAATTGAGTACATAGGTGTTCAGTGTATGCTAGTAATGCGTTTTATAAAGTAGGTGAAACTATTATAATTGATAAAATTACTTATGGCTTATTTTTCTGATTTTTAAATTGACTAATATTTGTAATGCCTTACATTAAAATTTTTTAATTTATTTTTAATAATCATTTGATAAAACATTATGTATCTGATACTGTATTGTTCATGAAATTGTTTTCTTTTAAGGAATTCTTAGGTACCTTAAACATTCTGGTTGTTTTTTTTCTCATGGTGTCCCGTTTAGAACATTGGTGTTGAAATTCCAGCCCCTTGAATCCTAGTATTCTGTGTATTCCCTGTAAACAAACACTTTGCATAATAAAACTATGTTTGTAGATGAGAGGTACCTCAACTAAAGTACCTCACAAAACATTTGAGTCTACAAAAAATATTCTTTTGCACCAGTGCCCATTTCTCTTAAGCATTATCTCTTTAAAAATCATTAAAGAGCATTTCCATCATTGAAATCTGAAGGAAGAAACCTGGCCTTTGAAGTCACTTGTATTTTGTTTAAAAATAGGCCCTGCCACTTGCTGGCTATTTTAAATTTAAGCAAGTTAATTCATACCTTGATTTCAGTTGCCTCATTTGTAAAACAAATAAAACATTGATAGTAGTATTAAAAGTGATTAGAAGTACCCAGTGTGTTGCCTGAGGTGTTTATTGAATGTTTACCACTATTATTATAAGTAGTAGTAGTATTAATAGAAGTGGTCTCATAATTAAAGGTGAGTTGTTTTAATGAAAAGCTGGTGTAGGTATAAAATTACTTTGCTACCTTGCCTGATTTTTCTTTGAAAATAGGAAATTTTGTTTTATCTATCATCATGTCTCTAGTGCTTAGCACAGGCACTTAGTAAATGTTTATTGATGTAAGTTATTTGTATTGTTTGGTATAATAAACTTCAGTGGTGGAACAAATGAAGCAAAAAATTTGGGGATGCCTAACAAGTTCTTGACAGTACTTGTTGGTGCTATGATTTAATTATCTTTTGGTATCTTAAAAATAGTGTACTATTTTAAAAACACTCAATTATGTATCATAAATGTAACCTCGGGTTTCTGTCGTCTTTTAATTCCCTTAATATCTTTGTTCTTTCATCTCTGTGGTTCTCAGTTTTTCTTACCACCCTGGATTTCTTTCGTGTATTCATTTCTCTTTTTTCTTCTTTTCTCACCCCAGCACTTCTCCCTTGCTACAGTAGCCAACACCTTCTCCACAGATATACATGGATAAAAATCAAAAGTATTTGACTTAATTTGAAATTTAGGGATAAAAATTAAAATTTTATCACCTAACTTAAATCAGGCCCATTGATCTTAGTATAGACTTTCTCTGAGACACTGTGGCTCAGATGTGGTAACTAGTTTGACTACAGAGTGGGTAAATGATTTCTCTAGGGATTTTTAAACCACTTTCCTGCCAAAATTAGAGGTATAGCCTTTGTTCACATGCGACTGATACTCTCCTGTGACATGTTAAACTCAGAAACTGGTTCTCAAGGAAAAAAGTTCTTTTGGGTTTGTGTTTTGGTGATGATAGTTGTTTTTTATTGTTGTTTCTTCCTTTTATGCTGTACAACCACTCATCTCTCTGACCACCTTCCTTCTAGGTCTACTAAGGGTAGTCTCTCTCTGGATTTTATGCCAGTCATGTATACTAATATGGTTTTAAAAGAAACAGATTAAAATAAGACAATAGACAAAAGGATTGGTGCAGGAGGGGCATTTCACCCCTCTAATTGCTGGTGTCTGTAGGCAGGTTTTTACTGATAGCTGTAGAAGACTGGAGGTGCCAACGACTGTAGAAATGAATGCCATGACTTTTTCAGTGAAAGATAAAATGCTTTTTAAAAACCACAGGGATGTTTCTGTAGTTCAGTAAAAACTATTAAGTATGAACTTATGATTAATCACTTGGACTAGTACCATATAATTATGTTAATATGTAGCTTATTTCAGGTCATTAATTTATTACTGAATAATTGTAAAATTTTCTTTTAATAAGTGTAGCGGTCTTGGCTAAGACCTTTAATTTTAATCTTTTATATGGGAATTCTATTTTTAGTTTTCTGAGGAACCTCTATACTATTTTCTGTAGTGGCTTTACTAACTTACATTCCCACCAACAGTGTAGAAGGGTTCCATTTTCTCCATACCCTCTCCAGCATTTGTTATTTGTAGACTTTTTAATGATGACCATTCTGACTGGTGTGAGGTAGTACCTCATTGTAGTTTTGATTTGCGTTTCTCTAAAATTAATGATGTTGAGGCTTCCCTGATAGCTCAGTTGGTAAAGAATCCACCTGCAATGCAGGAGACCCTGGTTTGATTCCTGGGTTGTGAAGATCTGCTGGAGAAGGAATAGGCTACCCACTCCAGTATTCTTTGGCTTCCCTTGTGGCTCAGCTGATAAAGAATCTGCCTGCAATGCCGGAGACCTGGGTTCGATCCCTGGGTTGGGAAGATCCCCTGGAGAAGGGAAAGGCTACCTACTCGAGTATTCTGGCCCGAAGAATTCCATGGACTGCAGTCCATGGAGTCGCAAAGAGTCAGATACAACTGAGTGACTTGCACTTTCACTTGCACTTCCAGCATCTTTTCATGTGCCTACTGGCCATCTGTATGTCTTCACTGGAGACATGTCTATTAAGGTCTTCCCTTTTTTCAATTGGGTTATTTGTTTTTTTGTTCTTGAGTTGTATGAGCTTTTGTATATTTTATCTGTAACATCATTTGCAAATATTTTCTCCTATTCCAAAAATGTGGAACACTTCACAAATTTGCATGTCATCCTAGGGCCAGGGCTATGCTAATCGTCTGTGTTATCTTTCCATTAATCTTTTAAACTCAGCTGCTGCTGCTGCTGCTAAGTCGCTTCAGTAGTGTCTGACTCTGTGCGACCCCATAGACGGCAGCCCACTAGGCTCCTCTGTCCCTGGGATTCTCCAGGCAAGAATACTGGAGTGGGTTGCCACTCACCTAGTTTCTACTAAAAGATGTGATTACTTGTAATCTCCATGGCTGTCCTGCAAATTTATCATGAGGATTTATATGTGTGCCTATTTCATATCTTTACTGTCATGGTATTTTTGATTAACTGTATTATTATATCTCTCAATGTCTCCCAAAGGACTTCAACTACCAAAGTGTACAAATTGGCTAATTGGTTAAAGATACAGAAGGGTAATAATATTTTTATTACCATTTCTAAAAGTCTTCCTCAATTGCCAATTATATATTTGTTAAATTAAGAAAGCAATTATTATTTCTTTTAATAGAGTTGTGTGACTATTTCATTTTCCTACCATAGGAAATTGCTGATAAAGATGGAAACAATAAAGTTCTGTCTTTTACCATCCCTTCCTTATCCAAGCCGTCAATATATCATGAGGTAAGTAAGATTGGAGAGGTAAAATTTTTAAAAATTATCAATATATTGAGCAAAAGTCAGTTTCTTACTAGAGATAAATTATTCCTAACACATCTTTACGGATTTGTTTCTTTAAATGTAGATGTTTGTTATTAGTGATATAAAGCTGAGCTGTTGTCAGGAGAGATAGAAATTAATTATTGGACAGTTTTCCTCTAGTTCTGGTTTATTTTTTATTCTTCTACCAATATCATCGCTGGTCTTTTTTATTATATGAATTTTTAGAAATGTTCCTTTAAATTTTTTAAGTCATCTATATTAATTAGAAATGATCTATGTTAGATTGATTTACTTTTTATTATTTTTTAGGAAAATAACTACTTAGAAGAATATTAACACAGTAATTATTTTATTTCCATTTAAAGTAGTCTGATTGATGCATTCTAGATATTCAATAACCTTACACTTCTGATTTTTCCAGTATTTATTTGGTTGAAGATTGTGAGAACACTGATAATTATGTAGGTAGATGGCTCCTATTGACCTGAACTCCTGCCTGCTCTCTTTAAGGATATATGTCATAAATCAAGCTTCTTGTCTGTTGGCCCTTTAGTGCATTAAGTTGTGAGGAAAGCATTTAAATTAACTAATTCACTAGTAGTCTAAAAATTAGATTCACTTTTCTTAACAGCAAGCAGTATCTAGTTGCTTCATAGCTCAATGCAGCTGTTTATTTTTTAATTAATTCCCCTGGGACTTTGTTTTTCATTAGAATGCCTCTTACTTAACCAAGGCTGATTTTAGCATAGAACATTTCTAAACATTAGATTTTAACAGTGTTCTGTGTATCAAGTTATAAAATAAAATGGAGGATAGTGAGACATTTACAAATTGAAAGACTCTGATGCTGGGAGGGATTGGGGACAGGAGGAGAAGGGGACCACAGAGGATGAGATGGCTGGATGGCATCACTGACTCGATGGACGTGAGTCTGGGTGAACTCTGGGAGTTGGTGATGGACAGGGAGGCCTGGCGTGCTGCGATTCATGGGGTCGCAAAGAGTCGGACACGACTGAGCAACTGAATTGAACTGAACTGTAGAAACATGAAATCAATTATGTCACTGTTAAAGAGACTTTTGATCATAGTATTTATTCTTGTTTGTATTACACAATTATAACTTCCAACACCTTGCTTTCTTAATGTAAGATTAATGAGAGTACCAGCCTCCCTGAAGTTAGACAAACCTCTGGGTTTGAATGTATAGTCCCCAAGAGTGCTCTGAGTTCTGGAAACAAACAAATTAATTATTATTCTTTTAAGCAACTTTTCTTATTCTGTGTCCTAAATATAGATTCATTCCATAATATATCAAAAACCAAAGCAGTGTATTTTTAGTTTTATATATTGTATATATGTTTTAAAAGGAGCTATAGAACATATATAATTGAAAAATTGAAGAGGTTTTGAAAGAAGAAGAAATGGTCTGAAACTGCCTTTTGTTGAAGCAGAATTAAATGTTCTCACGTTACAAATTTTTATTTTATTTTAAAGACACAGTCTCATACTTTACCTTATTTTTATAGCCCTCCACGATTGGATCCATGGCCTTGACAGAAGGGGCATTATGTCAGCATGATCTCATCAGGGTTGTTTACAGTGATCTTCATCCTCAGAGGGAAACATTCACTGCACAAAACCGGTAATAATCAAAACTGTAGATGTTAAAATTGTTAACTTACACTTAATAGTTAGCTATAATTACTTTGGTTCACGTTTGGTATAAGAAGAGACATATTGTTTTCCAGAATTGTGTACCATTTTGCAGTCCCACCAGCAATGTATGATAGTTCCAGTTTCTCAACATCTTTACCTACTTTTTTTTTTTCCATCTTTTTTATTATATCTGTTCTTAGTGAGTATGAAAAATGGTATCTCATTGTGCTGTTGTTTTTGCTATATGTTTTACTTTTTTGTACAGTCAGCTATGTCAGAAATACACACTTTTTTTTCCCCAAGTTAAACATGTATTAGTTCTAGAGTTTATTACAAAAAACTGCAGTCTCTGTCTCCCTGTCCCTTCCACTCTCCTTTCCTAGATGTAACAACTTTTAACCAGTGGTTCTCAACCAGGGCATTTCTGCCTCTTCAGTGAACATTTGTCAGCATCTGGAGACTTGTTTGATTGTCACAACTAAGTGGGAGGGAAGACTGCTACAAGCATCTCAAGTGTAAAAGTCAGGGTGCTGTTCAGCATCCTACCACGCCTGGGCCGGGCCCCACAACAGTCACTTATCTAGGCCAAAATGTCCATAGTGCTGAGGTTGAAAAATCTTGCTGTTAATATTTACCATCTTCGTAGTAATTTACTGCTTTAAAATTTTTTCACTTTGGGGCATTATCTAATAACTTATCTCTATGAAAGATAAAACTTTAGGTTGTTAGCTCTCTCGTCCTTTCTTCTCAGTATAGTTATCTTGTAATTCTGGAGAATTCATTATTTAAATTTCTCATTATTATGAATGATTTTTTTTTTTTTTTTGGCCGTGCTGTACAGCATGCAGAATCTTAGTTCCCCAACCAGGGATTTAACCCATGCCCCCTGCATTGGGACTGTGGAGTCTTTAACCACTGGACCACCAGGGAAACCCCTTGAATGAACATTGCTCATCAGAACTGTTCAGAGCTGAGCTTTGTGACTGGTTACTTTTCCTCTCCTGCTTATCTTTTTGTTTTCCTTGAAGTTCATCTTTGACCTTTTGTTTTCTTTGTTTACTATGTGCTTTGTAAATTTAGCCCTGTAAATTTTCTATCGGTTTTCTACATAGCCTTCCAAAACTTTGTTTATACCAGTTATTTTCTCAATTTTATCTTCCTGATAAAGGAGCTCCCAGAGCCTTTTTTGACTTACTGCAATCTGGACTGTGTTTCCCTCTTTGCCTGGTGTATACTTCTTATCTTGGTATTTCCCCTCACTGTTACCCTGGGAATTCCCTTTGTCTTTTTCCTGTGTGGATGGATCCACCGTTTCTTGCACCCTAGATCCTCATTCTTTGTTCCTAGTATTCTGAAATTCCATGTGATATTTCTTGGTGTGGGTTTATTTCCTGTTTGTGCTGAGCAGTACATGGGCCTTTTTGATTTGGAAACTCATGTCCTTCAGACCGGGAACTTTGCTTAATTATTTTTTGTTAATTAGTTTAGCCTCTCCATCTTATCTAGTCTTTTATTATTTGTCCTTTATTTATTTGGTCTTTTATTGTCTTTCTTGTGGAGCTTTTATTTGGAGCTCTGGTTGTGGTACTCTTTCCTCTTCCATTTGCCATATCTTTTTCCTTTGGCTTCACTTTCTATGATATTTCCTCAACTTCATCCACCAGTTCTGTTCCTGAGTTTTTAATTTCTGTCATCATATTTTGTATATCTGGAATAGAATTTGACCACCCTAAGAGGAAAGACTTAAAGATATGGACAAAATGTATCATATTTTGTACATTCTGAATGGTCTTTTAAAATAGTTCATATTTGGATTTTTGTTGTTTTTTTATTTTTGAAACAGCATCTCTTTTTTTAGAATATTAATGATACTTTGCTTTATTTAAAGTTATTGTTTTCTCTTTTATGTTTATTATATCCCCCAAATTGTGTTCCCCTGCCCCTGTTTCTTTATTTTGACCTCATTTTCCTATTAATGAAGTTCATCAGATGTCTGATAATCCATTTTTCCATACTTATGTGTAAGAGCAGGGAATTTTTAAAAATGAGAAGCTATGACCATGTTGGTAGGGGCTCATTGAGTATGAACTTCACAATTTCTCACTGGGCCATTCATTTGGTGAACTTCCCAAGTCCATATTTTTAAGTCTTTACTCTTAGGGTGGTCAAATTCTCTAAAGAAAACTCTTCTAGTTTCTTAACCAGAGGGCTGCTAGCATTCTGATGGCCAAGTGGGGAAGGAAAACTTGAGGTATCAGTATCCAGTAAGACCCATTTTACTTAAGTTTTCTATTTTCAGTAACTTCCCATCCTCCCCACTCCAACCCAAACCACACTTGTGCTTGGTGGTTCCCTGGTAGAAACTTCTCTTTTATCCTTTCAGAAAATAAGTCTTCAGTTTCAGAAAATAAATCTTCAGTGAACCTAGCAGCATAGAGAAGGAGAAAGGATCTGAAGATGTGAACTGCTTCTGTGTCATACTTTGAACTCAGTTTTTAACTTTTCATTTTGAAATAATTTCTGACTTAAAAAAAATATTTCAGAAGTAGCACAAAGACTTTCAATATACTCTTCACCACCTATGGCAAGCTTTTTAGAAGTACTGTGTTCCTGGGTCCTGCCCTCAGAGATTCTAATTGGGTCAGTCTGTGTTGAGACATGGAATATATTATTCCAGAATGTCCTTAAATAACTATAATGTGCATTCAGGCTTAGGAGCCACTTTGTTAGTTATTGTACAGATTAAGAAAGCATTCATTTATTCATTCAATAAAAATTAATTGAGCAATAATAATGTTTTAAATACCGTGTCTGACACTAGAGTTAGAGATGAGTAAATTAGGGTCTCTGTCCTAAAGTTGCTTATTACTGAATGGATAAAACAGAGGTAGAGACAGAGAACTGATTTAGTGGGATAAATAGTGTATTAGAGCTATACAGGTGAACAGTTTTTGTTTATTTTAGTTGGGAGAATTAAGAATGTCTTTATGTCTGAAATTAAAATTTGAGCCAGGATTTGAAACCTTTTAGTAGGAGTTTTCCAAGTGAAAAGTGTTGTAGTAAGAAAGGGTAACATCAGTAAAAAAAAAAAAAAAAAAAAAAGGCAAGGTATTATGAAAGATTATGGCATTATTCATGGAATGATATAAGAAAACTGTTATAATATCATGGTGTATGTGGTAGACAGTGGAGGGAAATAAGGTTGGAGAGGTAGGTTGAGGGTGGATTTTTAAAGGACCTTGTATGCCTTGATGAGTTTGGTCTTTACGATGCAGTCAATAGTAACAGTAGATTAATAGTAACAGTAGATAATAGTCTGTCACTATTGACTTTACTCATCGTAAAGACCTATTCAAGCATGATAGGGGATTTTTGAGTAAGAAAATATAGATGGCAGCAAGTACTCTGACCTTTAATAAGGCAAATGGAAATAGGGAAATTATCGAGGAGGATATTACAATGATCTGATTGAGAAATAATGAAAATCAATATTAAGGCATTGTTGTTATAACCATCCAACAAAGAAATCATTTACTACAATCTGTAAGTAGAAATAATTATTTGTAATCTTTTTCTCCTTGTTTTTGTTTTTTCTAGGTTTGAAGTCCTGAGTTTTCTCATGTTATGTTATAATTCTGCTATCGTGTATATGCCTGCTTCATCTTACCAGTCTCTTTGCCGAATGGGCTCCAGGTAAGCAGAATACTTATCATTATTTCATACATTTTTATTGAGCACATTCTCGCTGGTAGGCACTGTTCTAACCCCTGGTGATACAGCAGTAAACAAAACTCAGGAAACTTATATTCCTATAGGAATTTTCTATCATTCCTCATACATCATGATTTCTTGAAAGTACTTCGGTATTAAAGAAGTACTTTGTAGCTCAGCATCAAGCTAAGCCAAGATGATTTAGGTTCAAGGTGGTTTATTGGTATACTTGATCACTGCCTGGATGCCAGTTTTTATAAGTCACTTCGAGTGTTTTGAATAAATAGTCTTCTGTATAGAGAAAGTAAAGAAATGTGAACTTTTTCCTTTCTGTATCCCACAAATAACTGTCTCTTCTTTGGATAAGATTAGCATCAATTATGTGTATGTCTCATTTATAGTTGTATATTCTAATCGTTACCAAACCAGAATGTCTAATAATATGAATAGACCTGGGCTAAAATTTTTATTTCCGCTATTGAAAAAAAATTAATATAAATTGGTTTGGAGACAGAGGAGGGGAATTTTAATTATAGAAGGAACACTCAGTTTATCCTGCTCAGTTGATTTTTATTTGAGGAAGCACAAATAAAAAGGGTAAGCCTTCTCTACCCCCTGAAAGTTAAATGCTATGTTAGTTTTTCTATTGCTTCATAACAAATTGCTATGAATTTAGTTGCTTAAAATAGCATACATTTATTATTTCAGTTTTCTGTGGGTCAGAAATCTAAGTGTCACTTAGCTGGGGCTTCTGCTTAGGGTATTACAAGCTGCAGTTAAGATGTCCACTGGAGTTGCCATCATATCTGAGGTTCATTTGAGGAATTATACACTTATCTTGGCAGAATTCAGTTCCTATAGTTGTAGGACTAAGGGCTTCAATTTCATATGGACTGTCTGCTGAAGGCCAGTGTCAGTTCCTTGCCATGTGAGCCTCCCAATTTAGGCAGCCTACAGCATGGCAGCTCACTTCTTCAAAGCAGAGGAATAAGAGACGATGCACTACAGTCTTATGTAATATAATCACATAATCATGTACATGTATGCATGAAAATGGTATCACCTTTTCCATGTTACAAGCAAATCACAGGTTCCACCCATGCTCAAGAGGAGGGGATGACACAGGGTGTGAATACCAGGAAGGTATCATGAGGATCAGCCCCACATGCCCCACCCCCAGCCACTACTACAAATGCTTTGCACAGGTTCATACTGGTGTATTACTGAGAGGAAACTGTGGTCCTATTTATAACAAAACTCACTTTTGCTAATTGGAGGTAGGCCAGTCTAAATTAGCTGTTAATTTGATTTATAAATTTGTAGATTATTTTAAAGTGTATTATTTCCACTCGTGTATAAAAACAAGATTAATGACTAACAGAATTCTTGTCTCTAATCTACATGTTGTTTGTTTTTTTTAAACTTTTTATTTTGTATTGGGGTATAGCTGATTAACAGACAATGTGATAGTTTCAGGTGAACAGTGAAGGAGCTCAGCCATACGTATACATGTAACTATTCTAACCTAGATGTTCTTATCAAGAGAGTATATTGTTTAAGCACTTACTGCATATCTACAGATCAATTTATTTATAGATGACTATTTTTGGCTCAATTAAACAAATTGGCTATATCTCTAATTGGTAACATTTAGTATGGCATCTTACAGAGTTCCTTAATAACAAATGATGATCGAGTTTCAGTTCAGTTCTGTTCAGTCGCTCAGTCATGTTTGACTCTTTGCGACCCCATGAATCGCAGCACGCCAGGCCTCCCTGTCCATCACCAACTCCTGGAGTTCACTGAGACTCACGTCCATCGAGTCAGTGATGCCATCCAGCCATCTCATCCTCTGTCGTCCCCTTCTCCTCCTGTCCCCAATCCCTCCCAGCATCAGAGTCTTTTCCAATGAGTCAACTCTTCGCATGAGGTGGCCAAAGTGCTGGAGTTTCAGCTTTAGCATCATTCCTTCCATAGAAATCCCAGGGCTGATCTCCATCCTCAAACTTTTACTCACGTGTCCCCTAATGAATTTTGAAAAACTTTATAGCCTTTATACATTTTTAAGTTAACATTTAAATTTTTTATTCTTTTTTATATGATTTCCAGCATGTAAATATTAACATAATAAAACAAATAATTGTTAATTGCTATTTTTAATGTATATAATGTAAATACACAGTGATCTAATTGATACCATGATACCATCATCCATATATGGAATAAATGAAAAATAGTCTTTCTTTAGTAGTCTTTCTCCTTAAAATGGAATGTGTATTGCACTTTATCCACATAAATTTTATCCTAATATAGTGCTGTTATACTTAAAGGTCTTTTATTGATCAACTAATTATAAACCTCTGCCACAAAGAAAATATGTAAATTAAAAATATAAAAATATTTCCAGAGACCAAAATGCACTAAACACTAAAAAATTTCTTCTGAACTCACCATTGCAGTTATTCTGATAAATTAATTTATTAAAATAATAGAGGTATATAACATCTCTGCTAATTATTAAACATAACTTTTCTGGAAGCATATTTTAATGAGATGGAAAATAGAGGATCGTTTATGACACTTTAAATTTGTTTTGAGAGTTCTGTATCATCCACTAATCCATCCTGATAAAATTTGGGACGTGTGAAAGTTATGCATTTCTTTTGTGAAGAGGGAGAAGGAGAATTATGAAAGAGATACCTTTGAGTATTTTGAGAAAAGTTGTTGCTTGAGGGCTTGCCTGGTGGTTCAGATAGTAAAGAATCTACCTATAATTCAGGAGACCCAGGTTTGATCCCTGGGTTAGGAAGATCCCCTGGTGAAGAGAATGGCTACCCACTCAAGTATTCTTGCCTGGAGAATTCCATGAACAGAGGAGCCTGGTGGGCTATATAGTCTGTGGGGTCACAAAGAGCACCTTTCACTTTTTCATTGCTTTTATTGCTATAGTCCACTAGAATGTGTGTTTTGTGAGAGCATAGATTTTTTTTTTATCTTTTTACCTATTTACAACTGTATGCATAGACCCATGATAGTGACTGACACATAACAAGTACTTAAAAAATATTTCAGTAAGTGTTGAATATGTGAACTTATGAACACAAAAATATTTTATTTAATGAATCAGCAAATCACACTTAAATAATGTATTTTCCTAGGGTTTGTGTGAGTGGGTTTCCACGGCAACATGAAAAACAGTGGAAAGAACTCTGTGGTCGAATAGTGTTGGATCCCGAATTTATGGTGCAGCTTCTCACAGGAGTTTATTATGCCATGTAAGTAGATGTACTGTGAAATTGTGTGGATTCTTCCTAGTCTTTTAAAACTTAATATTTCCCTTTTTCCTTATTAGTTTCACAACATGGAATATTTTGTTCCATGATGGACCCATTATCTTATTTTTCTAATATGAATTTCTTTCAGTAGTTTTAAATGAATTATACTTTTTATATCTGCTCTCTCAACAACTTTTTAATATTCGGTACTGTATTGTTAACTATAGTTAGCATGGTGTACATCATATACCCAGGATTTTATCTTATAACTAGAAGTTTGTACCTTTTGAACCAACCCTTTTGTACCCTTTTTGCCAGCCTCTGGCAACCACCAATCTTTCTGTATCTATGAGTTCAGTTACTCTTTTTGTTTTGTTTTGTTTTAGATTCCACATGTATATGAGATTATATAGCATTTGTCTTTGTCTGACTTATTTAATTTAGCATGATGCCCTCAAGATCCATCCATGTTGTCACAAATGGCAGGATTTCCTTTTTTTTTTTGACCATGTGTCATGCGGGAGTTCCCCAACCAGGGATCAAATCCATGCCCCCTGCATTGGAAGTGTGGAGTCTTAAGTCCTAGGATTTCTTCCTTCTTTTAAATGAATAATATTCTATTGTGTGTATGTAATTGTATATATAATATGTGTGTGTATAATAAATATGTATACACACACACCTTATTTTCTTTATCCGTTCATCTGTGTGTTTGTCTAATACATATTTGTTGTTCAGTTGCTCAGTCATGTCTGACTCTTTGCAACTCCGTGAACTGCAGCACGTCAGGCTTCTCTGTTGATAGCTATCTCCCTGAGTTTGCTCAAACTCATGTCCATTGAGTCAGTGATGCCATCCAACCATCTCATCCTCTGTCACCCCCTTCTCCTCTTGCCCTCAATTTTTCCCAGCATCAGGGTCTTTGCCAGTGAGTCAGCTCTTCGCATCAGGTGGCCAGAGTATTGGAGCTTCAGCTTCATAATCAGTCCTTCCAATAAATATTCAGGGTTGATTTCCTTTAGGATTGACTGGTTCTATCTTCTTGCTGTCCAGGGGACTCTGAAGAGCTCTCTGGCACCACAGTTCAAAAGTGTCAATTCTTCAGTGTTTAGTTTTCTTTATGGTCCAACTCTCACATCCATACATGACTATTGGAAAAACCATGGCTTTGACTCTACGGATCTTTGTTAGCAAAGTGATGTCTCTGCTTTTTAATACACTTTTGAGGTTTGTCATAGCTATTCTTCCAAGGAGCAAAGCATCTTCTAATTTTGTGGCTGCAGTCACCATCCACAGTGATTTTGGAGCCCTGGAAAATGAAATCTGACATTGTTTCTACATTGTCCCTATCTATTTGCCATGAAGTGATAGGACCAGATACCCTGATCTTAGTTTTTTGAATGTTGAATTGTAAGCCAGCCTTTTCACTCCCCTCTTTCACTTTCATCAAAAGGCACTTAGTTCCTCGTCATTTTCTGCCATTAAAGTGGTATCATCTGCGTATCTGAGGTTGATATTTCTTCTGGCAATCCTTATACATACTTACATATACATATAGGCCATATTTTTTTTATCCTTTTATCTGTTAATTTACAATTAGATTGTTTCCATGTCTTGGCTACTGTACATAATGCTCCAGTGAACATGGGGGTATAAGATATCTTTTTGAGATAGTGATTAAGTTTCCTTCCAGTGTGTAATAGAAGTGGAATTGCTGGATCATATAGTAGTTCTATTTTTAATTTTTTTAGGAATCTCCATATTGTTTTCCATAGTTGTTCCACCGATTTACATTTCTACCAGTAATGCACAGGGTTCCCTTTTCTGCACATCCTTGTCAACATTTGTTATTTCTTGTCTTTTTGATACTAACCATTCTCACAGATGTGAGATGATACTAATTTGCATTTCCCTAGTGATTAGTGATGTAGAGCCCTTTTTTAGGTACCTGTTGGCCATTTGTGTGTCTTCTTTGGGAAAAAGTCTATTCAATTCTCTGCCTATTTTTAATTGGATTACTTGGTTTTTTGTATTGACCTGTATGGTTTTCTTAATTTCTCTTTCTGATAGTTTGTTACTAGTAGCTTCCCTGATAGTTGGTAAAGAATCAATTGGTAAAGAATCCACCTGCAATGCAGGAGACCCTGGTTCAATTCCTGGGTTGGGAAGATCCGCTGGAGAAGGGACAGGCTACCCACTCCAGTATTCTGGCCTGGAGAATTCCATGGACTATATAGTCCATGGGGTTGCAAACAGTCAAATGTGACTGAGCGACTTGACTTTACTTAGTGGGATGATTTTCTTAATTTCCCTTTCTGATAGTTTGTTGTTAGTGCATAGAAATGCAGTAGATTTTTATATATTGTTTTTATACCTATAACTTTACTAAATTTGTTTATTCTAACAGTTTTTTTGGTATATTCTTTAGAGTTTTCTACAGTTGACTCTTGAACAATGAGTGGGTTTGGGTGCCATTTGCAGAGTTGAAAATCTGAGTATAACTTTATAGTCAGCCTTGCATATCCATGGCTTCAATCAACCACAGATTGTGTATTACAGTAGTTGGTTCTTATTGAAAAGAATTCACATATAAGTGATCTCATGCAGTTCGAATCTATGTTATTCACAGGTAAACTTGTCTTCTGCAAACAGAGACAGTTTTACTTCTTTTATTTTTTATTTGCTTGAACTTCAGCTCTGTGTTGGATAAAAGTGGCAAGAGTGGGCATCCTTGTCTTATTCTTGATCTTAGAGAGATCTTGTTCTTAATCATTTGTCACTGTTAAGTAGTTATTGACTATGAGCTTGTCATATGCAGCCTTTATTATACTGTAGTACGTCTACTCTGTACCCACTTTTTTGAGAGGTTTTTTTAATCATGAATGGGCTTTTAATTTTGTCAAGTGTTTCTTCTACATCTGCTATTATGATGGATTTATCCTTCATTTTGTTAATATGGTGTATCACACACAGTTGATTAAATTGTAGATGTTGAACCATCCTTGCATCCCAAGATAAATCCCACTTGATCGTGGTATGTGATCAGTTGTTGAATATAGTTTGCTAATATTTTGCTGTGGATTTTTGCATTTATGCTATGTTTCTCAGAGGTATATTGGCTTGTAATTTTCTTTTCTTATAGTGTCCTTGTTTGGTTTTTGTATGAGGGGGATGCTGGCCTCATGATATGACTGTGAAAGTGTTCACTATTGGAAGAATTTAAGGATTGATATTATTTCTTTAAATGTGTGGTAGAATTCACTCATGAATCCATCTGGTCCTTATTGGGACCATCTTTTACTTATTGGGAGGTTTTTGATTAATGATTCAATTTCCTGTGGGTACAGTGATGGGTGTGTTCAGATTTTTATTTCTTCATGATTCAGTCTTGGTAGATTGTATGTTTCTAGGAATTCATCCATTTTCTGGATTGTCCAGTTTGTTGACATATAATTATTCATAGCCCTTTCAGTACTTTTAAAATATAACTAGTCATGAAACTGAAGTCTGAATACTGTCACATAGTTCATAACCCAGATTTTCATGAATTCAAATAGATAACCCAGATATCAACACATGATAAAATCCAATTATCTTTAAGAGATATCTGTGAAATATTTTAAATGTTAATATTTAAATTTTTCTTTTTGTTCTTGTAACCAAAATTGGGATAGTTTAGAAATTCATGATGCAAAAATTAATGTGAAAATCTTGTTACAGAACCAAAATAATAGGACTTGGAGCAATAAAAAAGATTGTTATTGAAAATGAGAGATATTTGCTAGAGACTGTAATCTGCTTCTCCATAGGTATAATGGACAATGGGACCTTGGCCAGGAAGTCCTTGATGACATCATCTATAGAGCTCAACTAGAACTCTTTTCTCAACCACTATTGGTAAGTTATTATATTTACTTTTTGTTAAACTTTCCTGTGCCTAAAAAGGGTACTGCTGCTGCTGCTGCTGCTAAGTCGCTTCAGTCATGTCTGACTCTATGCGACCCCATAGACGGCAGCCCACCAGGCTCCCCCGTCCCTGGGATTCTCCAGGCTAGAATACTGGAGTAGGTTTCCATTTCCTTCTCCAGTGCATGAAAGTGAAAAGTGAAAGTGAAGTCACTGAATCGTGTCTGACTCTTAGCGACCCCATGGACTGCAGCGCACCAGGCTCCTCCATCCATGGGATTTTCCAGGCAAGAGTACTGGAGTGGAGTGCCATTGCCTTTTCCGTAAAAGGGTACTACTGGTATAAAATTCAGTATGTAATGTATGAGGCAGTACTAATCATTGGAGGGGGAAAACAGGTTTATTCCATACCAACAGTTGGAAAGGAAACAAAATTGTTTTAGATCCTCTTATTTTACAACATAGCAAAATAAAGTTCAAATAAATTAAAGAATTAAGTGTCTTGAAATCCTTTAAGAAAAGAAAGAAGAGAGGCTATAAATATTTGCTCAAATTTTTGGAGAAGGAAAGGCTATCTATATTTAAGTGACTGAACACATCACCAAAAAAGGTTGATATTTTTTTTAACTACATAAACATCTAAATTCTAAACCATCAGTTTTTTGTTTTGTTTTGGAGGGGGGAAGGGGGCGTTGTTTTATTTTTTGGCCATGCAGTATGGCATGTGGGATCTTAGTTCCTTGACCAGGTATCAAATCTGTACCCTCTGCTGTGGAAGCGCAAAGTCTTAACCGTTAGACCTATAGGGAAGTCCATAAACCATCAGTTTTCTAAAACCAAAATTAATATGAACTAGTTATCAACAGGCATGACAAAAAAAGCAAGTTAATATTTAGTTTTACATAAAAATTTCATACTCTTCCAAAAATAACTATATCTCCAAAAGGTAAGATGGTCAATAAAAAACTAAATTTGAACGTCCAGTAGTAGGGTGAGGGAGGCATTTTTTATTGTTACCAGTAACAGTATGACATAACTCTGCACATCCTTTTGGTAATGTATATGTGTTTTCTTTGAGCTACTATCCCATCTTTACCAACATTTCCCAAGAAACTACTTAAAAATTTTTTTAATGTATTGTGAACACTAGATCAAGGTTTGTTTTAAATGCAAAGGAATCTGAACTCTAAACATTATTTTACAACAGAGAATCATTAAGTTATTTACTTGATGAAATTATTTATTTGAAAATTAATATTAAGGAAACATGCTAGCTGTGTTAGTAGTAAAGTAGTATATAGCTATTTTTTTTTTAATCTAGACAGGACAAAGGAAACATAACAAATGTTAATAGTTCTCTAGGTGATTCAGCTGGATAGTTTTTATTTCTTTGCAATTTTCTGTATTTTCTAAATTTTTTCTAGTATTTTTAGAGTTGTATATTTTTTTAAATAGTTGTATTTTTAAAATTATTTATGTATTTTTACTTGCAACAATTTAAGAGTATAATTTTTGAGTAATTTTTTCATGTCTTTTTTATAGTTTAAGATAAATATAAATTTATTGAAGTGACATTTATATAATTCTTTCATATTTGAATTTTCTTTTTTCCTCATGTCAGCATCCCTAATTTTACCCTAAAGTTTACTGTAAAAAAAAAAAAAAAAAAAGATTGCATAGGGAATTCCCTGACAGTATTAGTTAGGGCTCTGCTCTGTCCCTGCCAAGGGCAAAAGTTCCATCCCTGGTTGGGGAACCAGGATCCCACAAGCTGCACAGTGTGACCAAAAACAAAAAACAAGTGGACAAGAAGATAAAAAAATTACACCTTGATAATAACACCTTGCATTTGCGAGACTCTTTAAATTTATAATTTCATCCCTGTCTTATAAATTAAGTAGAAGTGGCATTTCCAAGGCAATATAGGTAAAGAGATTCATAATCTATAGTTCTAGAATAATCCTTTATTGCTATGGGTCTCCAAGGGACCCAGGAAATGACATTCCTTTTCTCTATTCAAAAACAGAGCCAGATGATAAATAGATAAAATAGTTGATAGATAGAAAAACAAGTACCATCTTTATTGCTGATTAAGGTTAGATTGAAAGACTTCACTCCCTACCCTTTAGTTAAGATGTTGAAACAGCCCACTGGAGCGAAGGTTTGAGTTGGGAGAGAAGGTTTGAGTTGGCAGAGCAGGCAGGGGTATCCAGCTTGCTCCATTTCACTTGTCCTGTCCAAGTGGAGAGTGAAGGAGAAAGATGGTCCTCTAGCTCAAGATCTTTGCTAGGTCAGCACTACTCAGTCAGAAAACATGGAGCAGCCAATGGCTATTACTTTCCAGCCAGATACCTCACTCTCCTCCACAGAGGGCAGAACTTGATGGAACAAAGTGCCAGATGGGTTTAGGAAAGATGTCTCCTCATGAAAACAAAGCTAATTTTTTTAATTATAAATTAAATTTTGCATGTTATTTATCATCTGAAGAATCAGAAAGAAACTTACTCCAAATTTTCTTGTATCAGGGTTCATATGTTTAAAACTCTTTGGAATCTATTTTCTCCTTGAAAGCCAGCAACTTCAGAGAGTCCATGAGGGTGTGTGACTCATATTTTTAAATGAATTCTCATCTTAGAAGCCTACCCAAAAGAATACAGACCAGTGGAAATATAAACATTTCTGACACATTATACTTTTCTATTTTGTAGAGCAACTTTTAAATACATATTCAAGAAAGTATGGAAACATGAAATGTGCAGTAAGCATAAATTGTATATTGGATGTAAGTACATATAGACTTATCATTTTAGGTTGCCAATGCCATGAAAAATTCATTACCATTTGATGCTCCTGATTCTTCACAAGAAGGCCAGAAAGTACTTAAAGTCGAAGTCACTCCAACAGTGCCGAGGATTTCTCGGAGTGCGATTACAACAGCTTCAATCCGTCGCCATAGATGGAGGAGAGAAGGTGAATATAAAATCCCTATAGCCCGCTCATGGGTTAAAGTAAATTTATCACTGTTTTTACAGACTATATTTACACATGATATTATAGTACTCTTGTAGTTAAAGTAAAATTGTTTAGTTGTTAAAAATAGCAGTAGAACTGTGGTTTGTATACCTGAATTCATTTTAATATAAATATGTATATATATTTTATAAAGTAGAAAGATGTTATTTAAACTGCTCTCTGAATGTTGAAACAGAAAATAAGATCAAGTTAATTTTTTTTTAACTAGTAATAACAATAGAAAAAAAATTTCTTTAAGCTTGTTTCTGAAAAAAGGTACCTGTATGAGCAGTGTGGGAGAAAATTATATAACTGGCCAAACTAATGGTATAATACAAGCTATACATAAAATAACTGATTTTTATCTTTCTTTTCCTTGTCTTGTAAGTGCTGAGTCCAGCAGTATTTCATAGGCATATGCTACTTGAATAGTCAAGCTGTCTTGCCTAAGAGAGATTAATTGCCATTTTAATGATCTCTATTTTTTTCTCCTATTCATTTGCAAACCTCACATTGTTCATCTGCTGCCTTATGTGTGTGCATGCTGTGCACACACATGTAACTATATAAATAATGTTTGTGTTTATGTCATATCCATATATACATTCTCTTATCTGCCTGGGTCAAAATGCTCAGAAAAGAATAGAGCAGCAAAAAAGCACTAAAATTTTATATGTTGAATCCCAGATGGCTTTGACTTCTCAAACGAGGCTGACTCGAGTATTCCTGGCTCCCCGATCCAACACGGCTCCACTGACCTAGGGATCAAACGTGTGCAAGAGGGGGAGGTGCTGGTGCACAGGACTCCTGAGCACGGCTCACCGGAGCCCAACTCAGCAGCAGCCACAACAGAGGGTAGGACAGAGATGAGGAGGCAGAAGTCAGTGAGGCAGTTGCTGGAGAAGGATCCTGGCTCTCTGTCCCCAAGCAGAACATCTTTCCATTCTAGTGTGTGTTTCCACTACCCCAGGGTGTATTAGACTCTCCTTGCAAAGCGCACCCCCCCTATATGCTAGCACCAGGTCAGGTACAATCTTTAGTTACCATTTGTGCTGGCCTGGAGTCTGCATCCCTGTGTATTAAAGAGCAGCTTGGCATGGCTACTAACAAGGGAGAGGCCTATCTCCAAAAGGTCTGCAAATGCTTGGGATTTCTTCATTACTGAGCATGTTTATTCTAACATCAGGAAAGGAAAAATGCACCCAATGGACCTGAGCCTTATTATTCAATGTGTATCAATTTCATTTAGTTGATAATGTATTATTTGGAAAATAGGTGAGGAGAGTTTTAAAGCTTTAGTACATTATCTTTGAGAAATGGGACTGAAATGGAGCTGGCTGATTGGTCTCTAGTCCCAGGGTGGCCAATTAACAAAAACTTCTTATCTCTTTGACAGAATAAACCAGTATTGATTGGCTTCTTATAATCTTCAAATCAAGTTGCCTGGGTCTGAACTACTGACATCTTTCCTCTATAAATGTACTCTCCTGGTGCACACTACCTTTTTATCATTTATTGTAAAAAATGACTATCTTATATAGCTCCCAAACAGAAGTGAAATGTATTATTTAGAAGTCATAAATCCTAATAGATCCTTGTTTATACAGTATGGGTATCTCAAATGAGAATTTTTTTTTACCCCTCCACCACCATCACAGCCACGACCATTATCTATAAAAGAACACTTCTCTCTGATAGGAAAGTATTTATTTGCTGTTTAACATGTAATGCCATAGAAATCGGTTTTATAAAAGAGGATATTGTGGCCTAATAGTTTTTTCATTATTTAATGTATTGTTGCTGTGGAACTTGTACACTAATTTATGAAATATAGCAAGTAGTTTTAAAATAGGTTACTTATTTTTATTTATTCCACCTTAGGAAAATCTCTTGCTTTTTGGTGCATTAAAAATTTGAGCATGCTCAGTAAGAATCTAAATCTACCTTCTGTTCCCTTGCCCATTTGCCCAGAGTGACCTGACTTCATTTAACAGTGTTGCATGTGCATGATCTAGGGACCCAAAGAAGTTGGTACTATGAAGAGAACCGTGTGAAGGACACAGCCTTTCCTTTTCATTTTTTCTATATCTCTTTATGTTATTCCTGGGAGTCAGTTGTATCTTGTATAAGGCGTAAAAATAAGTATATGAATAGATGTCAAATTCATAGTTGGCCTAAATTGATCAACATCTGTTCTCCACTTTCTTGATGACTAAATGAGCCACTTGAAGTGTATCTACTGCCATTGTTAGAATATTGGAGTATCCATGCTAAATGTAGTACAATAATCACTAACATTGATGAAATTTAAGTATGGGATTGGGTAGAATCATTTTTTCCTATTAATCATAAGTCATACACTTTGAAAAAAGGAAAAAATAGTAATTCCTTTAAAATGTCCCATTAAATGTTAAAACATCCTGTTTTAATATCTCCTATTACTGATAAAATTTCAGGTTGTGAAGCTGGGGTATGGCCATTTAGAAAAGGAATGAATCCCATTGGTGTGTTTGAAATTTCTTAAGTTATTTCGCCTTTTAATCTAGTTTAATTGTAGCTTTAAATGAGTATTAGTAAAAGCTAATTTTTAAGGAAAAGCAAACATAAATAGGAAAGTTCATTAAAAATCTTTTTGGTTGTCTCATCTTTGGCTCATGAATAGTATTATCACCCAAGGAGAAAATTAGAAGGAAAATGTTATTAGACATAATAGCCTTTTTATTCCTTGAAGTTTTTTAGACAGAAATATGGAAATTATTAAAACTAATGAAAAGTTTCGGTAATTCTGAAGTCTGCTGGAGCTTTTGGTTTAGCATCAATAATTGACCTTCTAAAAGAAAAAGAAGGGAATTTCACCTGGCACTGCAGTGGTTAGGACTCTGCTCTCTCAACTGCTGAGGACCCAGGTTCAGTCAGTTGTCAGAAAACTAAAATCCCACAAGTCATGTGGTGCAACCAAACGAAAAAAGAAAACATGTTTTCTAAAGGTTTTAAATAGTTTTACAGTTAAAGTTGTATTTATTACGTGTTGGAATTGAAGAGAGAATTCATCACCTACCTTTATCCTGATTGTTAAGTAACATTTATGACTTTTAAAGCTGTATTTAAAATTATTACTAAACTGAGGACCGTGCTTGTGATTAAAGTATATTCAGTGTTCCACTATACTGAAATAGCATTTCCTAGTATATAAAATATCAGTAGGTTCTCTTGCATGGTGGTTTCTACATTGTCATATCTCTTTTATGGCCATATTGCTTGGGCATCAGATCTGCATGTGGCAAAATTCAGAAGCTAGCACTAAGTCTCTCAGTCTCTTTCCCTAACCATATGTATAGCCAATGACATATTTCTGTTCACTTCTAGTTTTATATTACTGATCTTAATTCTGAACCAGTAACTATCTTTTCCTGGGCATTGTGGAGTTCTTCATAGTAATTATAAATAAATTGCTTAGATGTGATATAAATATAATTTAAAGTTTTTATTTTGATGTACACTATATACTGTTCTTGAGGAAGGGGTTGAGAGAAGTGGTGTCAGCTGCATTTTCATATGGCTTTGCATGATGAATAAAGATTACTAAACTGCTGGATATAACAAGAAGATGCCTTTTGCTTTAAGGATAGCCTATTTCATTCTTCTTTTGAAGGAAAGAAATAACTAATCCATATGAGAAAATATTTATATTTTTCCAAGTACTATGTTAAATAAAGATTGTGTTTAAGTATTTTGTGTATATTTTACTTAGGTAACTTGTATCTCAAAGTGATATTTTTTTGGATTTCTGTCCTAACAGTTTACCTTAGCTAAAATATTGATTTCTGAATATAGATTTAGACTGAACTTTCTTACAATCTGGTAAACATATTTTAAAGGTAGCAAACTTCTGTCAGTTTTTGAAAAAAGCAAATGTTCTATTTTCTAAGAGAGTGTTGATCATACTTTCAGTAAAGGAATCGGGCTTTCTGAAAACCCAAACTGAATACATGCTTCTTTTCTTACAAAATCCCAAGATAAGAATTCTTTTGTTAACTACAGTTTCTGCATGAAACTTAATGGAATACTATAAGTATTTTGTGATCCCAAAATAATATATCTCAATATTTAAAATCTAAAATATTATATAAATATATAACATAAAATTATTATATATTATTTATTATATTATAAAATAGTAAAAAATTCTTCCTCAGTATCCTTGTTGGTTCTTACCTTTGTTCTCTGTTAATCAAATATTTTCACATTAACTGATCAAGAAAATATGGAAACCAGTGAGTAGGCATGTTCATAAGACAAAATATGACTGAAGTTACTAGAAGCAATGTAGAATTTTTAGTTTAGAGTTAGAAAATGTACTAGTTCCATGTTAAAGATTTTAAAGCTATTTAGAAGCAATTAGCTGTTAAATATAAAATTTCATAGTAGTTAAAAGGGGTTTGGGGATGGGTTTTTGACATTATTCTGGGTGACTGAAATTAGAAGGGTCTCCTATTTTATGACAGGTTAAGGAAGATAGGAAAATTTTTGTTTTTTTAGACAGATATGCTCACCTCAAATTGACAAGGTGTATCATAAAGATTTACGGTCACTATTTTACCTACAGTTGTGTGTCTAAATATTGATACTAATAGTACGCTAGACTTGCTCGTGAATAGTTTTACATAAGCTAGCCTAATCAAAGCTAAATGAACAGAATAAATAACATGAGAATTCTGTATAGATTGAGGCTCCTTCCCCTAAATTATTTAGGGAAAGTGTTTGTAGCAAGGGTCATTGCTGACCTATAGCAAACATTACCTAGGAGAAAAGGTCAGTTGAGTTGTTATTCACGGCTGCTTTTTATTTAATTTAGCTATTGCTGAGTCTGTCTGATTTGTTTTTTAGGTGCTGAGGGTATAAATGGAGGAGAGGAGTCGGTAAACCTGAATGATGCAGATGAAGGATTTTCATCAGGGGCTTCCCTCAGCAGCCAGCCAATTGGGATCAAACCATCCTCCTCTTCTCAGAGGGGAAGCTTAAGGAAAGTAGCAACTGGGCGTTCAGCCAAGGATAAAGAAACAACTTCTGCCATCAAATCCAATGAGAGCCCTCGAGATTCAGTAGTTCGCAGGCAGTATGTACAGCAACCAACTGATCTTAGTGTAGATTCAATTGAGCTGACACCGATGAAGAAACACCTGAGCCTGCCTGCTGGCCAGGTGGTGCCAAAAACTAATAGCATTAATCTAATCCGGACAGCCAGTGCTTCCTCAAGTAAATCATTTGACTATGTAAATGGCAGTCAAGCAAGTACCAGCATTGGGGTTGGCACTGAGGGTATTACTAATCTAGCAGCTAACAATGCTAATCGATATTCAACGGTCAGTCTACAGGAAGACCGGCTAGGTCAAGCTACAGAAGGTAAAGAGCTCCTCAGCCCAGGAGCTCCCTTAACCAAGCAGTCTCGATCCCCAAGTTTCAATATGCAGCTAATATCCCAGGTGTAGTCTTGATATCCTCTCTCTCATCTTTCTGCTTATCTTCTAGACTGAACATTTCATTGTGCAAGAAGACACTTCATCCCACATTGTGAAAACATTGGTAATCATAAACAGATCTGATTTAGTTTAGGTATCTTCATACTGTATTTTGTATGGAAACAGCAATAAGGTTTTCTTTTCTCTCTTTCCTATATCGTCTCTTCACCTGTTCCTTGTAAACGTATTTGTGAAGCAGTAGAAAATGTTCGCGTTTTCCACACCTTCGTTTCTCCTTGGGTGATGTGCAATCCATCGTAGGCTGATCGGTCCCATTTCAACACTGTGAGACTGAGGTTATGTTAGAGGAAATGGTGTATATGATCCCTATGAATGATACTTCGGCTTTTGTTTAAAAAAAAAAAAAAAAAAAACGGGTTTGTTCTCATAATCTGTAGAACTATGAAGATAACTGGATCATATTTTTTCTCTCTTAACCAGGAGTGCCTCAGAGATTCTGCTATGACTTTGGACTTCTCTGAGTCTGTGCAATCATTTTCTTGAGAAGCATGGGGAAAGGTGGTAGACTGCTGCACTTTTTCATTAAAATGAGGGTGGCTCTTTTTTTCCCCCATCTCCTTTATCTCGAGGATACAATGTTCAATTACTGAGGCATTTGAATCAAGTTGTGGCCACCTCTGTTGGAGGACAGGGCTCTAAGTTGATTGTGTAATAGATAATGCACTTTCTCAATGGCTCTATAGTCATTATTAACATGTCTTCCCTCCTCCCCACAGGGACATAAGGTCATTTCTGTCCTTTGAGTTTGAACAGCTAATAAATCAGAGAATCCAAGGGGCTTGTTCTATTTCCCAGGAATGATTGACACTTCGGTGCTGGGGTTTTATGGGGGGAGGGGGCAGTTTCTGTTTAGATTGTGTGGAATTGTTTGTGTGAGGGGAAGTTTTGATTGTTTTTTTTTTTTCTTTGTGAGCTGATGATGACTGAAGTAGAACAAGTACGTCTTCAGGTAAAGAGAGGGATTTCTCAACCCACTTTCTATGATGTCAGATTATTGGAGAAACCCTTTCAGCTGCTTTCTAGATGTACCTAAATTCAGTCAGATATTTTGGATTAAGAAACCTGAAGTCCTGATAGGTCATATACTCCAAGGAAATACATCAGGGACAGATAATTGGCTGAAAACACTGACGCTTCAATGTGACACATTTTTATAGAGCATTTCTACCAGGGGGTACTGACTTGATTTCTCCTACAAGGACCACACTGCCTTTGTGTTTAATGTAATGCAATTTGTGTACCTTCTAATCATATATCTGCAAAAGTTCTCATTTTTATAAGTCTTTGAAATCATGCCAGTAAGCTAGATGTTGAATGTATGTAAGTAGCTTTTGGTAACTGTGCTAAGAGGCTATGAAAATGCATTATTGGTTTTTTTAGAAATT
The DNA here is from genome assembly GCF_002263795.3 of Bos taurus. Taxonomy (NCBI): domain Eukaryota; kingdom Metazoa; phylum Chordata; class Mammalia; order Artiodactyla; family Bovidae; genus Bos; species Bos taurus. The sequence goes on along the minus strand of NC_037329.1, from coordinate 89,603,636 downwards.
ATTTTTTTTTAGTTCTGATTTGGTTGGATAAGATTTCATTATGAACTCATCTGGGTCCCAGGCTCTAATGCTTGATTGAAATAGAAGAAAATATATTGGTTTTTGAAAATCAGTGTATCATGACTTGAACTGCTATACATTCTTCCACACAATATTCAGAGCGATGAATACTTTGTACATTTAGACATTCTTATTTTATTATTGTAAAAGAAAAATATACTGAATTTACAGAAAGCAAGTATTCTCCTAATTAACAAAGTTTGAAATATTACCTCTACTGATTAAAATTCCAATAGATTTTGATAAAATAACCAGAAAAATGCTTCTCATTTTTTCACATCTTAAAATCCAGCCCCTTCCTTTTTATTGTAAGAGGTTTTTATTTTGGGGGGTTTTGTAAGGTACTTTCTGTTAGAATCTTTATGAAAACAGTGAGATGCTTGTTTGAATTTGGTGGTGTGTAATATTTTTCAGCTCATATGAAAATGGAAAACTAGGACCTGAACTATTACCTATAACATTGCCAAAGTCTGAAGAAAAGCTAAAAGTTGATAAATAGAGATTTATTGATTTGTGTATATATATGTGTGTGTGTATGTGTGTGTATATATATTGTGTGTATATGTATATATCACAAAGACATATTTTAGATATCTTTTCTTTTAATTTAACTAAGGGATGTCAGATAAATGAATTAAAAGCAGCCAAATAAATGAGGTGTAAAGATATATAACATAATAAGGAAAGCAAAGTTTCAGGTATGAAAAGAAAAGAGCATTATACTTAACAGGAGGTAAGATCTTGACCATGGCTGGAGATCAGTCACTTTATGGTAAAACTGCCTGGTTGATTTAAGAGGCTGAAGGGTTGTTTTTAATTTAGCAAGTTGTACATTTATTGGCACCTAAATCTAGCATGCTTATAGTTATAGCACAAAAAAAACCCCCAAATAATACCAAATTTACAGCAAGAACTGTAAAAGACATAATAAACCCTTTGTCTGATTTGTTAGAAATCTTATGTTACACTTGAAAAGCTGGTTTTGAAAAACTTTCAACTTAAAGGATTTCATGTATCTATGTGTATTCATATATATTTTGTACATACATATATCCGTTAATGTTTCATGACCCTCTAACATTTGTGTTCCATTCTTTTAAGTGGTATAATTTGGCCCCAAAGAAGAAATATTTCATTTAGTTCAAATTTTGCATTTGGTGTCTTAGAACAGATTTCCTGTGCAAGATATAGTTAAAATGGAATGAGTCAGTCATAAACCATAGTCACATTTTCTAAGAGATTTTTAAAATATTCATTTGCATTATTGCATTTAATGTAAAATAATTTTCAGATATACAACTGTTACAAATATATGCCAGCAATATTCACGCTTTATCCTTTAACAACTTTTTGTTTTTATACTTCCTAACTTCCATTTTAAAAAGTTCTTTCATTTATGGACAAGCTAGTTAGGGTGAAAATACTTGTTTTCTATAATAAAACAATTTGATGTTATCTATGCCAGGTTCAATTAAGAAATACAAGGAAATTATCTGCAAGTTTTGAGAATTCTTCTCTATGATGTTAATTTGAAATCATGTTACTAGAACACATATATATTTTAGAACAAATCAAGTGTAAAATGAAAGCTAGCTTAGTAGTAAGATTTTTAAATATGAAAATATTTTGAGAAGCTGCATGGGAGCATGATGATTGTAATTTGAAATCCTGATCATTACCACTAGTCTTACCTTCCCAATGATTCTCCTGTGCCTATTTATTATAAAGTCAATTTTTTTGTTCTAAAGAGACCATAGAGATAATCTAGGAGTCTCCCAGCACCCACTCCTTCATATCCATTCTCAGGAAACTGAGGCTCAAAAAGGTTGTAATGTGCTCAAAGTCACATAACTTAGAAGCAGAGCCAGAGTCAAACTCCTGTCTCCTGTCAAATGCATATTAACACCCCACTGCCTCCTTTCACTCATCATATGGTGAGTGTGGTTATGGAACACACTCCAATTCTGCAATTTCTTTACAGTTTGGGTCTAGTAGTGGTGAATATAGCACATTAAGAAAAGTATTAAATCCAGAGAAAAATGTAGAGTAATAAACATAGATGGGGAAGGATAGATACATTTTTCTTACTCTAATTTATGCCTTACTGTTTTCTGCCACTTAACAATTGTATGCTGCCATTTTATAGTTTATTATGTTTGGGGGAATTTATTTAAATGCAAAAATAAACCCAGCGAAAATGACTTTAATCGGTGTTTCTAGCTATCTTAAGAAATTTTTGAATCAGCCAGCTTTCACAGTCACCTAGGTGGCAGGTTAACTGTATTGCACAGTGTAGTATTGCAAAGTAAAGATAAATTTGATTCCATAATTTCTCATGTAAAGAGATTGAACCTTGTGCTCAGACCAGATAGATAACAAGCAATTATTTCCTTCTGTGATGGAAAAAGATTTATAGTGAAGCTTATGGTTCCATAACAGAATGGTGACCCATGTCATCTAAAGTGTATATATGGTATAAAATGTCTTAAATGCGATAGTCCCAGCTATATAAGCTCAATATTTCCAACCTACATTTTCAAATTCCACTTGGTAGCTTTACTGAAGTACTGAGAATAACTCCTTTTAAGTTTTGTTTGCACCATTTTTGTGACTATTTTAATGAAGTGGGGTGTTTTTCCTACTCGGACGAGTTAATATGGGTCCATTTTTGAGTACTTTTAATTGTTGACAATCAGTAAGTCTCATTTAATTCTCTGCATGTTCATCTGTAAATAAAAATATTAGTACGTATCTTCAGTGGGTAGTACACTATTTATACAGACACTAGCAAGGAGGCTCTCTCCATTTCTGATCTTGGAATTACAAAGTAAGTTTTATGGTTTTGCTTTTTAAAAATCAGTATTTCAGTTACATACTTGTTTTTTAGTTTAAAAATGTTTAATAAGTCATGACAGTGGTCAGAAAATCTACAACAATTTTAGAGCAATTTTTTCTATACTATGGCTATGTAAACAGTCTGAACCTGAGACTTTTTATCTTTCAAGTTGAATGATTATTGTCATGTTTCAAACCACTAAGTCGGTTGAGACACTTATTTGTAAAAATACTTTAATTTTTTAAAAAGTGCTTTTTAGAAACAAGCTGTTTGAAAATCAGCTAGAAATAATTGATAGCTTAAACTCTAAATGTTAGAATATTTGCCAGATTATAAAATGGGATGCAGTATAAAATTGTTAACAGTGCTAAAAAAAACCCAAGAGTCACCAGATTGATACAGCTTTCCATTGCCAAGGTGGTCGTGTTGATAATGTAAGACATAAATTTTAGTATTACCTACATTGTATACCTAATGGGTATATCATATTGGCACTGAACATATATAGGAAATACTATTTGTAGAGTCAACCAATGTGCACTTAAACTGTTGGATTTTTGGTGGTGCCAGAAATTTGTGTGGTGATCCCAACCCATTAGAATTAGAGGAGTCATATAATCATCCAACCTTCCCCTGCCCATGTAGGTACATTGCTTCTGAACCTGACCACATAACCACAAAATTTAACTTCAGTCTCTTCAGTATGTTTATAATCTTAGCCATTAGTCACACGAGAAATAGAAGAGCAAACAGTTTAGGATAGAAGTTAGCAGGTAGCTGGCAATGATGTGAAATAACTGGCAGCATAGTACAGGTACATAAGTTCTATGTTTTGTTTCTGGATTTTGTGAAAATGTTTACAAATTAAGTCATATTCAGATGTCTGCTATTATGCTCTTCTGTTTAATACAGATTTTTACACCCAAAATGAGAATTAGGCATAGCTTAAAGTATAAATGAGTCTTTTTTTCAGAATTGTGTATCTGAAGGTAGGTTTAGTAAAGAAAGTCTTCTGTTTTCAAAGAAAATGAACTTAATTGGACAGTCCATCCCCAACTACAGAATTCATATCAATCTGGTTTGCTGTATTTGAGTGTCAAAAGTGTAGTGTTAATGATATCAGAGGAAATTGTTCACACCTTCATAAACTACAAAAGTTACCAAAGAAAATGAATCAACCAAATATAAAATTTGAAGTACCTAACTGTTAAGGAATGAGGCCCCTTCTAACATGAAAGATTGATTTCTAGCCCTGGAGGAAATATTCTTCCATATGGAACAGATATACAGAACCTACAAGATTCCATTTGAGGTTTTCTTATCATGTTGGTAAAATGTCAACATTTATACTTCCAGCAAAAGTACCAGTTAAGGGTCAAGTCCAAATATTATTTCTTATGGCAAATTTTCATGTCTCCTTAATTCAAATTAAGGATTTTGCTCATCAGTATTAAATAAAAGGGGGAGAGAAAAGAATTCCTGTAATTGGTATACTGTATAATATTGTGACTTCCTAAAAAAATTGAGGGTGAATTATAGAAATGTGTATTTTAAGTGAGCAATGTCAGTTATTTCTAGTAAGTATGATATTGGCTAAAACTATGTTTGTTTACATAATTTATGTACTCGATCACTCTGGGTATTTTTTTTCTTCGCAGAAAAACACGATTGGGTTAAGAAAAGTTAAAACACTTATTTTTAAAATAGTTCAGTAAGCACTAAAGAATTTACTTAAACTGTTAAATAATGATTTGGGGGGATATGAATTTATATATTACCTGATGTCCCAAACAGGCTCTATGTATTATTTTTTTTATATCAGATAGAAGTTAAAAAGTAATGGATGTGTTGATCTGCTATCTTAGAAAAGATTGGCTTTCTAACAATTATGAACGTCGGTTTTTATGTTTTTTTTAAGTTTTATCATCCAAACTGAACTGAGACATATACTAAATGTTCTTTGTGTTGTTTTAAAATATTTGTAAGAAGTTCATTAACTGCTTTACAGTGGTTACAGTGGTGGTTTTTTGATTCTTATTCTAAAACTTATACTGGCTTTACATTCAGTTTAACTGGTTAAGTGAAACAGTTTTTATGGTGCAAAGATAATTTTCCCACTTTGTCATCATAATTTGACTCTCCTGACCTATAGTTTCTAAAGAGTTTTTTACTACTGTAACATCATGTATCTGATCTCTGTCACAATGGACAAGTATACAGGAAATATCCAACTTTCATATGTTTGCTTCAAAAAGGTTACAGGTTGAATAGGTCAGCTCTTATGTTTTTGTTTCTTAACCAGCATCAACCTATATAGCTTGGTGTAAACTTGCCAAGTATTCAGAGAATAGTGCTGGTTAAAATTTAAATATGATAGTCAGGAAGAAAATATGATCTCTATTGACTGATGTCCTTTCAAACTAGGACTAGTGAAAACATTTTTTTCAGAGCTGAAGAAGAAATGCACATTTAAGATCATATTTATTGGTGCATGTAAGCCATTATCTTAACTGTCTTACTGAACTAGTTAATGCTGTTGATTGTTGAAATGTGAAATGTAGTCACTGTTGACCTTGTAAATATCTGCCAGAGATGAAAAAATATTTTAAATTATAAATAAAGATGTATAAAATTCATTATCAGTCTGCAATGCAGAAACATATCTAAGATGTTAAATATTGTGTTTCTTGAGAAATGTGTAATTTTTCCCTAGATGTATCTAGTTACATTAAGGATGTAAATTTTCTTTTGTACAGTATAAAATACAGCTTTATTTGGCTTTTGACTGGATTTTCCTGAGTTAATTTATATCATACCTAAGTTTCATAGCTTAAAATGGTCCTTCATTGCATTTTTCAAAGCATGCAATTTTATTCATGTATGTCTGAAGTTTTTAATTTATACGATACCCTGTTAAGGAAATTTAGGCAAGATATAAAATTACATATAGCACCCAAAATAATAAATAACATGTAGGCAGGAGTGAAATTAATACATAAAACATGTGTCAACATTTATGTTACTGTTGAGGTACATATTTATCTCTGAACTTTAAAGCAGCCAAAGAGAGAGATTAACAATGTGATTTTGAGATATCCTTAAGATAAATCAGTTTCCCAGGTGAAGCACAACTGTTTCTAGTACTGAGACATTAGAACTAATTTTCTTTTCTGGGTCCTTACAAGAGGAGCCACCATTATTACAGTGCCGTTTACACTCTTCAGTAATGTATGAAAGTGCTTTTCTCATACTCTACCAGCAGTTCATTCTTTAGCATTAAACTTCTTGATCAATGCTACATTGTCTTTCTAAAGATACTTTAACCTCTTAGAACATGGATTTAACAAAGGCCTGAGCCCCAGGCTGCCTTTTCCTTTCCTTTTACATGCACTTTCTAGAAAAATCTCTTGTACCTTTTTTCCTCATGCCTGGTATTCCTTGCTTATGAGCCAAAGCTTTCTCTTCCCTTTTATATCTTGTTATGCCTTAATGCAAAATTGCTGGTATAGATTAGCAGTTCCAGAAGAGTGGTTTAAGGCAACTCACCAGACCTTATTATTTCCCTCAACTCTAGTTCTCCATTAGTTAGGAAGAATGAGTTTTACCAGTTGACAGTTTCAGTATTCCTTTCATTAAAAATGTATTACTTGGTGGTCCATTGGTTAAGATTCTGCATTTCCACTGCAGGAGGTGCAGATTCAATCCCTGTTTGGGAAAATAAGATCCTCCATACCACACAGCAGGGCCTGAGGAAAAAAATTTTTTAATTTTTAAATTTTAAGTATCAAAATATTACTTGTTCATTTTGAAAACCTTAGAAAATACAGAGAAAGTACAAAGGAGAAAGTCACTTTAAGGTACTGTAATAGTAAATATTAATAAGGTAGTGGAGGCAGTATCCTTCCACACAAATACAACTCTGGTCCAGGACACAATATTTTATGGTCCAAGGGTGAATTAAAAACGATGCTTGTTCAGTGGTAGGATGTGCCAAGCACCATTATAAACACTTTACAGAAAATACCGCTATTCAGTTCTCAGTTAATACAAGTGTCTGATAGGTATTGTTTGTTGTGGTGATGGTGGTGTAGTCACTCAATCGTGTCCAACTCTTTGCAACCCCATGGACTCTGGTCCACTAGGCCCCTTTGTCCATGGGATTTCCCAGGCAAGAATACGGGAGTGTATTGCCATTTCCTTCTCCAGGGTATCTTCCCAACCCAGAGATTGAACCCGTGTCTCTTGCACTAGCAGGCGGTTTCTTAGGGAACTGAGCCACCTGAGAAGCCCCAATAGGTAGGTACTATTACTCTTCCTTTGTAAAAAAAAGGAAATTTCATCTGAAGTATCAACAACCTCAGATATGCAGATGATACCACTTTAATGGCAGAAAGTGAAGAGGAACTAAAGAGCCTCTTGAAGGTGAAAGAGGAGAGTGGAAAAGCTGGCTTAAAACGGCTGATTCATGTCAATGTATGGCAAAAACCAAGTAATTAGCCTCCAATTAATTAAAAAATTCAAAAAACAAAGATCATGGCAACTGGTCCCATCACTTCATGGCAAGTCGATTGGGAAAAAGTAGAAACAGTGTCAGATTTCATTTTCTTGGGCTCCAAAATCACTGTGGATGGTGACTGCAGCCATGAAATTAAAAGACTTGCTCCTTGGAAGAAAAGCTATAACAAACCAAGACAGCATATTGAAAAGCAAAAGCCAAAAAAAAAAAAAAATGTCACTTTGCTGACAAAGGTCTGTATAGTCAAAACTATGGTTTTTCAAGTAATCAGGTTATGGATGTGAAAGTTGGACATAAAGAAGATCAAAGAATTGACACTTTCAAACTGTGGTGCTGGAGAAGACTTGAGTCTCTTGGACAGCAAGGAGATCATATGAGTTAATCCTAAGGAAAATCCATCCTGAATATTCATTGGAAAGACTGATACTGAAGATCCAGTACTTCAGCCACCTGATGTGAAGAGCTGATTCATTGGGAAAGACCCTAATTCTGGGAAAGATTGAGGGCAAGAGGAGAAGGGGACAGCAGAGGAAGAGATGGTTGGATGGCATCACTGACTCAGTTGACGAGTTTGAGCAAACTCAGGGAGACAGTGAAGGACAGGAAAGCCTGGCTTGCTGCAGTTCATGGCATAGCAGAGAGTCAGACACAACTTAGCAACTGAACAACAAGGTCTCAGAGCTAGTGAGTGATAGAACAGAGACACTTAAGACATTCAGGCTCACAGACTGGTGCACTTAACCATCAAGATACTGCTTCATAGAATGTTGATTGTTCTCAGCTACTATTCTCACTTGCCTGAGGCCAAGGGCCCTGTGGAAGCTGGGACGGAAGGGGAGTTTGGATCTCAGTAGAGCTAGATTACTAAGGCAAATTAAACCCTTGAAAGAATCAAGTCCTCATACCCTAGATATCCATAGTTATAAATTAACTTTTCTCCTATATACGTTGGGTTGGCTGAAAAGTCTATTTGGGTTTTTCCATGTTACAGAAAAACTTGAATAAACTCCTTGGCCAATCCAATATAATGTTTCTAGTTGACTACGGTCCTTAATTATATCCCATTCTTATTTCTCCGGAGTGCATATGTGACTGGAGAAACAAGAAAAAAGTCTTTCTATGGTTCATATGAGGAACCTCAGTTGAGAAAAGCTGGTTTAGACCATTCATAAAGAAGAGGAATCTCCCCAAATACAAAACTTAAAAAATTTTAATTCCTTCCTCCCAACCACCCTGGGAAAAAGCGGCTTAGGAAGTTGGACTTACTTGTAATTATTTGTAATTTACTGTTATTTTTAACTGCATGGGAGAGGGTAGAAATAAAGTCTTTCATGTTTAGGGCCTCTAAAGATCTAAATGTGGCCCCAGGTCATAATTCAAATAGGTTGGATGTAATCTGTGGTAATAGCCCTAGTTTTGTTCCAAATGTTACATCAGAAAGGGGTGATAATGACTTCTAAAACATGAAGGGCCAATTAGTTTTGGCACTTTATCTTAGGGAACAATGTTTAATACACATTAGGAATGAAAACTTTTTATGGCTAGGTTATATTAATCAGTACAGACTTAATGTTCTGAAATACCTATAGCTAAAAAACAGTTCCATTCAAAGAGATTAATCACAGTATTTTAAGAAATCTATAGACATTATCAAGTGCTATAAATAATGATTTTACACTGTGAAATTCTTTCTGAATTGAAGGTTATATTCTTTAGTTTCTCAGAACGTGAATTACTATGTACACATTTTGGAGAGCTTACTCTGCCAAATCTTTCCCTGCTAATTTGTGTGTGGTTTATGAAGACCTCATTATCCCAGGTTCAAGAGAATACTAGAGATAAAATAGCTTCTGGTTACTGTATTCTCTGGATTCTAAGATAGACAATCACTTTTGTTTCCTGAGCATTATTGATATTTTTAAAAATCTCTGGGTAGAAATTATTTGCTGAGGCATCTGCTATTGACATTCTAGACCTATTGTACCCTTATCAAGTGTGTGTTTAATGCATAGCATCTAGGTCATTTTATATCATATTTTGATCTTTTAAAATATAGTTTGGGTAAAAACCTTTGAATATGAAAATAATTAAAACTTGAAAAAGTAATTTCACATTTTAAAATTCACTATCTTACTGAGGAAGGAATTTATAAAGACATTCTGATTTGCTGTGCTGACAAATGAGATCATTGGTGAAGAAAAATGTGCAGCTGACATCTTGATGCTGCAATCTGCTGTCTAAATATTAATTAAAACTTTATTTTTTCTCTAGAATCTAAATTTGATGACCGACATTCCTTTTTATATTCCTTCTTTTACAGATATAAAATCTTTGTCTCTGAGGTATTCTTAATTACAGTTTGGAATAAATCTTCTGATTCCCAAATAGTCTTTTTGCTCCTGGTCTATTTGTTTTGTTTCTTTCAGAGTTGAGGCTTTATTCAAAAGTTGGTGAAGCCAGAATTGACTGGAAACTCTGCCTGCAGGGGCAGGGATTATCAGCTGGTGGGTTTCAAGGTGGATCAGTAGATGAACTGGCTTTTTCAATTGGGGTCTCCTCTTCTGATTAGTCTTCTGAAAAAGAAATGTTTAAATAAAGACAGTTGACAGTGTTCTGGGAGCCAAACAAGGAGATTCCTAGTGTCCCACATAATCTGTCCAGATACACCTTCCAAATTCAGTATGCCTTCTCATTTCTACTCTGTTGAGTCCAGATCCTCTGGTTCACCTTGTAAACTCCTGCTGTTACGCTCAGTATGACAAGAGATCTAGGATCTAATTGGTCCTTGTTTCAGACTTTCACCAGTCCTCCGGCTCTCAGTTCCAGTCTGCTCTTCTGACTTGAAAGGTTCCTATAACCAGTCCATTCTGAAGGAGATCAGCCCTGGGATTTCTTTGGAGGGAATGATGCTAAAGCTGAAACTCCGGTACTTTGGCCACCTCATGCGAAGAGTTGACTCATTGGAAAAGACTCTGATGCTGGGAGGGATTGGGGGCAGGAGGAGAAGGGGACGACAAACGATGAGATGGCTGGATGGCATCACTGACTCGATGGACATGAGTCTGAGTGAACTCCAGGAGTTGGTGATGGACAGGGAGGCCTGGCGTGCTGTGATTCATGGGGTCGCAGAGTCGGACATGACTGAATTGAACTGAACTGACAGACTAATCGCTGAGACTAACTGGAGTTCTATGACAGGAATAGACACTGTCATCATCCTTTCCTGGCCCGCATTTCAGCTTACTCTGCTTTGCCTGATCACTATACATCTTCCAAACTTTTATTAAATTATTTAACTTCTTTTCCTGTTTGTATGTTTATATTTAAAATTTTCCTTTGACTCTGTTTTTTTTAGTGGCATTTCAAGACAGTATTCAATTCACCATCTTTAATCAAATTCTGAAAAGTGAAAGTGTTAGTCGCTCAGTCGTATCCAACTTTTTGCGACCCAAAGGATTATAGCCCTCCAAGCTGCTCTGTCCATGGAATTCTCCAGAGAAGATTACTGGAGTGGGTTACCATTTCCTTCTCCAGCGGATCTTCTCAACCCAGGGGTCGAACTTGGGTCTCCTGCATTGCAGGCAGATTCTTCAGTCAAATTCTAAAGATTTTTAGAATTTTAAGAATTTTAAGAACACGCATGTATTCTTACTGATATAAGAACTGATTGCATAAATAAATAAATAAATGGAGAATAGACAGATCTCTCTTGCAGAAGAATTTCAAATAATTTATCTCAAGGAGATGGACCGTAACTCCTCATTCCTCAGGGACTTCCTCCAATGAGGACAGCATGGGATGGGAAACAGAGTACCTTTCCAGTAGAGGAGTCTGACAAATACTGCCTCAGCCAGTTGATTACAGTTAACAATGGTGCATAGTGTATGTATCCTTGATATGATGTGATGAAAATTGTACTTTATCTCTGGGATCTTCCTCCCCCAAACCCATAAACCCCATCTACTCATAAGAGAAAACATCTGATTAATCCCAGTAGATGGATATTCTACAAAATACATGACTACAATGTATTCCTCAAAACTGTCAAGGTCAGTAAAACCAAGAAAAGTCTAAGATTCTGTCACAGCCAGGAGGAGCCTAAAACAACAAAATCACTAAATGTAATGTATTCTGCATGGAATTCTGGAACAGAAAAAGGATATTAGGAAACAACTAAAAAAAAAGATTTTTAAATTCAGAGACTTTTAAAACCTGGCCATAAATTTCAAACTATAACCCAATTAGCTGCTGGCATCTCTACCCACTTAAGATGTATTCAAAATTGGCTTGGTCTTATCTTCCTCTTGGAAAGGTCTAATGTTCTACCCAAACTGTGTGTGGAGTACATGAGGAAATTGCCATTTTATAATCATCTCTATCTTCAACTTCTGCCACTCCTGACTTCTAGATCTCCATTCTGAATGGTATGACCCTTTGTTTTTATCTATCCCAGTACCAATCTAGAAGGGAAACTCAGCTCCTTCTCTTTCCCACATATGCGTTTGAGTGTGCTCAGTCATGTCCGACTCTGTGATGTGTGGACTGTAGCCAACCAGGCTCTTCTGTCCATGAGATTTTCCCAAGCAAGAATACTGGCGTGGGATGCTGTTTCCTACTCCAGATTTTGCTGACCCAAGGATTGAATCCAAGTCTCTTGCATCTCCTGCATTTGCAAGCTGATTCTTTACCAACCATGCCACCTGAGAAGTCCCATTTCCCACACATACACCATAAAAACAATTAAAACCCACCACTCACACTAAGTCTGCAGAAGACTAGTGAAGATTTGCAGAGAAGGCAATGGCACCGCACTCCAGTACTTTTGCCTAGAAAATCCCATGGACGGAGGAGCCTGGTAGGCTGCAGTCCATGGGGTCGCTAAGGGTCGGACACGACTGAGCGACTTCACTTTCACTTTTCACTTTCGTGCATTGGAGAAGGAAATGGCAACCCACTCCAGTGTTCCTGCCTGGAGAATCCCAGGGATAGGGAAGCCTGGTGGGCTGCCGTCTATGGGGTTGCACAGAGTCGGACACGACTGAAGCGACTTAGCAGCAGCAGCAGTGAAGATTTGAGAGGGAGAAAGTTTCCATCATAGAAACATAACTTATTAGTTGAGGAGTATTATCAGATCTTCACATTTTTAAGAACTCTTCAAGCACTTCAGTGTTAACTGTTGACTATGTTCCTTCTTCTCCCAACTCAACCCCCAAATTCTGTTTTTGATTCCAATGTAGAGAAAATTAATTTCTCTTTTGTTTTCTTAAATTCTGCTAACCAAAATGGAATACTAAGGTAGGTATCCAGGCTATGACTATTTCTCTTTCCCAATCAGATTTCCTAAACAGTTTCCAAAATGATGTAACTCTGTCTCTTCCTTCCCTCGGCTCCATTCTGTACTACCTTGATCCAGAATGATCTTTCAATACAAATGTGACTAGTGCCCTAAGGGCCAAAGCCCTCAGAAAAGCAGATTGAACTTCGGGGCTTGCCTCTTGACCCTTTATATACCCACTATGTTGATTTGGGCCTTCCACCTGGAAAACTTTACCCGTCCTTTTGTCTGGCTTAAATCTATTCAGTCCGCAGGTTTCCGTTTAAATATTTCTTCCTCCAACGAAATTTTTTTCTGAATCCTCTCCTTTAATTAGATAATTCTGCCAGTGGTTTGATAAACACTGGGCTTTCCAAAATCGCAGCATTTCCCCCCATATATTCAGTATCTTCTATAAGGGCTACTGTGAGCACAGAGAGCAGGCTCCGCTAGCATAGTGTAACGTTATTATCTGGTATGCAGGTTTTGTTTTGAATGAATGAATGAATCAAAATGAAATCGTAGTTAGAGGGTAATACTGTTATTCCAGCAGGTTCACGCCTTTTCTTCTTCATTACCTTTTTCCTCATTAGTTCTCTCTGCGTCCATTCCTTCCATTTTCCTCCTCTCTTCGTCCTATCAGCAGTGCCCCAACCCTAATTCTCTTCATACCAGAGAGCACTGCTCCCCTCCTCCCTACCCCAAATCCCTGAGATGCACGGGGTCCTAACTTTCACGCCAAATGAGGTTAAGTTTAAAAATAAATAAACCCAAATTCATTCCATTATCTTTTCCCTCAAAAGAAAGTATCCAGAGAAACCAATGACACTTTGAAGACTGCGTTTGTACAGAGCTCACTCAATTTCCTCAAATCTAAGCAGTGCTTCCTACTCCCTTCCCCGGAAACGGAAAGAGCAAAAGCAAACCCCAGAACTCAGAGCTTGGGGATTCGTTTTCCTCAGTGTTCTTGTGGGCGAGGCCATCAGACCCGCGTTGACTGGTGAGCAGAACGGTCGCTCTCAGCCGACTCTACGTGCTATTGGCTACATGGGGCTCCGCCTCCTGAGCAGGGCGGGAGATTTGGTGTGCCGCAGGGAAGTTTCCCATCCCCCCCCTTCTGGCTCCCGGAGCTCTCCAGGTCGAACCTGCGACCCTGCGGTTCTGCTCCTGCACTGCCTACAAGAATTTGGCATTCTTGCTAGGGCTGAAGCGTTCTTCCCAGCGGCGACCATTCAGCCGGGTAACGTCCGGCTGGCACGAGGCGGCTGCAGCCGCTCCTGGTGGAGACCTGGCGGTGCGTAGTGGGGCGGCAGGACAGCCTGCCTCCCTCTCCTGCTTTGCTCAGGGCTTCTGAGGTGAGTCCAGGTGCACCCAGTCCCCAGCCTTCGCCTGAGCACCCTGGGCGAGGTGGCTGCGCCTCCCTCTCTGCGCTCCCCAGACTGCCTAGGCCCAGAGCGAAATCAGTATATACTTGTTGGGGTGAAAGGCTCCCTCTTTAAAGACCGTTCCTCTTCCAGCAGTGATGGGTCTAGTGTTCAGAGGATGTCTGTTACCAGAATATCTGTTTCCCGGCATGAGGAGCCTTCTGCTTGCAGAGAGAACTGTAAAATTCCGTAAAGAAAGTTGTAAGGTGTCCTGGGACAGGAGCAGGTACAGTGAGGGCTGAAGAGGAAGGAATCTTGTTCCAAAAGTACCACTGGAGCGGGAACGCTTTGATGTCATCCCACCCTGGAAGCACCAAATGAATCCTAACTGAACACAGTCACCCTGGGCCAGGGGTTGTAAAGCAGTTGCAAAACCAGGCTCCTTTGGTAGAGCTTTTTAAGTTAAAAGGATGCTGATGCATTACTTTTCGCTTTACATCTGAAATCCACTACACCTTCCTCTAGCTAAATTGCAATCTGAAGAAAAATAGCATGGGCCCACACCTTTGTGTGATGGCCCTGCACATTACATGGACATCATTCAGCTCTTATTGAGCACTGTTTCTCTTTAATGTGCTGACGAAAATCAATCAGTAAGAACTGTTCTGTTAGAGGTCCAAGTACAGTTATGTGGGGTGTTTTTTTTTTTTTTTTAGTTATATGTTTTTGAGACTGTGGGCTGTACCTTCAATTAAATGACATATTATTGACAATTTACACTATCCAAATCTACATGTAGGAAGCATATAAGTGGGTCATGGGTCATTGTGGCCCCTTACAAGACTAAGAAGGAAGGTTATCTTCTAAAGAAGTCTGGTTAATGCAGATGCACAACACATTAAAGTGGAGGGAGGAGGCCCAAGTAGGTAAAGAAAAATTTTATATTTAAATTATGTTTAAATCGTCCTGCCATAAAATATGAACTTTAATCAGATGTTATTTTGGATATGGAGTTGTACAAGAGATCAGCACATTTAAGTTGAAACTTAAGGTAAAAATACCTGTAATAAGGAACTTGGCTAGCATTTTCATAGGCCAAGCACATGATCCCATTTAATCATCAACTTTGTCCTAAGTTACACAGTTGTGTGGATTTAAGATCAGAAGCCAGGTTTATCTGATACTAAAATTGGTGAATAACACTAAACCACTATTTTTTAAAGGATTATGTTTTTAAAAAAATTTAGCAAATGCTTTACTCTCAATGGAGAGTGTAAGCTGTTAATGCTCTTTTGGTGTTAACTCCTTTGAAAAAAATCCACTTAAAGTAAACATCAGGACAGGGTCTTGAAGAGTAAATGGTCACCAGATAATTTCATGTTATTCGGTTGTACTGGGGTTTTTTGTATTCAGAAATTGTGGAGAAGAAGGAAGGAAAGGTTTATTTCAAGGTTTCTGTAGAAATTTCAATTTTGTGATTCTGTCCTATATAATAAGATGCCTTAAAATCTAGAAAAGGGAATTTCGTATAAATGCATTTGGCTACAGACAAGACTGAGTTAGGCTGCCTCTGCCCAGACAATTCTTACATTAAATACCATAGGGAAACTGCGTGGGATCAGTTCAGTTCAGTTCAGTTGCTCAGTCACGTCTGACTCTTTGCGACCCCATGAATCACAGCACGCCAGGCCTTCCTGTCCATCACCAACTCCCAGAGTTCACTCAGACTCACGTCCATCAAGTCGGTGATGCCATCCATCCATCTCATCCTCTGTCATCCCCTTCTCCTCCTGCCCCCAATCCCTCCCAGCATCAGTCTTTTCCAATGAGTCAACTCTTCGCATGAGGTGGCCAAAGTACTGGAGTTTCAGCTTTAGCATCATTCCTTCCAAAGAAATCCCAGGGCTCCTTCAGAATGGACTGGTTGGATCTCCTTGCTGTCCAAGTGGCTCTCAAGAGTCTTCTCCAACAGCACAGTTCAAAAGCATCAATTCTTCAGCGCTCAGCTTTCTTCACAGTCCAACTCTCACATCCATACATGACCACTGGAAAAACCATAGCCTTTACTAGACTGTTCAGTTATGTACAATATTTGTTTTTAAATTTTTGTTGAAAATCTTTTTTTCCCCCCCGCTGAAGGAACTACTAAACTTTTGCTAATAAGATTTATGTAACTGACCTTTAATCCTTTTGATTGCGAGGAAACTCAGAGCTAAAAATTCTTTGTATGGTTTTAATTTCTCGCTTTCTTTTTCTTTTATTTTCCCTGATCCAGATTCCCTATTAGTATTTATAGTTTATCATTTGTTTTATTGCATTGTTTATTGTCATTGCTTCAAATCCTCTGTACAACATAGCCAACTCATTGGAAAAGACTCTGGTGCTAGGAAAGACTGAGAGCAAGAGGAGGAGGGGCAACAGAGGAATAGGTGGTTGAGTGGCATCACTGACTCAATGGATATGAGTTTGAGCAAACTCAGGGAGATAGTGAAGGACAGGGAAGCCTGGCTTGCTGCAGTTCATGGGGTCTTAAAGAGTTGGACATGCCTTAGCAACTAAACAACAGAATGCTGCTCTTAAAAGCATGCTTGATAGAACTACTGATGTTTAACCTGCTAAATCACGTCAGGTGTGTTCCACTCTGTGCAACCCCATAGACGGCAGCCCACCAGGCTCCCCTGTCCCTGGGATTCTCCAGGCAGGAACACTGGAGTGGGTTGTCATTTCCTTCTCCAATGCATGAAAGTGAAAACTGAAAGTGAAGTCACTCAGTCGTGTTCGACTCCTAGCGACCCCATGGACTGCAGCCTACCAGGCTCGTCCGTCCATGGGAGTTTCCAGGCAAGAGTACCAGAGTGGGTCGCCAGTGCCTTCTCCGATGTTTAACCTAGTGAATTGGAAACCTAGAGGAACTGTAGCAGTCCTTGGATATTTGAACCACTGTGTGGAAAAATGACTACACATGTTGTGAATAGTTTCCAGAGGTCAAGACAAGCATTTAGGATAACAGGTTTGTATTTAATGGCAGGAGAAGTGTGTCATTTAATAAAATGATCTGGGTCTTTGGAATTAGTCAAACATAGGTTTCGGCCCTAATACACTTTCTAACTGTGTGAATTTTAGTGAGTAATTTAATATTTAACCTCAGTTAACTCATCTGTAAATTGGGGGAGTTATATATATTTTAACTACCTCAGGGCGTCTGAGGATTTACTGATCTGGTGTGCATAAAAGTGCCTTATACAATGCCTGACAAACAGTCCCTCAGAAAGCTATTTTGTACAGATAAAAGAAAATATTTCTTAATTTTATATAAATGTCACATAGATGCATTAAACTTTTTCTCTAATACATCCAATTCCCCATACTAAGAAGCAGTATTATGACTAGAAAGTTGGCAAAGAACAAAAGAATATGTTCTACTGGCAATGGCCATATAAATTATAGGTGAAATATTATTGTTGCCAAACTCTGTATTGATGTTGTTCAGTTGCCCAGTCGTATCCAACTCTTTGTGACCCCCATGGACTGCAGCTCACCAGGCCTCCCTGTCCCTCACCATCTGAAGTTTGCCCAAGTTTATGTCCATTGCATCAGTGAGGCCATCCAGCCATCTCATCCTCTGATGCCCTTTTCTCCTTCTGCCCTCAATCTTTCCCAGCATCAGGGACTTTTCCAGTGAGTCAGCTGTTCACATCAGGTGACCAAAATACTGGAGCTTCGGTATCAGTCCTTCCATTGAGTATTTAAGATTGACTGGTTTGATCTCCTTGCCATCTGAGGAACTCTCAGAAGTCTTCTCCAGCACCAACAGTTCAAAGGCATCAATTCTTTGGCACTCTGCCTTCTTTACAGTCCAGCTCTCACAGCCATAGGTGACTACTGGGAAGACCATAGCCTTGACTCTGCAGACCTTTGTCAGCAGAGTAATGTCTCTGCTTTTCAACATAATGTCTAGGTTTGTCATAGCTTTCCTGCCAAGAAGCAATTGTCTTCTGATTTCATGGGTGCAGTCACCATCTGCAGTAATTTTAGTACCTAGGAAGAGGAAATCTGTCACTACTTCCATCTTTTCCCCTTCTGTTTGCCATGAAGTAATGGGATTGGATGCTATGTCTTAGTTTTTTCAATATTTAGTTTTGAGGCAGCTCTTTCATTCTCCTTCACTCTCATCAAGAGGCTCTTTAGTTCCTCTCTGCTTGCTGCTGTTAGAGTGGTATCATCCACATATCTGAAGTTGTTGATGTTTCTCCTGCCTGTCTTAATTCCAGCTTGTAACTCATCCAGCCCAACATGTGCTCAGGATATAGGTTAAATAAACAGGGTGACAGCAGACAGCCCTGTCATATTCCTTTCTCAATCCTGACCCAATCAGTTGTTCCATACTGTTCTAACCGTTGCTTCTTGACCCGCTACAGGTTTCTCAGGAGACAAGTAAGATGGTCTGGGATTCCCGTCTCTTCAAGAGCTTTCCACAGTTTGTTGTGATCCGCATAGTCAAATGCTTTAGCATAGTCAATAAAACAGAGGTAGATGTTTTTCTGGAATTCTGTTGCTTTCTCTGTGATCCGTTGGCAGTTTGATCTCTGGTTCCTCTGCCTTTTTTAAACCCAGCTTGGACATCTGGAAGTTCTTGGTTCATGTAATGCTGAAGCCTAGCATGCAACATTTTAAGCATGACCTTACTAGCTTGGGGGCTTCCCAGGTGGTACTAGTGGTAAAGTATCCACCTGCTAATGCAGCAGATGCAAGAGACCAGGGTTTGATCCCTCAGTCAAGAAGATCCCCTAGAGAAGGAAATGGCAACCCACTCTAGTATTCTTGCCTGGAAAAATCCCATGGACAGAGGAGCCTGGTGGGCTACAGTCCATGGAGCTGCAGAGTCGTACACGACTGAGCACTTGTTTTTTTTTTACTAGCTTGGGAGATGAGTGCAATTGTCCGATGATTTGAACATTCTTTAGTACTACCCTTCTTGGGAACTGGGATGAGGATTGACCTTTTCCAGACCTGTGGCCACTGCTGGGTCTTACAGATTTCCTGACATACTGAGTACAACACTTTGATAGCATCATTCTTTAGGATTTTGAATAGCTCTACTGGAATTCCATCGCATCCATTAGCTTTATTGACAGCAGTAATTCTTAAGGCCGACTTGACTTCACATTCCAGAATGTCTGGCTCTGGGTGGCTGATCACATCATCGTAGTTATCTAGGTCATTAAGATGTTTTTTGTACAGTTCTTCTGTGTATTCTTTCTGTCTCTTGATCTCTTCCATGTTTACTAGGTCTCTACCATTACTATGGTCATATAAATTATAGGTGAAATATTATTGTTGCCAAAATACTAGCTTTCTGTACACCAATGTCAAATAGAAATACGGAGACAGAATTTTGAATGAAAGAGTATAGCTTTATTTCTTTGCCAGGCAAAGAGGAAACATCTCAACAACTGTACCCCCTTCTCTGGGGAATAAGGAGAGGTCTTCAGGGCTCATGGTCAGGGGTATGTGATAAGGATTAAGGCAGTCTTGCATTCTTCTGCAAAGTTTCAAATGGCCTCAACACTGGATCTGGTCCTCCAAGGTTATCAGCTTATGACCTTTCTGAAATGAAGAATGCTACAAGGGAGTGTTACAAGGATGTTGGCAGGAGGCGGGGAGGCCAGGTGCAAGATATAATTCACAAAGAGAGTAACTAAGGAATTACTTTGTGAAGGACAAGGCTTGTTATGGGCACTATAGATTAGAAACAGCTGAAGTAAAACCAGGATTGCTTAACTCCCACGGACCTATTCTTGGGGGTTTTTATAGCCGTTTACTTCGTTTCTCTTGTTAGCATTAAAAAAATCACATTTTCCATTTCTGTTGTAACAAATTCCCCACTGCTGGTTTATTTGCTCCATTTCGATGGAGAAAGAGATCAGGTATTGTTCTTGTTTGGCTTAGGACAAAACTTCAGTTTTACTCCATTTGACAAATACCAGCTGTCCAGCCTGGGGGCCCATCTGTCTCCAACCTTATTATCTTTGTACATGAAGTATGATCCTAATAGAATTGTTAGGAGGATGAAATGGGAATACATATAGAATATTCAAAATTTTGTCTAGCACATAGTAATTACTCAAAATTTTGGCCTCTCTTCACCACCTGCTCCTGCAATTTAGATCTCCTCAGTCTCCGAGGCTTCCTGGCCAAAATGGTAATGGTCATTTTGCCCTTTACTATGCCGTCATAGTAACTTTGGCTTTGTAAGATCTGCCTGTATTCATCTTGTTTGTAAAAACTCATGAACTTCTTTGGTTGCTCTCATTTTCCTGTTTGCTGGCCTGACTGAGGTCTTTTTCCCAAAACAGGTGACTGTACTTGAATTTTCCAGCTGAAGAATATGTAGTACCTTTAAAGGTAAATGAAAACTGAGACAAAATCATTTAAGTGTGCTAGTTACAAAAGAAAACTTGGCAATATTTAGTAAGTTGCTAAATAGTGAGTTGCTGCTGCTGCTAAGTCACTTCAGTCATGTCCAACTCTGTGCAACCCCATAGATGGCAGTTATCTGCATGCAAAGAACTGACTCATGGGGGACACAGCAGTGTGATCCTCTTGTCAGGGAAAAGCATATAAATAGGATTTATCAGAGACAAGAGAGAAAAAAGTCTTTTTTTGAGTAAACTGCTGATTAACTGCAGCTAGGTGGAGTTATTAATTTGTTTCAGGCAATAAGTAGCATTTTAAGTTCTGAAACTAAATTTTGTCAACGAAGTAAGAGTTGATCAAACTTTTGCCTGCCAAACTCTGAAATTTATTCAGTGAAGAACTGACTATAAAGTATTGGAAGGATTCATGTTTACTGTTTAGTTACTGAGATACCTAGAAAGCCATATTCATAATTATAAAGTTGTTTGGGGAACATGCAATTTAATAGTAAAGGGAGGTCCTTGAGGATTATTTGATCCAGGTTTGGACACAGTGATGTACACAGGCTTCCCCCAATAGACTGTATCTTTCTAGTGAACAGATATTAAAATCCACCAAAGTATCATTCCTTATTTGGCTGCTCTTTTTCTAAGCTCATGTATTAATCTTCCCCCTTCTGTTGTTATCCTATAAATTGGTTAGAGTTTTTTTACCCACAGAATTGTTTTCCTGTCATCATATTTCAGTTGCCTTGATTGGGCTTGGCTTTTTCCTAATCTCAGGCACTTTGTCATCTCTTCCATTTTTCAGATAAAGAATTGAGTTACTTATTATCAAAAACATAATATTGATACAATAATGAATGTGTCCTTCATACTTACAGACTTTAAAAATATTATGAAAATATATGGATTCATTATGTGAATGTTTGTCTGTTGATATGAATTTTTCATCACTTTTGAGTACTTTATTGCTTCTGTTTAGGTTAGCAATGACGAGCACGCTGGAATTAAAGGCAGACAAGATGCTGAAAGTTCAATTTGTGGGAGATGATGATGTTCTTAATCACATTCTTGATAGAGAAGGAGGTACTAAATAATTATACAATGGAAGGGATGTTTATTTAATGATTATGTATTTCACTTTTCAAAATCTAATCATCTATTTTGAAAATATAGCACAAAGTATTTGATTTAGTAAGACTGCAAATAAATACTACCTTAATTTTTAGTTTATTCTATTAAAAATGTATTAAAAATAGGGGACTCCCCTGATGGTCCAGTGGTTGAGATTCTACCATGCAATGCAGGGGGCCCAGGTTCAGTCCCTGGTTGGGGAACTAAGATCCAGAAAACACAAATTTAAAAAATTAAAACAAACATTAAAAAAAAATTAAACAAAAATAATAAAACCTCACCTCATATGAAATGTTCAGCAGTGGTGTTAAGTGATAAGATAACCATCCACTGTAATGAAAATGTATAGTTATTTTGAGCCCCCAAAATATATAATTTCGAGGTTTTTTTTTTTTAACTTATACCAACTTACACAAACTGTGATTTCTCTTGAATCAAAGAGAAAACACCGAATTTTTTTTCAGCTTTTAAATAATGACAATGAAATAGTGTAGTTTATTTATTTAGCTGTAATGTTTACATTTAAAAGAATTTATACCTGTCATGTTCTAATTCTTTGAATGTTTATATAGGACCTAAAATAAAAAAGGAGCGAGCCCAGCTTTTGGTCAACACACAAAAAATAATAAAGAAGCCAGAAAATGAGTTGGAGGAAGATGACCAAGAAGTTTTAAAAGATCATAACTATGTTGAAGTTTTAGGACAAGATGTTCAAGGTATTTGCAGGGTAGGGGTGGTGGAGTTGGGAATGTACCCTGAAATTTCTGCAGGTAGCTGAAATTGCTTTGCAGGTTATGTAAAAGTAGTCCTGTTGGTTAGGTAGCATTTTGCTACAAATTTTCAATTTTTTAAATTATAAAATACACGTTAATAACAATATTTACCATCTTTACCAATTTAAGTGTACAATTATATTAAATATATTCATAATATTGTGCTATCATCACCATTGTCCACCTCCAAAACACTTTTTATCTGGCGTGCTATATTCTCATCAGAAAAACATTCCTTCAGATTCTTTCTCTGCAGCTGGAAAGATTGAAACACTGAGTTTCTACTATAGACTTTTTAATAAACAACTAGTCTTGTTCTTACTTTAAGAAAGATAGAATCTATTGACCTAGCACTCTAAATATATTTTTTAAAAGGTATTTGTACTTTTAACTAATTTGAAATAATTTCATAAAACAAGTCACTTTATTATTACCTTGATCATCTTTACAGAAATAGATAGAACGATTATTCCAAGAAGTAATGTGTTCCAACTAGGCATGCTAATGTTACGTTTTTTTATACCTAAGCCAGATTCCTGCCAGATTATGCTTAAAAATGTTAGGCTTAAATTATAATTTACTTAAAAATGTTTACTTAAAATTTAAGTAAGTTATAATTTACTTAAAAATGTTAGGCTTGAATTATAATTTACTTAAGACTCAAAGAGCACAGATTACAGTGCAAGGAGCATGGACCTACTTAAGTTGACTTTAAAAAAAATTAAGATCAAGGAACAAAATCAGTACTGTTGGGCACTAGGGACATTGGATCTAGGAGCAGGGTTTTTGCTACCTTGGATCTTCTGGCCTCCCTCATGTCATCTCTGTGCGTCAGTTCTGTTCTGTCTATGCCGCCTGCCTCCCTAATGTACATGTCTTCTACTGTCTCATACTTGACTTATAAGTGGTCATTGTGACTACTCCTGACCTTTTTGTCACTTCTTGAGTGATACTGCTTTTGGATTTTTTCCCAGTGTTAAATGACATGATGCAAAAAATGACCACTACCCCTCAGTAGGCTTAGCAGGCAGGGTAGACTGTCATAAAAGTGTCCCTAACTAGACAGTTGACACTTTTAGCAGTTGTTATTTTTAAAGGGAAAATTAAAGAATGAAATTAAGTCAAGGTCTTTGTTGAGAGAAAGAGAACTTCTATAATATGACTGTTTTTGAATGTATTTTTGTGTATCTGTGAATAACATGTTTTCTGTGTTTTAAAATTTAAACAGTATCATGGTCTATTGTGTATTTTAAACATTTTATTTATAAACACATATTGTTGAACCTTTATGCAAGACAGTGAGGGGTACATATCCTAAGTTTTTAGGTAAAATTTTACCATTTTTTTCTGTTAATTAACCTCACCCATTTTTCTTGCATTCTTTTTTTTATGTTGCATTTTTTTCTTTCAGAATCCTTGAAAAATGGCTCTGCTACAGATGGTGGGAATAAAGTTTATCCTTTTCAGAATAGAAAACACCCTGAAAAGATGGCTAAATTAGGTATGTTGCTTTTCTGATTTATTCATCTTTTCTAAGAAAGTGTGTTTAACCACATTTCCCACAGTTATCACCCCATTGCTTTCACTAAAAGAATGATGAGGAATGTCATTTTATATTACATATTCAAGCATACTTAAAGTCATTAGTTTTTTCATACTCACATGTCTTCTGTTCTTAGCTAGGTTCTAAGCCTATAGAAACCCTGTCTTAGATTACTTCCCACAACATCTAGCACAGGTTCTTAACATTTACTTCTTTTGTTAAGTGAGTGACTTAAGTTGCACAGAAATATTCTGAATTTATTGAAAATAAGAGTTTTGCACTATATGTAGAAGAAAAATGTTGTTTGTACTAGAGAAAATTATTTATATAAAATTGTTAAGAATGAGCTGTTCTAATATTTTTCTTACCCAGGTTACCACTTATACTAATTACACATGAATTACTGAGTTTCAGAGAACTATAGTTAGATCCTGTGGCATGAGGGATCATCAGTTTTGACAGTTTTGAGGCAAGGATATAACATGTGAAAGCACTTTAAAATTAAGGTGTCCCATAAGTATATGAAAGCTTGAGAATACCAAAAAGTTAAGAGCAAAGGGCTAATAATTAACTGCCTGGCAAAATGTAGTTGTCTGTATTAATATAAAAAGACTTATAATCTATAATTGTAGAACACCTATATATATATGTCTTTTTTTATTTTTTTTATTTATTTATTTTTTTTTTCTAATTTTATTTTATTTTTAAACTTTACATAATTGTATTAGTTTTGCCAAATATCAAAATGAATCCGCCACAGGTATACATGTGTTCCCCATCCCGAACCCTCCTCCCTCCTCCCTCCCCATACCATCCCTCTGGGCCGTCCCGGTGCATCAGCCCCAAGCATCCAGCATCATGCATCGAACCTGGACTGGCATATATATATGTCTTAGGTGGCATATTTTTATATAGTCATTGTAACCAATGATCATTGAAACATTCAAGGTTAAAAAAAATATCACCCATGTTGAGTGTTAAAACTGATGAGGGACATATAAAAAGTAATTATATTGGTAAGATCTGTGTTTCTGAACATAATAAAATTTAAACATTTGCAAAATTCAGTTTTCTGAAAGATACTACATGGATCATTAATTTTGAATGTAACATGGCACATATAATAATTTACACTAATTGATGTTTTTCTTAGAGTTTATTATCTACATCAAGAAATTTTAAAAAAATTTATACAAATAAACTTATTGTCTCCCTGGTGGTCCAGTGGTTAGGACTCTGCACTCCCCATGCAGGGGGCACAGATTCCCATCCCTAGTTGGGGAACTAAGATCCCACATGCTGTAACTTTAGGCCAAAAAAATGAAAAGAAAATAGGTACTAACCTATAGTAGAGGAAATACTGAGTATCCTCAGGGGCATCCTTGCCAGCAAGCCAGGTGCAGTGAAGGGAAACTTAGTATGACCATAAGTATGTAAAATTATTTCTGCAGTATTCATGATGTAAGTTAAATACACAGTTAAGGTTCTAGGAGACCCTAGGTGGTCAAAAATAAAAAGACCAAATGAACTTATTTACAAAACTGAAATAGACTCACAGAAATAGATAACTACTTATGTTTACCAAAAGGAAAAGTTGGGGGAAGGATAAATTAGGAGTCTGGAATTAACAGATACACACTAATACATAGAAAATACATAAACAACAAGGACTTATAGCACAGGAAACTATATTCAATATTTTGTAATAACCTGTATGTGAAAAGAATCTGAAAAAAAAATCAGAATCACTTTGCTGTGTACCTGAAACTAACACACCATTTTAAATCAACTGTACTTCAATAAAAAATTAAAATTTTTTTGATCTGTAAAAATGACTGAATTCTGTTTTGAATCTCTGAGAAACCAGAGGAAAATCCTGAAATAATTATTAGAGGAAAGATCAGATAGACACCAACAAAGAAGGCAATGGCACCCCACTCCAGTACTCTTGCCTGGAAAATCCCATGGACGGAGGAGCCTGGTAGGCTGCAGTCCATGGAGTCACGAAGAGTTGGACATGACTGAGTGACTTCACTTTCACTTTTCACTTTCATGCATTGGAGAAGGAAATGGCACCCCACTCCAGTGTTCTTGCCTGGAGAATCCCAGGGACGGGGGAGCCTGGTGGGCTGCCGTCTATGGGGTCGCACAGAGTCGGACATGACTGAAGCGACTTAGCAGCAGCAGCAGCAGATAGACACCAAAGCCAAAATGAAACCCTAAGGCCAGTGGGGCATTGGAGAAAGAGGAGAACTAATAGTGAAAAGAATAATGGAACCTCAGTGGAATCATCACGTAGAAGTTCCCTGAGTGTGTACTCAGCATCCACAAAGCTGCAGTGATACACATCTTCTATCTGTATGCACTGTGAGGAACTTAAGTATTGTTATGATAGGCATTTCTCTCACCACATCTGAAAGAAATATGCAGTCATGAAAAGGTAGTTTTTTGGATAATATGACTGACCATACTTTCCAAAAATCTGTGTTTAGTTATGATGCTCTTTGACTCATTAACTATTTTTGCTAATTGAGTTTACATCCAAACATATTGATAAAATAAAATGCCTTCATATTTTTAAATAAGTGATCAGTTAGAAAATCGATATTACTCTGAGTATAAAAGATGATTAAGTATAATCGCACTAACCAAGATATAGTTGGGCTAGAAATTGAGTAGGAGTTAGTTTAGAAGGCTTTGTGAGCTACAGAGAACATTTGTGAAAGTGAAATTAGTTTGGTCATATAAAATCTGATGAGAAGTTATTTTTAGGCAGAGAGGAATTTTTTTAATATTTTATTTTTTTAATTAACTGATTTTTGGCTGCACTGGGTCTTCATTGCTGTGCTCGGGCTTTCTCTAGTTGCAGTGCACAGGCTTCTCCTTGCGGCGTCTTCTCTTGTAGAGCACAAGCTCTCGAGTGTGCAGGCTTAGTAGTTGGGGCTCAAGGGCTCTAGTGTGTGGGCTCAGTGGTTGTGGTGCATGGGCTTTAGTTGCTTTGGGACATGTGGAACCTTCTCAGACCAGGGATTGAACATATGTCCCCTGCATTGGCAGGTGGATTCTTATCCACTGCGCCACCAGGTAAGTCCCAAAGAGAAGTTTTACTTTAAAATTTTGACTATGTTGCAGACCACTCGTTGTGTAAATATACAGTACAAATGAATAAGAAAAATGAAAACTAAATAAATATATCCCCCAGTTTTTTGTTATGCAAGTTAATATCCATACATGGGTGACTCTCTTGTTCCTTTTCATCTTTAATTCTTCCTTTTTCTTCCTTTTTCCTTTTTTAATTTAAAGTTATTTAAAAGCAGAGAAATTCTATGTTTTAAAACCAAAAATATCTAAATTACTTTGTACTTTTGTGGCTTTTTGTTGACATGAAGGTTTTTTTTCCTATATTGTGGATCAGCAGCCTTTAATGCAAACTTGGCCTACTTTTCTGGTGTAAAGAGACGGCAAGGCCTGAGCCTTAGGTAGATTGCTTGGGAGGATGAGGACAGTGAAGAAGAGATGGAATAGCTACCAACAGTAGCCAGGGAGCAGGATAATACCATGGAACCCAGATGGAAGAATAATTTCAAAGAAACATTTTGTAAACTGTAATGAATGATACAGAGGACCTAGGAGGTTAAGAAAAAAGTAGCCAGTGCATTCGTGGGGACTGCATAAATATCTTGGGTCAGTTCCAAGATTGGAGGATAAAGTTGTGTAAATTAGGTTAAAAAGAGTTTGAGTCAGTAAAATGGTTTTAACCTAACAAATCCAACTATATTTTGTCTTTAAAAAAAAAAAAAGATAATTTAAATAGTGTATACTTTTTTCCTCAGTGAACAATGTTCCAGTGTGTGTTATCGGGGAAATGTAAATCTGTTCCTTCAATTCCCATGTGCCTATTACAGTGAGAGAACATGAGCATCTTTAATATTTGTATTTTTTATTTTAAATGGCCCCTGCTGTTCAGAAGCCAGGTATTTCATCTGATGCTCAGTTGAAGAAATGCCCTGTTTAATGCTATATCATATTTTATACATTCTTAATATGTGTTATAGAGTTTTAGACATAAGTAATAAAGTAAACCATGCTTTTGGGGAGATTTAAGAGCTTTAAAATTAGTATAATTTTAAACATATACAGTTTTAACTTCTGATCCCTCTTTCTGGCTATTCTTTCCTATGCCCCTGCAAAGATGTTCCTCAAGTATATATGGTAGAGAAATGGAAGAACTGTAAGCCTGTCAGTGGAGAGGAGAGGGAGAGAATATGATGATTAGAGAAACCAGCAAGGTCAAAGTTAGCTCTTTGTTTGTTTCTGTGTTTTGGTTGTTTTTTTTTTTTTTTTGCAAGACCTTGAAGGAAGACTCGAAGATGCTTGGAAAACGGTGAGTAAAGGTGAGAGCAGTTCTACTCTTAACATGGCTAGGCTTATTTATCTTTCTGATAATAGTAGCAGCAAGTTCGTTTTCTTTTTTTTTTTTTTTAATTTATGTAAGTGAAATAAAGATACTTTCCCTCTTAATCTGTTATCATTAAAAAAAATATATTTTATGTATTTCTTTTGTCTATTTACAGCTTCCGAACTAGCGAAAACACCAAGAAAAAGTGTTTCGCTCAATATGAAGAATGATCCTAAAATTACAATAGACATTCCTCAGTGTAGCAAGGGTAAGATTCTACCTCAGTTGTTTAAGGAGAGTTTTCAAGAGTTGCTTCAAATTATAGTATACTACTTTTTTTTTTTTGGTCTAAGTGAATGTTTATATATTTTCTTTTCTGTTCTGAAAATGCATTCGGTAGATGCAGGTAATACCCCAACCTATGTGCTTTAGCGTATTTAGCAAAAATACAAAAAGTAAAGGGCAAAAAGATCTGTGCGGGTTGAACTTGTCCAAATTGATAGAGCCAATAAATACTGTTGTCATGTGCCTAAGTTAGCCAAATGTTTGTGGAAGATTTGCTTTGGCAAATACTATTTGAAATAAGGTTTTGGGGATTTGTAAGTCTTACAGTTTGTGGAGAATTGTGGAGCACTTGTTTTTGAATAACCCACTCCAACTAGATTAAATAGTGTGCTATTATAGTAATGAGCCGGGTGTCCCTCATGGTCCAGTGGTTAGGGCTCCACACTTTCACTGCTGGGGCCTGGGTTTGATCCCTGGTTGGGGAACTAAGATCTCACAAGACACATGACATGGCTAAAATAAATAAAAATAAACAATGAAAAGATGTAGTTTTTCTTGTTACATGAATGCTACAGAAATGTCACTAATGGGAGCAATCATAAAATTAATAAGAACAGTTCAGCCTCTAGTAGAGATGTAATTAATTGAGAATTCAGTAATATAGTGGCTTCTGGATAGAACTTGCAACTTTGCTTTTAATGAAACTAGGTTTTTATGGAACAAA
Organism: Bos taurus; assembly: GCF_002263795.3. NCBI lineage: Eukaryota > Metazoa > Chordata > Mammalia > Artiodactyla > Bovidae > Bos > Bos taurus. The sequence goes on along the minus strand of NC_037329.1, from coordinate 89,574,269 downwards.
GTATTTGTAGTGAGTAATGGCTTTTTGTTTCATTCTTTAGGGCATTCTTCGTCAGACAAATCTCAGTTGAAGGTAAGCAGTTGACTAAAAATAAGCAAAAACCACAGTGTTACAAAATAAGACATGATGAAAAATGAGCATTTCACCTGTTAATTTAGATAGTATTTTATCATTTACAAGTATCTGCTAAGTAAATACCTAACTTACACATGAAGAATGTGAGGTTCAGAGAAGTGAAGTGACTTGTCTAAACTCACCAAACCAGGAAAGGAACAAGCTGGAAAACGAAGCCAGGTTTTCTGGCCCCAACTTTTCTGCCTCTTCTGTGTCAGAACTATCCCTGGGTATTTTCATCAAGTAGAGTTGGCTTGGAGATTTTACGGTTTGGTTTGGTGTTGCTTTTATATATAATGTTTTTTTTTGGTGGGGGGTGGGATTAATCCCCAAATACACTAAATCTATTCATCTATCCCCTTATCATTTATGTTTGAAACCTAAGTTGGCTTTGGTAAATTCATTCCGGGGTAGCAGACAGTAATGAAAAGTTTATCCTCTCTGTTGTGTTTTTGTGGTTTTGTTCTTTCATAATACTTTGTCAAGTGGCCCTGCCTAGATGTGGGCAAGCCCAGGTAGGCATGGATGAATCCAGGATAATGAATATGTGAATGGTGTTTCCAGGCCTAGGTGGCTATAGATTTAGACATGTCTGGACTTGTGTACAGGCTCAGTTCTGGGAACCCCTCATAAAATTTTGAGTATAGACATTCAGGGCCATGGTTATAGCCTGTGCAGGAATGTCCTATTTTAGGCAAGTGTAGGTGTGAGACTAGACATGGCAGAGCCTTCTGTGCCTTTGATAATGCTTTTTTCCCCCCATATTATATCTTGTATCACTGTAAAAGAATAAAGCTCATTCTCTCCAGTACTCTTGCCTGGAAAATCCCATGGATGGAGGAGCCTGGTAGGCTACAGTCCATGGGGTTGCAAAGAGTCAGACACAACTGAGTGACTTCACTTCACTTCACAATCCAGTCAATGTTTTAGATAAATTGGCACATTCTTTTTCAAGTTATGGATCACAGCTTAGTGGATCTTGTTGATTCCCTAAAACACGGTCAGAAAACCTGTTAATCAGTGGTATTATACCCACCACAATAAGAGACCATCACCCTGAGAGAGTCTTAGTGTTTTATCTTAGAAGGGGTCAGTCAGGAGAGAATATGTATAGGGCTTTGGGATCTGGACTCGAGGGTTTTAAGGCACATCTATAAAGATGGGAAACTGATGTGTATTAGACAAAAATTCATGGCATAGTATTTTAGGATTAGTGGACACAGTGCGGAGAGGGTTTTAAACTGAGTTTCGTCTACGGTAGCAGACAGTAATTGAAATTTACTTATCAAAATTTGAGTTTTGATAAGTAAACAAGTAAGCAAGCTGTTTGCCCTGGTTAGTAATCTGCTATCCTAATGGGAGAATAGATTGCCCAGATGAGCAAACTGTCAGGATAAATTAGTTGCAGAAATTTCTGTGGAAAACAGTGAAGTTATTTACTAGTTTATAGCCTTACCTTTTTTTTTTTTTTTAGCCTTACCTTTTTGAGCAAGAGTTTTCTGAAATGATTATTTTGACACAGGTGTTCTCAGACCTGATAATTAAGCTCTGTGGGTATAGGTTGTCTCAGTTCTCAATCCAGAAATCAGTTTGGTAGGTCATGATCTACAATTTTAAAAAATGAAATAGGATAAAACAGAAAATTTCTATTTTATAAGTATTATTATAATTTAACTCAGTTATATATGCACATGTGTACTGGATCAGGGTGGCAAAATATTTAAAAAAAATTAAGGATCTGTATCAAAAAAGTTTAAATTATACTGTGATATATTTTATAAACCCATGGATCAGATCAACTATTATAATACTACTATTAATATCCTGAATCAAAATTCAGTTATAATATTTATAACTAGTGCCATCGACTTATCACAAGACAGCAGACTTATATTTTGTGTCATATATTCATGTTGCCCAAAAAAAAGGGTGTTTTATCTTTTTATCAATACTGTTACCATGTATACAACTGTAGGCATTTTATTGTGCAGAAATTGAATGGTGTTAAAGTATTAGATTTTGTCAAGAAAAGAAAAACATGATATATCGCTATAAATGTTTAAAAAATTAAAAATACAGAAGTAAAAGTAGAAATCTGTTTCTGTCCTCACAGACCGTTTTTTATTTCTGGCTGTGCTGGGTCTTTGGTGTGGCACACAGGTTCTCTAGTTGCAGTGCATGGACTTCTCTAGTTGGGGCATGCGGGCTTAGTTGCCCTGCAGCATGTGGGATCTTAGTTCCCCACAGAGGGTGCAGCCCATGTCTCCTGCATTTTGGAAAGCAGATTTCTTCACTACTGGACCACCAGGGAAGATTCCTCACAGACTACTTTAACACCAGTAAATTTTTTGTACATTAAAAGGCCCACTGCCCTAAGTATAGGAATCCCGAACAGTATTACCTCTTTAAAAAAAAAAGTCTGCTAATCTGATAGGTGAAGAATGGTTCAAACACTGATAAATTTATGCTTTTTCTTTACATAATAATAGAAGTCCATACTTTACAGATGTCTGGAATACAACTTACAGTATCACTCTAAGAATCCTTTGGAATTTGTTTGTATCATTTATGTTGTTATAGTCTTTTTTCCCCCCCAACAAAGTCATTTGTCATTGTCTTCTAGTTCCAGGAAGTAGCTCCTCTAGTTCTAATGTCATCTGTTGAAAACAAAATATTTTTTTTCTTTCCAGCCTTTCTTGCACCCAGATCCATCATTAATTTCCATGTCATCATTATTATTTGACTATTTAAAACTATGTTGCTTTTTTATTTTTGAACAGAACAATGATAAAAGTGAATTTCTGTCAACAGCACCTCGTGGGCTAAGGAAGAGATTAATAGGTGTGTATTTCTTTTAACACTGAGTTTTTTAATTAAAAAAAAGCATCTAAACAAGAGGCAATAATGGTTAAATGGACAGGTTCTAGCCTTAGCATACTTGCTTTTTCTTTGGTCTGTCACAGGGACTTCTCTATGTCTCAGTTCTTTTCATCTGTGAAATAGGGGCAATAGTGGTACCAGCCTCAGAGTTATTTTGAGATTAATTGAAATAAAGAATGTCAACCGTGCTTAGTAGTGCTTGACCACGATATATGCTTAACAGGCGTTAGCTATTATCATCTTTTATTATTATAACTACTTATTGCTGTTTCTTTTCATGATGGAAAGGATATGGTCGCATCTTCAGTTGAATTGTAAATCCTTTAAGGGCAAGGACTATATCTTATATTTTAACTCTTAACCCTTAGCACCATGTCTTTGACATTACAGTCAATGGATATTAAGGTTAGTTAAAATTCTTCTTCAATACAATAACATGCTTTCTGGTTTATTTGCCAAAGACAGTGTTAGAAATGGTTCTATTGATTTATTTAGAAGTTTTATATTGAAATAATTCAAAATATTCAGTTATACTGAACACTATACAAAGACAAGTAAACAAACATGAGTCCCACCTTTGGGGAAATTAAAAGTGTTTTTGGGTTTTTTTGGTTTGTTTGTTTTGTTTTGTTTGCAGCACTGTATGGTTTGCAGGATCTTAGTTCCCTGACCAGGGATTGAACCCAGGCCACCGCAGTGAAAATGTGGAACCCGAACTACTGGAACTACAGGGAACTCCCTGTTTTGGGGTTTTTAAATGTTTAACTTTGGGGCAAATTTCTTGTTGACCTTGGTTTCCTAAAGATATCAGCACCTTTCTTGGGGTTGACTCCTTGACAATATTAGCTGACATTGTTAAGTCCATGCCCCGTAGCCATTCTTTTCAAGGTATAAAGTTGATGCTACATTTTTAATCAACATAAAATTTATAATACTAAATTAGTGGATATCTGAAGTAGTAAAAGATGATATGTGCAATTGTTATTATTATTTTATGTCAAATACATCCCACATCTTAATTTCCTCCTTACTCCACAGAAGAATCCTTTTTAGAGAGAAGGTGAACATCCTTTTCCTTCTCAATAACCATCAAATAAATACACCAACACGTATGATGTATTCATGTAGATAGGATAAAGACATTGTCTGGTACCTCCTACTACTTCTAACCCATGCATCTACCATGGGCAGCAATCACCACAAATCTGAATCTTCTAAGCTATATATGCCCACAAAATCAAGCCTTTTTTTTTTTTTCTTTTTCAGTATCTATATTTGTTACATGCTGACTGGATATTCTGAAGTGTATCTACTCTTCAAAATAAATAGTGATTTGCTTAAAATTATTTCTTTTGGAATTTAACCTTTTATGATAGTTTTATATTTATTGAGTGTAAAAACTAGTTTTATCCTTACTTTATGATTATAAAACTAGTTTTATTATTTCTAGAGAGTGGTTAGGGTCATTATGGTTTGTTTAAAAATATAACTTTTATATCAACTCTGGGATGGATTGTGCCCATGTATTAGTAGTACTTAAAGTAGTGACTGTCATATATTGAGTGCTCTGTCAGTTAGGATGGCATTTTCAATGGGCAGCAATGGAAAACTCTATAACACTTGCTTAAGCCACGGACATTGAAGTGTCTCACATCATAAGAAGTCTAGAGATACACAGTTGGTGGTTAATGTAGTGACTCAACAGTGTCATGAAGGATCTTCCTGTTCTTCCTGTCATTTTGCTTTATCGCTGGCATTTTTCATCTTTAGTTTTGATATTTTATATTGCAAAATGGCTTCCATAGCTTTAAGCTATGGGTATAAGTCTTTGGGACCCCATGGACTGCAGCCCACCAGACTCCTCTGCCCATGGAGTTTTCCTGGCAAAAGTACTGGAGTGGATTGCCATTTCCTCCTCCAGAGGAAGCTGACCTAGGGATCAAACCTGCGTCTTCCTTCGTTGGCAAGTGGATTCTTTACCTGCCGAGCTACCAAGGGGTTTTCCTTTCTTAACTGAGGAGAATCTTTCCGAAAAGCTTCCAGCAAATCTTCCTTTATCGGTTAAATGTTTACGTAGCCAACTCTGGTAGCAAAGGAGGCTGAGAGAGCATGTATTGGGCAAAGGAAAAGACAGTTAAATTTACTGTGATTATTTATTCCTTAGCACATTACCACATTTTACAATGAATTCTATTAGCAAGGAAGAAGGAAAGAACATATTAGGTATGACTGACAATTTCTGCCTCAGTTCCTATGTGTTAGGCATTGTTAGTTGCTTTATATGCATTTCAGTGTAATCTTCACAATGTTTTATTAAAAACATTGTTTTATTAAATTAAGCATTGGTAGCCTCATTTGATAAATGAGGAAACTGGTGCTCATAAAACTTACAAAACTAGCTCTGGTGAGATCATCATCATGTAATGACAAAATCAGAAGTCACAATCTCTTACTTCAATGCCCACACTCTTCCTAATACCCTACAATGTCTCTCTTGGCAAGCTGTCCAATTTTCCCAATTACTTCTTCCCCCATAGTTCCACGGTCTCATTCTGACAGTGAAAGTGAATATTCAGCTTCCAACTCAGAGGATGATGAAGGGGTCGCACAGGAATATGAAGAGGACACTAATGAAGACATATTGAGCCAAAAGATTCAAGCTCAGAATAGAGAAGTTTCAGCTCCTGTTTTCAGAGAAACCCCTTCTAAGAAAATGAAGAGAGAGAAAACAGTAAGTGAAGAGAGAACTTTAACCTGAGAGAAAAATTAGTAATATCTCAAAGATAAGCTACCTAAAAGATCCAAATGGGAGGATCAGCACAATATTTTTACTTCACTTTTCTGCATTTTCTTAGCCTTTCACATAAATTCCCACATATATATTTCTGAACTTTGTATCCTGGCCTCTCTCTCTCTCCATATCCATATATCAATACCATAGCATATGCTAAAAGGTGGCGATTCAGTTGACTTGAAAAAGAGCTTTTCAATAAATACTAGTTGGATAATTGAAGGCAAGACTTCTCAGTATATACCTTTTTATATAATTTTCTTTTGTACCACTGTTGATGTATTCAGGTTAGTGTAAGTATATAATAAATGCTGTGACTCTGGATCCAGGTTGAGTTGTTTGGAGAACACTCCACACATCATGGCCTGAGAAAAGGCTAATTATCCTCTCATTCTCTGTAAAGACTCAGAGCAGAGCCTACTGCTTAATAGCTTTCCATTCCTTCCTTCCTTTCATAGAGGTCAGTCATGCCCCACATCAGTAGAACCCGTGGTCAGTCATCTTACTGGAATAGTAAGCAAGTCTTTTTTTTTTTTTTTTAACCCTTGGTGTTGATATCTTTCTCATTTTCACAGTCCTTCACCCACACTTATTAAAGAATTTGCTAGGACTGTGTGAGGCAAAACAAAGGTCCTGATATATAAAACCTTTTTTTTCTGTAAGTCTGGATGGGAATTATATGTTGGAATTTAGGAATCATTTTTGGACAGACTACTTCAAACTAGTCACTTTCTTCAACTTTTATGATCCTAAGAGTTACTCAGTTTTATCACTGGAATTAATTTTGCTTGGTCCTTAATCAAAGTGTTGTTGCTTCAAAAAGAAAATACTGACTGCCAAATAAAGAATTTCACTTATCCTGTTTTACACTGCTGTTACTATCTAGTTTTGATATAAAACAAATACCTGAAACTAAGAACTGACTTTGCTTTGTCCACTTTCAGAGTCACTTAGTAGAAAAATATTTTGAAGCCCACAGCAGTTCTAAAGTTTTAACCTCTGATAGGACACTGCAGAAACTAAAGAGGGCTAAACTGGATCAGGTATGTTGCAATGAATGCTACTTCTAAATTTTTCTTATTGTGATCTGAAATATATACTATATAAGCAGCAAAATCTGAAGAGTACTGTAATTATGTTTTTCTCTTGTTTATCATTTCTTCAGGACCTACAGTAATCATCAGGGTCATAGTTTCTTTTTTTATATTATTGACATATATATACTTGATTTACAATGTATTAATTTCTACTGTGCAACAAAGTGATTCAGTTATATATATATATATTTTTTTCACATTCTTTTCAGTATGGTTTATCACAGTATACTGAATATAGTTCCCTGTGTAGGGTCATAGTTTCTTTGAAATCCATGTACCATTAATCTCTATTGTTAATTTAGTCCATATATTCATTGAACCTCACATTGGTCATAAAACACTGACTGACCTGATTCTGAGTTAAAAACCTTGCAAAATGTAGTGGGTATTCTGCTTTCTGATACTATGGAAAGCCTGTCCAGTACAGTAAGGTAACAGGGTTACTGTATACTATGGTTCCAGTGTGTCATATAAAAATACCATGCAGTTATACCCAGGGCTTTTATTCATACCTCACTAAGACAAGACACAGAGACGCAGAACCATCTGAATAAGAAAATGTTTGATTAGAAAGTGGGCTTGATAATTTTAGTCAATAAGACATTGTTATTGACTCAGAGAATCAAGATTTTATTATTTTCTGAAAGTAGAATTCAGTGCAGTTTCCTAAGGTATACAGGACTTTTGACATACTTTTCAAGCTATAGAAAAGAGAGAGGAGATTATTGGGTAAAGCACTGTGACCTGGATGACATGGTGCTGTGTGGTTGTTTTTTTGGGTGTTTTGTTTCTTTCTACCTGGCTCATTGGTATTGCAACTCAAATCAGAGACTAGCTGAAAACATGTGTCAAGAAACCACATTGTTCCAAGGAAGAGATGGCACTAACATCTTGTTAGCACATCTGTTTTTATATAAGCAGCATGGGGGTGGGGGGAAGTGGAGCTAGGGTCAAAGTAGGACTTCAGGGGACCTAGAGACAAAGATCTCTCAGAGAAGGAAAGAAACACCTGTTACTGATAATGAAAGAAAGGAGAGTCTTTCATTAATTGCGGACATAGCTGATGGATACAGTCTTAGTAGCACATGTCAAGAAACATTTATATCTCATGTCTTCCAGTTAGCTGGGAGTTGGCTGATCTAGGATTTGCTCCACATACCTGTCTTCCTTATTGGACCTCCTTGGAAGGTTACCAGAGGCATGTTCTTCTCATGACAATGTCAGAGACAGAAGTGAAAAAACAAAAGACCTCGTAAAGCCTGAGCTCAAAACTGTCTCTGTCACTTCTGCCTCATTCTGGTAGCCACAGTAAATCACGTGGCTGAAAACAAAGTCAAAGAGCAGGGGACTAGACTCACTTGTTTAGTGGGAGGGATTGCAAAGTCACACAGCAAAGGGTATGGATAGGTGGGCGGCAAGTGCTGGGGCTAGTAATGTAATTCTGCACAGATGGAGAGAGATTTTTTAAAGCTACCTGCTTAACATTTCACTTAGAATTTGTCCTATTTCTCTTTAAGTATGTGAATAAATAAAAACTGTTAGCAAAAAATACACACTATAGGCTAGAGTGTTTAGAGTCTTGATTGCTGCACTAGTCCTCAGTATTAAAAGAATATTTTACTTAAAGGATAGAATGATGAAAACACAGTAGTGCCAAGGTAAAAAGGGATATACAGCTTTTTGCTCCTGTTTTCATTTCAAGAAGTGAGCTGTGTTTAGTCACCAGAATGTCTGGATTTGTTGTCAAAACTGGGAGGCAGGTTTAATCATCTCATGATGGTAACAGTTTTTTTTAGAAATTAAAGCCTTACATTTGGAGTTCATTGTCATGTAAATGGTTCTAGACAAAACTTAACAAATTCATTACTGTTTTACATGTTTGTATGTAAGAGTATATAACACATTTTACAAAAACAAATATTGAAATACTATGTATATTCAGTAGAGGCACTCATAACCAAACCTGATTAAAGTAATATTTCCACTAATAACCTCTTCTAACCTCGACCTGTAAGGGAATATTTTTACTTTGAATTGATTTGATGTATGTGACTTGAGAGTGATCTTCTTCCTGCCCTCTTCCTTTTTTTTAAAGCAAACTTTGCATAACTTATTGAGCAAGGTTTCTCCTTCCTTTTCTGCTGAACTTAAACAACTAAATCAACAGCATGAACAGTTATTTCATAAATGGATGTTGCAGTTACAGTAAGTACTATTGTCATTGCAAACCTCTGTAAAATAAATATATTTACATAATAATATATGTACATAAGTCTATGTTAAAATCAAAGCAGTTAGACATTAATTTTTTTTGCAGTGACCTTGATATGCATTTTTACTTATGTGTAAAAATTTGAAAAAAATAGTTGTTTTCCCAGTTTTATGACCCAAATGTAGAAGTGTCATATTATTATATGACTCTTCTCAGAAATTCCAATTTACAAAAAATGTGTCTTTTCTAAGTTTAATCAAATTTGAAAGCTTTTATAAACTAAATACCCTTTCTTAGAATTATGAATTATTACTTATAAAAATATTTGAAAATATAATTTGTCAAGATTGATAAATATATCAGATTTTATTTCAGTTTTTCACAGCCAAGTTTCTAAAATGAAAGAATATATATTTTTCTTTTAATCCCATTCTATTTACATGTACTATAGACCTTCAAATTTCATGAGATCTGTTCTATAAATATTATTTTACCATTTTTAAATTGTTTTTTTAGAATATTTTATCATTTCCCAAATACTTAAGGTAAAATTTTAAACTTTCATTAAAATACCTAGAATGGTAAAAATTAAAATATTGAAAATTTTTCTATAATTATTTTTATATTTGTATTTAAAAGAAACTTAGTATAAGGAAGTGTTTAAAACGTATGCTAAAATGTGAATACAGTAAGAACATAGAAATTGCCACAGTTTTTCCCCAGTTGATCCTGGTTTTCTTTTGCCAATAATAAATCAAAGGATTATGCTAGTAAGAAAATTATTTTCTTCCCTGTTAGGACCTTACCTTTTCTGAGTAACTATGTATGGATCTGTTCATTATACGTTTATATAGCAGATCTTCACTCTAATCCTACCCCACAGCCCACCAATTCTTTTCTTCCCATATGTCAACTTTGATAACTTGATTTGCTTTGCTTCCCAGTCTAGACCTCATAGTCAGCTACTTCAGTAGAATTGCTAGTTCTCTGAATTTCCTTGCTTGGTTTTTCCTGCTGCTTTTACCTTGCTAATCTCCACCTTTGGGGATTTATCTCTTCTCTTCTTCTATTTCTAGGCTATCCTGCATTGCTGCAGAGCATTTCATAAATACTGTTTCTGATTGACCTCCATAAACAATCATGGAGTTGAACTTTAACTTGACCCTTCATGCTTGATGTTCTGGGTTGTCTCATCCACTCTCTTGGCTTGAGTTGCTCTTTGTATGTGAATAACTCCCATAACTGTATCTCTAGCCCAGCCAAAATTCACTTCAGCAGCAGACATGAATTATATTGAAAGTGTCCATGTAGAAATTCCATAACTAATTCATTATACATAAAATTTAACTTATCTTAAACCCATCATTTCCACTTGCCCCAACTACCTAGGGTAGTGCATATCACTTCATCATATAGTTGCCAATGCCAAAAAACTGAGTTATTCTTAATAGTCCTTTTCACTTATCTTCCATGTCTAATCATTCTCCGAATCCAACTGATTTGATCCATAAAGCTCTTCACACCTTGTTTTTCTCCATGACACCTAATTCAAGTCCATAGTCTTCAGTTTTACCCTCCTTCATATCCATTCCCCAGCTCAGCCAGTGTAATCTTTCTAAAAAAATCATGTTACTTTCCTACTTAAAACCCTTCACTTAACACCTGACTGCTGCTGCTGCTAAGTCGCTTCAGTAGTGTCCGACTCTGTGCAACCCCATAGATGGCAGCCCACCAGGCTCCCCTAACACCTGACTACTAACTTTAAATGATCATATTCCTTAGAATAAAATCCAATTAATGTCTTAGTTGGTTTAACAAGACCTTTTGTGACCTGGCCCCTGCTTACTTTTCCAGTTTAATCTCTCAATTAGCAGCCTATTAAATTTTTTTTAGTTTCTTATACCTAGTGCCTTGTTCTTTCTTCCCTCCTATTACTTGAAAGGTTATAGGAAACGCTGATACTTTGGTCACCTGATGCAAAGAACAACCTCATTGGAAAAGACCCTGATGCTGGGAAAGATTGAGGGCAGGAGGAGAAGGGAGTGACAGAGAATGAGATGGTTGGATGCACCACCGAATCGATGGGCATGAGTTTGAGCAAACTCTAGGAGATAGTGAAAGACAGGGAAGCCTGGTGTGCTACAGTCCTTGGGGTCGCAAAGAGTCAGACATGACTTGGCAACTGAACCACAATAGGAGCTAGAGAGAAAGCTACTGAAAGTTGGAACTACAAGCTTGGTGTACAGATAAGAAAATTGTGCTTTTTCTTTACGTATGTTGGGAATCAATATATTAATTGTTATTTAGCCATGCCAGTTCTTCCTGTATTCTTGATAAACTTAAATGAAGGAAACTGGTTGATTATAAAATTGGCAGTAAGAACTGAACTTTAATTTCATGCGTGCTGTTTTTCTTACAGCCTTGGGTTCAACATTGTGCTTTATGGTTTGGGTTCTAAGAGAGATTTACTAGAAAGATTTCGAACCACCATGCTGCAGGATTGCATACATATTGTCATCAATGGCTTCTTCCCTGGAATCAGTGTGAAATCAGTAAGTTTTAAAAATGTTTTAAAAAAGGAGTAACATTATATCTCCTGCCAATCCATACCGTCATGTTAAAGACGATGCTATTTCATATTCTGAAGCATTCATCTTTTGTTTTTAGTTTTTACACTAGTAGGATTGCATAGTGCTTAAGATCACGTGTTTGGACTCAGAGGGTCCTAGCTTTGAATCCCCCTCCTTGAATTTCCTATTTGGTAACTGAGAATGTATTACATCTTAGGGAAATGTTAGCTTTGTTTACTACATTGACTATCTACAGTACTTCTCTGAAGGATAGGATTATGGAAAACTTCAACTTTATTATGCTTTTATGTCACTTTGATACTCTAAAAATAGTAAAAATTCAAGTAATAGTATATTGTTCTTTGATCATTTTTACACCAGATGCTCATTTCTCTTCATCATTTGAAAATGAATTTAAGCCTTTTGGGCTCTGGATATTAACCAATGTAATACTCCTTTTTTAAAAATGTCCTAAATATTTGGACCCTCTTTCATTTGATAAATCTATAGTTTTATATTTCTCACATTGTTGGGTTTGTTTTATATTTTTACTACCCTGCTTATATTATCTTTATACCTTTGCTTCCCCATTTCCTTTTAGTAATAACTTATGCAAAAAAAATAAATTAGATCTACTTACCTTAAAAAGTAGGACTTTTGAAGTAATTTTTCAAACTTGGTGGGAAATCCAAATTTATTTTTAATTAATTAAAAAAAAAAAAGGCTTGACTTTCTGGTTGTTTTTATCCTACATGACAGAATAAGTTATAACTGACATATCTCTTGTGCTTTTATGACATAGGTCCTGAATTCTGTAACAGAAGTCCTTGATCATGTGGGTACTTTCCGCAGTGTGCTGGATCAGCTAGAGTGGATAACAAATAAATTTAAGGAAGGTAACGTGAAGAAGATGTTCTGTAGTTACAGGGTGAAGCTAAGCGTGCACGTCTACTTGTTTGTGTTCTAGTGTACACAAAAATGTGGACAGTTTTAATAATGATATTTCTTTCATTGCTGATTTAGATTTCTTTAAAATAATTTCTCCTTTCCTTTTCTGTGAACTTCACTTAACTAACAGGAAAGAATTGCTCCTGCTATCTTGAACTTATATAGCCAAAGCCCTTTTTTTTTCCCTAAAACCTTTTACTTCAGAATAATTTTCCAGTTTTGTTTGGCTAGTGTAAAGTGCTTCCAGCCAGTTGGAACATCTGTATCTTACAGTTTTGTATTGTTTAATATGTTTATAAAGTATTATTTCTTTATCCTGAGGAAATATCAATGCATTTGAATAATTTCATATACTAAAATCTGAGAAATGGGAAAAAAATTGTTCTTTTGGTATGAGTGTTTTGGTTATATGAGCATTTCAGAAAAATAAAAATAAAATTATTTAGGGGCTAACAATTGTCCTAGTCATTGCTTAACAATTAATTGGGAGCTTCCCTGGTGGCTCAGATGGTAAAGAATATGCCTGCAATAACTAGACTTGGGTTTGATCCCTGGGTCGGCAAGATCCCCTGTAGAAGGAAATGATAACCCACTCCAGTATTCTTGCCTGGAGAATTCCATGGACAGAAGAGCCTGGCAGACTGCAGTCCATGAGGTGGCAAAGAGTCAGACATGACTGAGCGACTAACAATTAAATGGAGTAATTGGTTATGCTTAATGATTTAATAGATGATTTTGATATTATTTGTATGCTCATTAAAATAGGTGCCTGAGTCATTTTTAATGTGTATATGTAGTATATAATCTGTATTATATAATCTATAATAAATACATATTATATAATCTATAATTTATATTAAATATATTTATAATTATGTAAATCATAAATATTTTAGTTATATAATATGCATGTTATCCAAATTTTACCTTCACTGACTTTTATATTTTACTTCTCTGACCTTCTTCGTGCCTTGAGGAATATCCTAGTCCTCTCCCCTTCTCTTGTTTTTGTCTCTCGGCTTTTATGATAATGGAGGTTTTCTATATTCTCTCTTAATGCTTAATGTGAACTCTTTTAGGGATGGGGATCCATCCCCCCTTGCAGTTCAACATCCACAGATTCACCTCCCAATCTAATATGTATCTTGCCTTATTAAAACTGGTTACTTCATGGATTGATTCAAGTGTTAACCATTCCAGTTGTCTTTAACTGCTTCAGAGTCTACTGATTTTCAATGAATTTCATTTTTTTAAGAGTATAATAATGTCCTGCCTGTTTTATGAGTGACTGACATGTCTTCTCAAATAAATTGCATACCCCTAACAATAGCTGTTTTGCCCTGTATTACCTTGATATGTTCTTCAGTACATAAGCCTTGCATGTGGTGGGGACTTTACAACTACTCACTGAAAATAATAATTGACTTCTCTTTCCTTTTAGATTCTTCTTTAGAACTCTTTCTTCTTATTCACAACTTGGATAGCCAAATGTTGAGAGGAGACAAAAGCCAGCAAATTATTGGACAGTTATCATCTTTACGTAATATATACCTTATAGCATCTATTGATCACCTCAATGCTCCTCTCAGTAGGTTGAATGTTCCTGTTTTTTCTTCTTGAGATAACAGTCTGAAAATTACTTTTCTTAATGTTTTAAGTCACAGCATTTTTATTGTTTTTACGTATACATTTCCTTTGTTCCATGTTTAAAAACACAGTTGCCAAAAATATAGGTGTCCTCAATCTGATTTAGAACATAATTCTTGGAAATAAAAATTTTGATAGTAAAGGGTATGTTTTATGGTAAAGTTTCTTGAAGAAGAGGAGACCCAACTATTATTTGGGTTTCTTTCTAACTTTTCTTTGTGATACTGCAATATTTATTTTATGCCTTCAGTTCAGAGACTTTGTGATAATCCTGTAAAACAAAATGCTGAATTATTAAATTTTTTAAAAGAATGCCTTGGTAGTGTTATATATTTTAACCTGCATTTAATATACACATAAAGATTCAGATGGTGATAGTAAAATTAGACTGTAAGGTACTGATTTTGATGGTGAAATAAAAATTCACTTTATTTAATGCTTTCTTGTTCTTTCCTAGAGTGGCATCTAGTAACAGGACAATATGAAAATAATTAGTCATTCTTATTTTTTTTGATCATGTACTCTAGTGTGGGATCATGCAAAGCAGAGTCTTTATAACTGGCTCTGGTATGAAACTACTACATACAGTCATTATACTGAAGAAACCTCCTATGAGAATTCTCTTTTGGTTAAACAGTCTGGATCACTACCACTTAGTTCCCTAATTCATGTCTTACGAAGCCTTACCCCTAATGCAAGGTAAGAATGAAAACTATTGCTTCTTTTTTAAAAAAAACTTTACACATTTTAAGATATGCCCTGTTAGGTTTGACTGGCAGTACTTAAAGTCCTTTCTAGGTTTGCAGAGAAGTATTATCAATGATAATAATAGTCGCTAGTACTGGGTTATGCATTGGGTAGACTGCTCAGTAGTAGTCTCAAATTGCCCAATAATACAGCAGGGGTACCAGCATTTTTAATAGATTTTTATGTTTCTGAGTAAGAACATCTCAGTGGTCATCGTTGAGGAAACAGCAGAGTTTTCATGGATTTTACTTACATATGATAGTTATTTTTAATTACATATTGAACATTATGACTCAGACACAGGGCCCTTTACACGAAATAACTTTTTTGATCCTCATAACCACTCTAAGGTAGATGGTAAAGGGCACAGAGATTTTGATTCCATCCATGTGGTTCCAAAGCTCATATTGTTAAACCTTGAAAATCTTTGTATATAGTGTCTCCAGTGAAACCCTTCAGCAGCCTAACCAAGATGCGTATCTGAATTAATAAGAGCTAGTTAATAAAGGCTAAGAAAAGTTGTGTATAGCATAAGCCAGCAAAAAATAAATTGTGTAATTAAGCTGTTGAAAAAGGCTTTTTAGTAGCCTCACAGGGAGGCCACAGAGAAACGTACAGGGAGGTCCAGAGCATTCCTTTCCCAACTACCCCCTGCCAGTAGCTCACACCACAGAGCGGTGTTAAAGCCAGGAGACCGACACTGGCACAATCCATAGGGCTCATTCAGATTTCACTTTTGATACGTGCACTTATTTGTATGTATGTGTGTTAGCTCTGTGCCGTTTTGTCACGTGTAACTTTGTGTAACTACTACCACAGTCAAGATATGCAGCTTTATCATCACAAGACTCCCTTGTGATGTCAACCCTCAAGTGCTAATTTTAATGAATTGTATTATTCTTTAAAGCTATTTCTGTACACTTAAAGATTATCATTGCATTAACAATGAAATATGTATTAAATGGCTTCCCAGATGGCTCAGTGGTAAAGAACCCACCTGCCAATGCAGGAGACGTGGGTTCAATCTCTGGATCAGGAAGATTGCCTGGAGAAGGAAATGGCAACCCACTCCAGTATTCTTCCCTGGAGAATCCCATGGACAGAGGAGCCTGGCAGGCTACAGCCCATGGAGTCAGAGTCAGACACGACTAAAGCAACTTAGCACATATGTTAAATGGGTATCTAATCAAATTTTTTGATGGAATTGGGAATAGAAAAAGTGTTCATTCAATTTTACTATTATGCTTACTCCTAATGGACTGTTGAAGTTACTACATATAAACTTGGGAATCCAGCAATGCAGATATTCTCAACATGACGCTGACTGCCCTAAAGCAATTATTTTTAGTTTGCCATACCTAAATGTCTATATGCTAGCCTCCAGTGCGTCTTTGGTTCATCCTTTACACTCCAATACACATTTAGTCTTTACTTGGTATGAATGTGATTGATCAAAAAATCTTCACCAAATTCAGTGGTGTACTAAGTTATAAAGTGATCATTGAGATGATCCAAAATGTGCTTATAGAAATTATCTTCTAGACTGTAATAAAGATGAAAATGCAAAGGTTTAAAATTTTTGCCACATCCAGGGACTTCTGGGAAGTTTAGTTTTGTATAACACTGCTTCCAACCTAGTAATTCTACCTGGTACACTCTCCTACAGAAACAGTTCCAAAAAATGAAAGAATATTTATTATGATTTTATTTAATGTGTTATTTTTTATTAATTTAAATTGTAAGTAATGTGAACATCCAAAACCAGTAGGAAAATGGTAAGTTTGTGGTATGATAAATGAGCAGGCATTAAAAACTGTTAAGGAAGAAATTTTAAGACATGGGAAAATAAATAAGTGAAAAAGTGAGGTTTAAAATGGTGTATACCATATATAAATGCATGAATTTATGTTTTCACAGTACTTCATTCCACAAAGACTTGAGACAGCAGCATATGCAAATATGATCTCCACATCAAATGTTAGTGGCTATAATTTTAGGGTTATGGAATTAATATTTTTCTCTTTAGTTTTTTTTTCTTTCTTTAGTTTTTATTATATATTCCAGGTTTTCTATAGTAAACTAATCTCTAGCCTAAAAAAATTTGACCCTTGAACAACATGGGGGTTAATCTGTGTCTAACTTTTCATAGTCAGCACTCCATAATCCACTGCATCTGCAGAGTCAATTAACTGGGGCTATGTAGTTCTGTAGTGTTTAGTTGAAGAATATGCATATGTAAGTTCGGTTCAGGTTCAGTCACTCAGTCGTGTCTGACTCTTTGCAACCCCACGGACTGCATGCCAGGCTTTATATGTAAGTAGACCCATGCAGTTCAAACCCATGATGTTCAAGGGTCAGCTGTATTCCTAGATTTTCTTTAAAAGGAGGTAAAAATGCTTCTCCTTTTTAAGTAGACCAGGGTATGGTGTTCTTTGAAAAAGGAAAGGAAGGTAATATAAATGGGCTAAGTGTTTCACAGTCTCTGTGTACTTGACTATTAACTGTTATCTGTGGATGTTAACATTCTGGATTTCAATTTGTTTTTGTGTTTTTCCTTAGGGGAATTTTCCGGCTACTAATAAAGTATCAGCTGGATAACCAGGATAACCCTTCTTACACTGGTATCCAATATTTATGATATTAAATTGTGTGACCTTTGTTTCATCCCATAAATTCTTTTTCCTGGAATCTAATAATAGCACTGCAGTATTTCACAGCAGTAAATAAATGGTTTGCTCCGTGATCACTGTATTTGCCATATTGAAAAATTTCAAGCAGCCCCACAGATACACTGCTGAGCAGGCTATTTGTATTATTTGTCAATACAAATTGAAAAACAAATCCAATATACTTCTTAAATTTCCTCTGTTAACTATGAATGTGTGTCTACCAGCTACATATATTTCATATACTGGGCAACTTAGATTTTCTTTAACTTGAGTGAAAATAATCTGTTAAACACACGTTTTAATAATCATTCAGGGGACTTCCCTGGTGGTCCAGTGGTTAATACTTCACCTCCCAATGTGGGAGTTTCAGGTTCGATCCCTCATTGGGGAGCCAAGATCCCATATGCTTTGTGGCCAAAAAACCAAAACATAAAATAGAAACAATATTGTAACAAATTCAATAAAGACTTTGAAAAAAAATATATTTTTTTAAAAATCATTCAGCTCTCACTTGACTTACTAGTTCCCTCTTTTAAAAAAGTCAATTTTACTCACACTGTTTATAACTGCCCATGAGATTATATTATCCTTGGCCACAGTTGACTGCTTTCAGCCAATCAGTTCTCATTAAAAAAATGTAAGCCACAGTATATAACACCTAAGTATTCTCTAGTTTTGCTTCTTCGAGAGGTATTTACTCAGCATTTACTGACTGCTTTGACATACTCGGGTAATAGCACTTTTTTCCTGTCTTTTTCAGCATGGGTGTGCATATATGGGGTCATGTCTTAAATACTGACTTATGTTCACATCTTCTTTTGAACTCTCCAGGGCTTTGTTTTCAAGACTTTTACCAGCAGTGTCGGGAGGCATTCCTTGTCAATAGTGATCTGACACTACGGGCCCAGTTAACTGAATTTAGGGACCACAAGCTTATAAGAACAAAGAAGGTGAGACTTTGCTGTATAACATTGTATGCCAGGAATAGTGTCTCTTGTTTACTTAAGCACAAGTATGCCTGTTATGAAACTGAGATTGCCTTGGTGTGTCACAAGGATCCATTTAGGCAGTGTGCCATTTGAGTTCTGTAGAAAGAAGGTAGAAATACTCCACTTCAGCATGGAGCAGAAGACTTACGACTTCTAGTTCAGAGTGACAAACAGGCCATTAGAAATGAGTCAGATAATCATGTTCCCTTCTCCTCTATTCATTAATCCTGTCTATGTGTATTGAGCACTAACTGTATATAAAGCGTTAGGATACAGAAGTTAAGCAAAAACCTAATTTCTTTTCTCATAAAGCTTAAAGTCTTAATGGAGAAGATGGGCATTTGTCAAATAATCACATACATGTAACATTTAAATTGTGGTTAAGTCCTATGATCAGGAGGGACATGGTTCTGAAAGAACATATTACAGTAGGTGGATTTGACCTAATTATGTGTATCAGAAGAGACCACTGAGCTGAGACCTAAAGGAAGACTAGGAGATTTACAGTCATCAAGGGAAGGAAGAGCATTCTAGGCAGGAGCAGCATGTAAAGAGGCTCTGGAACAAAACAGCAGCCAGCATGACACAATCCCGTTTCATTCTGAAGTAATGAGAAGTCATTGAGAAAATTGTTCTGACAATGGTATGGAGAGTGGGATGGGGCAGCGCAAGGTGGGCGCTGCGAAACCTCAGCGCACAGAGGCCAGCTGGGAAGGTATCAGTAGCCTGGCTGAGATGATGGCAATCTGGACTAGGTTAAAAAGAGAAAAGTGGTTGGGACTCAAAATTGACAAGAACTGATGACAGACTGGATATGGGAACCAAAGGAAAAGAGAGTGTCAAGAGTGATTCCTGGTTTCTGGCCTGTTTCTTTCCTCCATAACCAGAGAGATGGTGGGATCACTGGATGAGAAGCTGAAAGAGCAACATTTTGGGGAGACAGAGCATGAGTTCATGGTCTTAGTATATTTGGACTTACTCCAGTTGAGGTTCTCTGGACATTTTCAAGTGGAGATGTCAGCTGGGCATTTGGATTCCTGGGACAAGATACCAGAGAAAAGATCTGGGCTAGAGATAAAAGGTTATGATTCCTACCTATTTATATTATAATGGAAACCAGGCTTTGGTGAGACAGTCTAGAGAGAGAACATATAGTGAGATTAGAGGGCCAGAAACTAGGCCTAGAAGTGTGATATTTAATGGCCAAGTAGAAGATAAGCCTGCAGAGGTGGAACAGCCAGAGAGCCAAGAAGAAAACCAAGATGTCATAGAAGCCAAGAAGAGAAGCATATTTTTAGGTCAGGATTGTCAGGTGCTGCCGAGAGGCCAAAAAGACAAAGACTGAAGATACATAATGAATTTAGGAAAATGGGATTCCTTGGTGGCCTAACCAAAAGCTCTTTTGGTGTGACATGATAATGATGGTGGTAGGTAGGTTGGCTTGGGTTGAGTAAAAAGTGAGTAAATGGAGACCACTATTTATAGACAGCTCTTCTGGAAAGGTGCCATGGTTTTATGATGGTTGCAGAGAAATGAGGAGTCTAGTGAGGGTTGTTTTGTAATTGGAGATACCTGAACCTGTAGCCAATGGGAAGGATCTGGTTGAAAGGGGTATAAAAGAACAGAGATATCAGTGGTGTAGTGTTTTAGAGCAGGAAATACCCACCTTCTCATTCTTTAGTCTTCTTTTCCACTATAACGTGGTTTAACTATAAACTCAGTGTATTTAATAGCTATATATCCCTCTGTGTCCCCTGGCTGCCCTTGTTTTTTATACTTCTCTATTCATGTGAACTATTAATGAAATCAAGTCCATTTTTTTGTTTAACATTTCAAATACATTTCTTACAAATGACTAACATTCAGGTATTCTCACACCTTTTAGGGAACTGATGGAGTAGAATATTTATTAATTCCTGTTGACAATGGAATACTGACTGATTTCCTGGAAAACGAAGAAGAGGAGTTATAAAGCGCTCGTGTACTCTTGGAATCTTCCATGGAAGAGCTATACCCCAGCTGCCACTCCTCTAAAGTGTTGTGTTTACATCCAACATTAGACTCGTCAGTGTACAGATTTTAGGTGGGGAGGGGTAATGTCGTCACCTAGAACCGGGATTAGCCTGGCTGGTATACCATCCTAGTACTATGCAGTGGTCCTCAAAATGGAGAAAACGTGCCTTTCATTCATTACCTCTCTGGAGACTTCTTGCTGGAAGGAACAGTGCTCAGGGACTCTTTGGAACTGGATGTTTTTGAATTCTTTTATACCAGAGATGATGCTCCTAATTTTTTTGAGGGCCTTTTATCACTGTATTTGCAAATGTGCTTGTTCCAGAGTGTGAAAGTTACAGACAGTGGCATAAATGCTTTATTTGCTATTTTGCGTGTCAGAACTGAAGAGTATAATGGAGTAGGCAGATCATCCTTTTACTGTTTCTGAAATAGCTTAATAAAAGCTATGGGACTGGGGGAAAGTAGGTGATTTTCAGCTTTCTCCTTTTGGATTTAGGCTACATGCTGATAGAGGAAGGAGCATGATGCTATTCAGTTAGGAAAAGTGGGAAAAACGTATCAAGTGTACAGGGTGTACGCCCATCCCAGAAAGCACATCAACGACAACAGATCATGCTCCTCAAGACAGTTAATGTTTGTGCCATCACGTTCATGATATGAGTGAGAAGCCAGACTAGAGAAACACAATCCTGAAAGTGTATTTTAGTTGTTTTTTCCCAAGGCAACAGAATAATTTAATTATTGTATATCAACATACTTTTTTTTATTTTCTTGAATAACATGCAGATGAATAGCTTATTAATGGCTGGCTTTAAGTTAATTTGATTTCTCTTATCAAGTAGGCCCACCTAAAACTCACTGTAAGACATTTCAGTTTTTTCTTAAAGTGACAATTTCAAGCCTCCTAAATACACAACCCTTTTCTCTTAGGAAAGAAAAAAAGGCTAACCTTGACCACTGGAGTCAGCAGATAGTCTTTATATACTCCCTGAAATGTTTCATAGTTGGAAGTTAAATTCTCTGTCACTGTACTGCATCAGCATTTCTCACTCATTTCTTATCTTGTAAACCCCTTTTATGAAAATATTTCCCCAAATGCCCAGAATTTTTAAAATCATTTCATGTCATATAATGAAGTAATTTTATATTAAACCCATGTATAAGGGGGGTTAGTCTTAACCATAATTACTGATCAATATTTAAACAAATTGGTACATGAATAGGATTCAAAAATTTTTTAATTGTACCAAAGGATATTCAGTGAAAAGTGAGTTTCCTTACCATTCCCCCATCCAGTCCCTTAGGCAGCCATTGGCAGCATTTTAAGCATTCTTCCAGAGGTATTCTATGCACATCTAAGGGTATTTGTCTATATTTCTCCTTTTAAAAACACAAATGGTGGCATATGATACTTGCTGGTTTGCACCTTTTTTTTTTTTTGCTTAATATATTTAGTTTATAATAACAATATAAAGAAACATATACAGAATCTTTAATGACCTACTGTGAAACTGCATTTGCCCTTAAATTTATCTACTGGTTTATTTTTATATTTTTTGTGTCTATACTGTTTGCAAGCAATATGTGTGAATAGTCTACTATTAATAAAGCAATTTGGATAGAACTTTTTTTCTTCCTTCATTTATAGTACTGTTTTGTTACTTCCAACTCCCAGATTCTCTGGGACTTTTTTTTTTCCCCATCTTTTGGCAATGCAATACAGCATGTAGGATCTTAGTTCCCCAACCAGAGCTAGAACCTGTACCCCTTACATTAATAGCACAGAGTCTCAACCACTGGACTGCCAGGGAAGTCCCATAAAGTGCTATTTTTTTACTAAAAATATTTTGAAGTGCTTCAAAAATTTTATGAGTGCACCTTACAGCTCTGATAGTGATCTTGGCAGAATTATATGCTCTTCACTAACTTGTTTCAACATCAGTGTAGCTTAAGCTCTATCAGTTTGACTGCTAAGGCTCCAAACTTCTGCTGTTACTCGCTTCTGGCAATATTAAACAGACCTGAAACCTTGAAAGATTCTTCTGGCTTCTCTTAATAAAATGGCTGAAACAGGGCTAAAAAGGTACAGAGGATGCAGGACAGATATTTGTAGTATGCAAACTCGGCATAATACTGAATTCCGTATGCAGAGAGTTCTAAATGAGTTCCTGTGTTATTCCATTAATAGAAGCAACTTTCTTAGTATCATATTTGTCATTTTAATACATGAATATTTCATTCTTATAAAAGATCAGGCAATTTGAGGGATGGTTTATAGATTTTGCTTAACTTAAAAAAATTACTAACGAAACTTTAGAAGTCTACAGTTGACCCTGAACAACACAGATTTGAATTGTGTGGGTCCACTTATGTGCAGATTTTTTCCAATAGTAAATGCTACAGTACTATATGATCCATGGTCCGTTGAACCCACGGATGTAAAAAGGGAAACCAAGCACACACAGAGCCAACTGTAGGTTACAGCTGGATTTTTTACTGTGCAGAAGGTCAGCATCCCCACGATGTCCAAGGCTCAACTGTACTTCAGCTCCAGTTCTCAGCTTCCAAACCTGGAGCCAGTAGCATGTTCAGAATGTATTTTTCTGCATTCCAGGTTTTTGGCTTAGTCCTGAGTAGCTGTCAGAGATGACAGCAAGTCATGAGAGTCTGCCTCATTACAGATGTGTGTCTTTTCCTGAAAACCAAGGGATAGTCACGTACATGACTTTCTCAGGCTTTTTGTAATTATTTGATTTCTCCCTTGGGAGATTCTCCCACACTTTAATTTTTCAAATTGCTGTTAAGCCATGTTAATTCATGTTTTTTGAGAACTTACCATGCAGAAAGCTCTGTTCTAGGCAGCTGAGAAAATCAAGATGTGATATGAAATACCTAGTTGAGGTTTTAATAGCATTAAAAATTACAGTATCCTTAATGTGTTGAATAAAGTCAATTTGAAATAACTAATGCTACGAAAAATGTAACTTTAAGCATAAAACTTATTACCAAGTTTTCATTATTTTGGCATGTATCACTTGGGCCTCAAGTCTTTCTGAAGTATTTAGGTCACCTGAATACTTCAGCATCTTTAACAGTTTGGAAAATTTGACAGCTGAAAGTAAGGAATCTTGAGTGATACTTTATTTTTTCTTAAACTGCATAGGAAGAAAAAAATAAACTACATAGGATGTGTTGGGGTGTTTTTTTTAGTTATTCAGAAGTGCAAGCAGGCTGAAAATTATTACAGTCATAATATCATTATTTGGCAATAAGTGTGTCAATCATAAACAAATTCTTTGATTCATTAACCCCTCCTAAAACTCTACCCAAAGGGATTAATCCACAACTGTCAATTCTGAGATCCTGTCTGCCTTCATGAGTCACAGGCCAAATCATACCACGCCTAAAGTGTGCTCTAACAAAAAAAGGAGGGTTTGAGAGCTACTGGCCGCAGGCTATTTCTTCATCATCACCTTGGACCATACCTTTCCTGCCTTCTTTCCACCCTGACAATACTGAATTAATTACTTGGGCTTTTTCAGTGGGCTCTGCTGTTTCTCTACTTAGTGCATGTGTTTAAGCTGTCCCCCAGAAGACCTTCCCTATAAATCCTGTGCCTGCCTTTTTCATAGTTAAGAGTTTACTGTCATCATTAACCAAATTCTGTCATATCCTCTCCACATACTCTCTGGGTCCAGCACACAGAAAGCAACCAGTGAGTGAATGAATGAAGCAAATACCATTAAGATAGTCTCGCAAAGCTGCTATCTCATTCTGCTTTGACAAACTTGACCATCTCATAGAAGCTTTCTAGTTCTTGGCTTCTGACACTTAGCTGTTCTCCTCTCACCTTTCCTGGTGGCTCCTCCAACTTTTAATGGGGGGCATTTCATAAGGCTCACTCCTGTTGGCTATTTCTGTAGTGAATCAGTATTACAGGTGAACCACTGTATTCTTAAAAATTAAGAATAATTTTTAAGTTAGGATCCCAAATCCTCCAGGAGATAGAAGATGGGTAGGAAAAGGATCCTACAAATACTAAATTCTATGCTTTCTCACTTTTAGACAATAGTATTTTAAAAGATTGCTTTTGCCATTACCATAGTAACATGCTCAGTGTAGAAATTGGAAATAAATATAAAAGCATTAAAAGCCTCTCATCATACCACCCAGAGAAGATCGCAGTTAAGATGGATTTTTTTTTTTCCCTTCAGGATTTCTTCCATACCTCTTATATCAGTCCTACCATCAACATATTTGATTAAGATCCACTGCAATTAATAAGCACATAGGCTCTGGAGCCAGACTGAGTTTATATCCTAACTCCATCACTTCCAAGCTACATAACCTCTGTCTCAGTTTCCTCATCTGTTAAAATGGGAGTAACAATACCTATATACTTGCATATATGGGACAGAAAGTGTTTATAGAGCACATAGTAGAGTACCTGGCACAAAATTAATACTGTACACGTATTCACCAGTATTATTTTTAAAGTTAAAAATCTTTAATGAAATGGTGAGTTACCCAAAAAGCAATAGTTACATGAATAATCCTGAAAATTCATTGGAAGGACTGATGCTGAAACTGAATACTTTGGCCACCTGATGCAAAGAACTGACTTATTTGAAAAGACCCTGATGCTGGGAAAGATTGAAGGTGGGGGGAGAAGGGGACGACAGAGGATGAGATTGTTGGATGGCATCACCGATTCAACGGACATGAGTTTGAGTAAACTCCAGGAGTTGGTGATGGACAGAGAGGCCTGGCGTACTGCAGTCCATGGGGTCGCAAAGAGTCAGACAGGACTAAGCAACTGAACTGAACTGAACATGAATAATGATCATGTATATTTACAACAAAAAGCAGAACTCATCCTGAGGGACATCCCTGGAGGTCCAGTGGTTAAGACTTCACACTTGCACTGCAGGAGGCACTAGTGTGATCCCTGGTCGAGGAACTAAGATCCCACATGCCACATGGGATGAGAAAACTGAGACAAAGGTTAAGTAGTTTGCTCAAGGCCAAAAAACAAAATCTCATCCTGATTCTGAAATTTAGGTGGGAGATCAGTGATCTAGGAAAGAGAACATAAAGACAGACCTTGCTGCTGCTAAGTCGCTTCAGTCGTGTCCGACTCTGTGCAACCCCATAGACGGCAGCCCACCAGGCTCCCCCGTCCCTGGGATTCTCCAGGCAAGAACACTGGAGTGGGTTGCCATTTCTTTCTCCAGTGCAGAAAAGTGAAAAGCGAAAGTGAAGTCGCTCAGTCGTGTCCGACTCTTAGCGACCCTACGGACTGCGGCCCACCAGCGTCCTCCGTCCATGGGATTTTCCAGGCAAGAGTACTGGAGTGGGGTGCCATTGCCTTCTCCGAAAGACAGACCTTACTACCCTTCAAAGGTTACTACCTAGATACAGGTGAGCTAATATGAAGTTTTAAAAGAATGCATATATAGACAAACTTTTCTGAAAAGGTATATTTTTAAAATAACTAAGGACAGAGAGATCTAGAATGACACATCCCATCTGTAACTGAGTTAAAGAGATGATTACTTGAGCTATTTCCCAAGAATGTTAAACAAACAGGTTTACTCCATATTTCCTAGAGTTACAATGAATTTATATTCCACAGTATATTCTTTAATTTGTCCTTTATAATATTTATTCTTCAATAGTAATTACATTATAGTTTTTATCTACTGAGCTACAGAACATCGGGAGAAGCAGATTAAGAAACCAGAAATGCTAATGTACCTTCTAAGATATTTTTTGGAAGGATACCAACCCCACTGATTCATGTTATGGATTCACACTGGGAGCCACCTGCTTTCTATGTTGTGTTATCTGGCTGTTCCTGCAGGCCTTATATCACATGAAGAGGGTCCCTGTCTGTTTCTGACAGGATAATATTAATCTTATTCTCCAAGTGAGCATCCAGCATATCTCGAAGATCAGAAAGAAAGCCTCGTTCAGTGTTGCTGTGTTCACAGAGGATGACACTTATTCCTTGGGAAGCAGCATCCAGAACATCATGGTGGGACATCTCACCTGCCAACAAAAGAAAAAGCAAATAGCTAAATATTAGACACAGTCTGTGGTTCTGTGCTGAACCATAACAGCAGAAATACCAAGTTTTCATCCTATATGAAGCAAACGTAATACAGCAGAACATGAATCTAGAAAGTTATATGCATGTTTCTTACATGTACTCCAATTTAAAAAGAGAGACCATCCCACTGAGAATTCCAAATTCTTTCTCCTTGGTAAATGCAAGGCAAGTACCCAAATTCACACACCCAACAGTATCTAATACCGCCAGAACTGACCTGTAGGAACACCCATTCAAAAGGTTTCCACAATAAAATAAAACACCACTGCTTACCCACCAAAGACTTCTTTATACTTTGTGAAATAAAGTGAAGTGTTAGTAGCTCAGTCATGTCTGACTCTCTGTATCCCCATGGACTATAGCCCGCCAGGCTCCTCTGTCCATGGAATTCTCCAGGCAGGAATACTGGAGTGGGTTGCCATTTCCTTCTCCACGGGGTCTTCCCGACCCAGGAATCTAACCCAGATCTCCCACATTCTAGGCAGATTCTTTACCATCTGAGCCACCAGGGAAACCCCTTATACTTTGTGAATACCAAAATTCTCAGCATCAACTGTAGTCTAATTCATAAGAATGAAATGAGCTTAAGGTTATTTCTAAATTAAAAACAAGGTATTTTCCTTTGACTCAGGCAAAACACCTAGAAATTCTGAAGTTACTGGTAGAAGAGGATCTCATCTTTTGTGGAAAGATTTTGGGAAAACTCAAATGTTTTGAATTTTTAAAAAACACTTTGTGAATCTGATGTAAGAGCAAGAATATTTGGCTTTTTCATAAAAAGCACAATTTTGAAATATACTTAAGACATAAAGGCATTAAAAAAAAAGTTCTTAAGAAAAGAAAAAAAAAAAGCCCTCAATTTCAATTCCCCACACTCTCCCCTAGCCAAATACGCATCATTTCATTATGAAGTGTTAGTCACTCAGTCGTGTCCAACCCTTTGAGACCCCATGGACTGAAGCTTGCTAGGCTCCTCTGTCCATGGAATTGTCCAAGCAAGAACACTGAAGTGGGTAGCCATTCCCTTCTCCAGGGGATGTTCCCAACTCAGGGATCGAACCCAGGTCTCCTGCATTGCAGGCAGATACTTTAACAGTTGAGCCACCAGGGAAGCCCTCATTGTAAGGACTAGTTTCTACTCAAGCACCTTTTAAAATATCTTAATTTAAGTAATAGCAGAGGAAAAAGTGAAAGGAGAAAAAGACACTAACTGGCCCAGTTAGAAGTCATGCTTTGGGAAAGACAGTCTGGCTATCTGGACTAGTATCCAATTTATATTTCCAAGGAGCAAGCCTGCCATCTGCTGGTCTTCCTAGGATACTGCCCTTTATGACCTAATATGTAAAGCTCAAAGGAAGGGTGATGAAAATGGTCTTCTGGCTGGGGTTTCCCATCTCTGAAGTGATATTCAAAGTGATGCCTCACCGAGTACAGACATCTAAAGTAAGCTGGATAAGACATTTTCTGTTTCCCCAACTAACCGTGTAAGAAGGACTTTTTTTTTTTTAATTGGAGGCTAATTACTTTACAATATTGTATTGGTTTTGCCATACATCAACATGAATCCGCCAGGGGTGTGCACGTGTTCCCACTCCTGAACCCCCCTCCCACCCCCCTCCCCAAGGGAGGACATTTTAACATTTTGGAACTGTGTGAATTTATCTTATGTATATACTGCTTTGTGATATGAAAACTAATTTTAAAAAGTTATTATTTATGAGAAAACAATCAGACATTCCAAATTGAGAGATATACAAAAAAAGCAAATGGCCTATGCTCTTCAAAAATGCCAATGCTCTAAAAACAAAGTTGAGAACTAGAACAGATGCAGTGTGTGATCACTCATTATCAGAGAAATGCAAATCAAAACCACAATGAGGTACCATTTCACGCCAGTCAGAATGGCTGCGATCCAAAAGTCTACAAGCAATAAATGCTGGAGAGGGTGTGGAGAAAAAGGAACCCTCTTACACTATTGGTGGGAATGCAAACTAGTACAGTCACTATGGAGAACAGTGTGGAGATTCCTTAAAAAACTGGAAATAGAACTGCCATATGACCCAGCAATTCCACTGCTGGGCATACACACTGAGGAAAACAGAACTGAAAGAGACACGTGTACCCCAATGTTCATCACAGCACTGTTTATAATAGCCAGGACATGGAAGCAACCTAGATGTCCATCAGTAGATGAATGGATAAGAAAGCTGTGGTACATATACACAATGGAGTACTACTCAGCCATTAAAAAGAATACATTTGAATCAGTTCTAATGAGGTGGATGAAATTGGAGCCTATTATACAGAGAGAGGAGAAGGCAATGGCACCCCACTCCAGTACTCTTGCCTGGAAAAACCCATGGATGGAGGAGCCTGGTGGGCTACAGTCCATGGGGTCGCTAAGAGTTGGACATGACTGAGCGACTTCACTTTCACTTTTCACTTTCATGCATTGGAGAAGGAAATGGCAACCCACTCCAGTGTTCTTGCCTGGAGAATCCCAGGGACGGGGGAGCCTGGTGGGCTGCCGTCTATGTGGTCGCACAGAGTCGGACACGACTGAAGCGACTTAGCAGCAGCATACAGAGTGAAGTAAGCCAGAAAGAAAAACACCAATACAGTATATTAATGCATGTATATGGAATTTAGAAAGATGGTAACGATAACCCTGTATGCGAGACACCAAAAGAGACACAGATGTATAGAACAGTCTTTTGGACTCTGTGGGAGAGGGCTAGGGTGGGATGATTTGGGAGAATGGCATTGAGACATGTATATTATCATATATGAAATGAATCACCAGTCCACATTCGATGCATGATACAGGATGCTCGGGGCTGGTGCACTGGGATGATCCAGGGGGATGGTATGGGGAAGGAGGTGGGAGCAGGGTTCAGGATGGAGAACACATGTACACCCGTAGTGGATTCAAGTCAATGTATGGCAAAACCACTACAATATTGTAAAGTAATTAGCCTCCAATTAAAATAAATAAATTTATATTTAAAAAAAGAATTGAGCATCAATCTGAAAAAGAAATACTATAAATTTTGATCAATTAACAACATTAAATTCCTGAATTTGGTCATTATAACATGGTCATATAAGGGAATGTCCTCGCTCCTAGGAGATATAATGCTGAAGTATTTGAAGGTAAAAGGTCATCGTATCTGTAATTTATTTATAAATGGTTTGGGAGAAAACATAAATACATATTAGGTTGGTACAAAAGTAACTGTGGTTGGTACAAAACTAATTGTTGGTGCAAAAGTAATAGTTAACTCAGGTTGATGAAAAAGTAATTGAGGTTCAAAAGTAACTGCAGTTGGTGCAAAAATAATTGAGGTTGGTGTAAAAGTCAAACACAATTACTTTTCCACCAACCGAATACTTATGCATGCACAAATATATACACACATATATGATGTTATAGAAAGACAGAATGTACAAATGTGGCCAAAAACAGCCATTAGTAATGTAGGCAAAGGGTATATAAGAGTTGATTATACTATTCTTACTGCAACTTTTCTATAGATCTAAAATTCCTTCAAAGTAAAATGTTAAATTTTAAAATAGAAACATCATGTTATAACATGTTAAACTGTCTATACACTGAAAGTTTATTTCAATCTGGTATAAACTTGAGGGCTTATAAAAATCTTACATTTTATGTGACCTATACAGGAAGGAAATCTAAAAAAGAGTGAATATATAACTGATTTATTTTGCTGTACATCAGAAACTAATACAACATTATAAAGCAACTATACTCCAACAAAAATTAAATAAATAAATAACCGCCCCCACCCCCACCAAATAAAACCCTTGCTTCTTTAGAAGGAAGGAAAAGAAAACAGACAATGGTCATATACACTTTTAATTGGTTCAAAGCAATACATCAGGCTTCCTAAGATGCTGCCCCTATTCTCAGAGACAGGACATTATTTCAAGTGCGGCAGCCTTTGTAAGGGAGCATGCTAGATAATAAAGCACGGGCGTGCAGTGGCAGGAGCGGTCTAGTAACGCCAAAGGAATGCCCAGGGGCTTAAGACCCTTGAGTCTAGTTTTGGAAGTGGGTAAAGTAATCTTAAGCCCCTGTCTCCTAACCCTCAAGAGGCCCAGAGGTAGAAATGCAGCTGGTAACAGCAGTGTTCAAAGCGCCTCCAACTCCCTTGGAGGAATGATGGGCCATGTTATCAATTAGGTATTACCCACAAGGACAGAGTATAGAGCCTGGGAGTCAAACAATTTCTGTCCAAAAGAAATGCGTATTGTAGATTAAGAAAAAAGTGACAGGAATTGGGAGAGGAAGGTATGATCATCAGGGGCAGGAGCCTGACACTGTCAAGAAAATGTTTCTCAGGGGAGGTATCTTCGAGCTCATCACTAGAAGTATAAGAAAGAAGCAAAAAAAAGACATCCTAGACAGGGAAAACGGCATGAGCCAAGACTGCTTCACCTGGCTTCACCAGGGCACATGGAGGAAATCACTGAAGGGTTTTCAGCCATGATAATATTATACACCATCACACTTGTACTTCTGAAAGTTAGTTCTGGGGGAGTGTGGAAGATTAAGATTAGAGGCTTAATGAAGTACTTTAGGTAGGGGATGCCTGGACGGAGATAAGGGGAAAAATAGAAAGATTTTGGAGCTAGAACTGAGAGAAAGTGATCATTGCCTTCAGGGCCGAGTAAGAGGCACAATTCTCTACCAAAGGCAACAGGTAAAAATTGTTCCAGTAACTTACGTGAAATCTGAGAGAAATCATGTTTAGGAATTTATTATTTAACCTATGAAAATAGGTTAAATAAATGTTGAATATCACTTTTTAGATAATCTAATTATTAGATGATTATTTTTTTCCTTCCACAAAGTATGTGGTATGTCCCCAATTTTGACATAGTTCTTATTTAGTTCAGGATCAAAAAACATTTATTAGATCCATCTGTATGTTAGATGCTGTCCTAAAATCTGTTAATTTTTACCTTGTAAAAAACAAACCAAGGTAGGGAAGGGATACACAAGAAAAGGGTACAAGAAAGATCCAAAGGCTGTCCTACCTGTGAGATAAAGGTCGGCATCTGTCCCCTGCAGGACGCTGCTCCCAGAACCAGCGCACAGAGCCACGACTTTGACTGGGGACTCTTTATGATAAACAAAACAAGAGACCAACACTTTACAATTCCCCTTCATATTAATATTACAAACTGTACCAAGAATCCGATATGTAATACAGATCTCTCTCCCAGTCTTATCACAGGTATGTGAATTTTGTGTAAAAAGTTTTAAAAAATAAAAAAACATATCTTCATATAAGCAAACAGACTATTCCTTGGTATTACAGAGCTAACCTAAGGCAGGATGGCTTCCCTGGTGGCTTAGAGGGTAAAGCATCTGCCTGCAATGCAGGAGACCCGGGTTCGATCCCTGGGTCGGGAGGATCCCCTGGAGAAGGAAATGGCACCCCACTCCACTATTCTTGCCTGGAAAACCCCATGGACAGAGGAGCCTGGTAGGCTACAGTCCATGGGGCCACAAAGAGTCGGACATGACTGAGCGACTTAACTTTTACTTTTCAAGGCAGGATTATTATTCCTTTGGATATTCGCTATTGCACAAGCCCACATAAGGCACCTCTGAATAGTATTTACCACTATTAGCACTAGGTTTCAGAGAAGGTGATGGCACCCCATTCCAGTACTCTTGCCTGGAAAATCCCATGGACGGAGGAGCCTGGTAGGCTGCAGTCCATGAGGTCTCTAAGAGTCCGACACGACTGAGTGACTTCACTTTCACTTTTCACTTTCATGCATTGGAGAAGGAAATGGCAACCCACTCCAGTGTTCTTGCCTGGAGAATCCCAGGGACGGGGGAGCCTGGTGGGCTGCCGTCTATGGGGTCACACAGAGTCGGACACGCCTGAAGCGACTCAGCAGCAGCAGCAGCAGCACTAGGTTTTAGGCTTCACCACAGTGCTGCTCAGTTAAGCAACCTCACCTGGTCTCCAGGTGACAGTGAAAGGCAGGCAAGTTTGTCTCTGTCCCCAGGTAAGGAAGCTAAGGAACTAAACAGGCCAGTTAGAGGATGCTATGGAATGGATTTGACACATATCTTCTTAACTTTTGATTTTATATTGGAGTATAGTTGATATATAGAAAACGAACTAATAGTTACCAGTGGGGAAGTAAGGAGAAGGGATAGTTAGGGCATGACATGGACATACTGCTATATTTAAAATGGATAACCAACCAGGACCCACTATTTAGCACAGGCAACTCTGCTCAATATTATGTAACAACCTAAATGGGAAAAGAATTTGAAAAAGAATAGACATATGTATAACTGAATCACTTTGCTGTATACCTGAAACTAACACAACATTGTTAATTGACATTTTTTTTTAATATGGTATTTTCCTAAAAGAGCATCCTCTGGACAGTGAAATACAGAAACTTTCAAGACAAAATCCAACAAGTGTTGAGCACTTAATTTCTAGAATGGACACTTCATTAGTTGTATTTCACAAAAGGGGCAGTGGAGCTGGTCAGAAGTCTTATTCCATCTCTGCCACCCACCTTCTTTGAAAACGAGCACTCATGAGTTGTTTGATCCAACTGTGGATTTTGGTTAAGTCAGTTACCTCTGCAAACCTCAATTTTTTTCACCTATACAACAGGAAAATCAATACTTTCCAGACATCTAAGAATAGCTAGCATTCACTACACTTAACATGGGCCAGCCACGTGAATTGTATCACCACTTCCATGTCTGCCAAAGTCATGCAGCAGACATGACTGTTACATGAACCCACGGCATCCGACTCCACACTCATAACTGCACTCCGCTTGTTGCCTTCGCAAAGGAAACACACGCACATAGGACACTCTAAACAGTCCTAGGCTCACTGCAAGGGCCCAATAAATGTTCTGCTCATTCCTTTTGTTCCCCAAAGTACAGGAGAAAACCAAGAGAGAAGGCAGTGGCTACAAAACTCAGAAACCGCAATTACATCACCGAGCATAGCAGAACCTACTAAAAATTATCACCAGTATTGTAAAACTTAAGATCTGCATTGTAATTGGAGCAATCACGATTTCTAGCTGTCTTCCTGGAATGTGGTAGGGCTGCACTTCATGCTCTTCCTGGGTTGACTGACTCTGAACAATGAGTTGAACAGAATATGTATCATTTCCAGACTACAGTGTTTAACTGCAGTTTAAGACCCTCCCTCTTCAAGACCTGTCTACAATGAGCAGACTCCCCTGCTGATCTGAGATGGACCTGGAGTGTGAATGAGAAATAAATCTTGTTTAGGCCGATGGGCTGTATACCACAGCATAACCTTGTCCACTCTGACCGATAAAGTAAACCAGTCATCTTCTGTGAGCTGCTAACACATTTCTATCATATTGATATAGCCAAAAGTTTCCATTTTTGCCCAATATTATCAGTAGGTATGCTGGACAAATATAGAAGACATACTTACCTAAGGTCTTCCCTATTCCAAGAGCAAGGCGAACATGAGATAGTTTTAGGTGACTTTTGATTCGCTCAATCATAGTTTCCAAGGAGACAGACTCATCCAGTGTGCATAACCGTCCCATCCCAGTATAGAGAAGTAGAGGCTGTAGAGAAACAGAAATTAGGAAAACTGGACATCATAAGTCCTAGAAAAGAATCCCATAGAGCAAAGAGCAAATACTGAGATCAACAAAACAAGGGTACTATGAGCTTGCTATAAAACTAGCTCCAGGGCTTTCCTGGTGGTTCAGTGGTAAAGAATCTGCCTGCCAATGCAGGAGACACAGATTCGATCCCTGATCTGGAAAGATCCCACATGCTGCAGGGCAGCTAAGCCCATGCACCACAACTATTAAGCCTGTGCTCTGGAACCCGAGAGTCGAAACTACTGAAGCCCTTGGACCCTAGAGCCCGTGCTCTGCAAGGAGAGAAGCCGCCACAACGAGATGCCCATGCATAGCAACTAGAGAGTAGCCCCCAATCACAGCAACTAGAAAAAAGCCCATGCAGCACTGAAGACCCAGCACAGCCAAAAATAAATGAATAGATAAAACTTTTAAAAAGTAGCTCCAAGCTAAAATTTAGGAATGCAAACCTGACAAAAACATTCTCTGACTTCTAGGAGCTCAGTCTCCTGAGAAGGTAGTTTTCTCTTCTTTTTCTATTTTTTTTTTTTTTGGCTGAGTGGCATGTGGGATCTTAGTTCCCTGCCCAGGGATTGAACCTCTGCCCCTTGCATTGGAAGCACGGAGTCTTAACCAGTGGACCACCAGGGAAGTCCAAGACAGGTACTATTTTTTTATGGGATCACAAAAGAGTGACAAAACAGATGAGATGGCGGGAAGGTGCGTACTTGAAGTAAGGGGAGTAAAATAAGCTTCTGCAAGGACTTGGGTCTTGAAGACAAACCAGAAAGGAGTTAAGAAAGGAGTGATGTCAAGTGCAGGGTGGGGGGTTAGAGATATGGTGAGATGTGGTGAGGCATTCCATTTTTTTCTTTTTTCCTTTTTATTTATTTATTGAGGCATTCTAAACAGAGAGAACATGTACAAGGGTGCCAAGGTGTGAGAGAGCACACAGGGAAGATCTAAAAGCAGACAGTATAGCCTGCATGCAGAGCAAGGGTGGGGAGGGAGAAGAAGCTGGAGACAGGGTTCCTCGCTGGTCATGAAAGGCCAAAAAGCCTGGACTATCTCCTGGAGGTGCCCGCTCAGGAGTTTACTGCGTCTTATATCCCAAGGGAGGGAACATGAGAGTTTCAACTACTGTGGTGGCAAAGCAAACAGAGAGGAGAAACATCTTGTAGATTTATGGACAGAATCAGCAGGGCTTGGATATATGGGAGCAAGGGAGAGTTGTGCAAACCTGCAAATAAAACAGCTCTTAGGATCCCCGATAAAACAGAAAAAAACTCGTATTTAAAAACATGCTATGTGGATAAGGTCAGTTTTTGTATATATTGGATTTTAAATACTTGTGAGATCTGTAAGTGGAAAATGTTCAGAATGGCTGCAAATATATTTTTAAAAAATTTTTATCTTTTACCTTAAAAAAGCATCCTGAGACAGGAAGTAAAGACATAGGGATCATCATGTCAAGTTAAAGGAATGAATAAAATGGTCCAGGCAGAGGGTATAAAATAAGAGACTGAATCTGTAACTGAGTCTCTAATCATGAAGAAGTACCATCATGGTCTGAATGTTTCTGGCCCCCTCAAATTCACAGGATGAAATCCTAACCTATAGATTAGGAGGTGTAGCCTTTGGGAGGTGCTTTCAGATCATGAGGTTGGAAGCCACACAACTGGGATTAGTGCTTTAGAAAAGAGGCTCCAGAGAGATCCCATGTCCCCTTCACTGTGTGAAGACACAGAGAGAAGGCACCATCTTTGAAGCATGTATTGAGCTCCCATCCGGCAACACTCGGAGTCTGCCAGTGCCACGATTTTGGACTTTGCTTCCTCCTTAACTGTGATACATAAATGACTGTTGTTTATAAGCTATCCAGTCTATAGTATTCTGTTATAGAAGTCCAAACATGTTATGGCAGCCTGAATGGACTAAGATATCTACATTTTTGTATTCCTGAAACGTCTCCCCTTTTCAATAAACTTTCCAGGGCCCAACATGCTTTCATCGCCACTTTGTGCTACTCTAGGCAATAGTTAATAACCTGTTAAACTAACAATTTACATATGAATTTGTCAAACAAAACTGCACTGTAACATAAGATATCTTTTATTACCTTCTCTAGTGACAGAATTTCAGTCTTCTGATAAAACTGCCTATTCTGGGAAAGAAAAGCCACCACCTGCATCAAAGCTTGCTGAGTACAATTCAGACTGAGCCGTGTTTGTTCTTCATCATCAGTCCTGGAAAAAAAAGTCACTTGGTTTAGGATAAATATAAACAAATAAATAAATTTATAAAAATATACATATATATAAATTTATGTATTTAAAATAATCCATAGTTTACAACCTCCTGTAATAGGAGATTAGATTTATATGGAATTTAGGATTTAATTCCAAACTGTTTTCTAGAATAGTGTTTCTCAAACTTCAGCATGCATCAAAATCATCTCATGGCCTTATTAAAACAGACTGTTGGGCCGTACCCTCAGAGTTTCTGATTTAGTAGGTCTGAGTGGGGGCTGAGAATTTATCTAACAAGTTCCAGGTGACACTGATGTGCTGGTCCAGGGACCTCACTTTGAAACCCCTGTTCTAGAACTGTTCTCAGTCCTGGTGATGCATCAGAAATCTCTTGCTGGCTTCTTAAAAAAAAACAGCTGCTGGACTCTTCTATAGACTCAATGAAACAGAACATCT
This sequence comes from Bos taurus, assembly GCF_002263795.3. Taxonomy (NCBI): domain Eukaryota; kingdom Metazoa; phylum Chordata; class Mammalia; order Artiodactyla; family Bovidae; genus Bos; species Bos taurus. Next base: position 89,537,125 of record NC_037329.1, on the reverse strand, counting down.
ATGAATGGGGCTGGGGCAAACAAGTTTTTTAAAGCCCTAGAAAAGTTAATGTTCAAACATCATTGAATACAAGAATTTCCCAGACAGATTCTCAGGCAAATCCCATTCTAATTACACAGATCTAGGATAAAGCAAAAAATCTGCATTTTTCTTTGTTTATTTTTAATTGAAGGATAATTCTGCTATAATATTGCATTGGTTTCTGCCACACAACGTGATGCATTTTTCCAAAGCACCCATTATGCGTATGATTCAGAGGGTCCCTGAATCACCCTTTAAAGAGCAATACCCTTGGGAATTCCTTGGTGATCCAGTGGTTTGGACTAGGTGCTTTTATTATCAGGGCCTGGGTTCACTCCTTGGTCAGTGAACTAAGATCCTAAAAGCCATGGGGCATGGCCAAAAAAAATTTTTTAAAGGAATATCCGAGAGCCTCCAAAAAAACTAACTTCAAGAAAGTTTTGTATTTAACCATAAACTCTAAATATAATCACAGAATTCGAGAACTAAAAGATACCTTACAAGATAAAGTGGAAGTGGAGTTTCAACACTGGAACCATCAGCAGAGATTTGAAACGAAAAAGCAAAAACAATGCCTGGTCCCCAGTCTAATTGTTAAGTCCCAGATACTACCTGTGATGTGGAGAAACTGGAACCAAACTAAAGGTGTTTCAGTTCTTTAAAAGGTCCACCAGTTAGGAAGCGAAATGCTTCAAGAAATTACAGTACACTCATAATAAGAAATCTACATGGAAAGATTTACTATGACAAGTTGAAAAGGCAAATACAGCATACCATTTAATTTTAAAAAAACAATGACTAAAAGAAAACTATACATTTTTTCATGTCCCTATACATGTTTGGAAAGATACCCACTTCTCTGAAAACAAAAGAAAAGACAACTCGAGTTGAAGATCTTGGGACTGAGTAGAAGGGACAAGGAGGACTTTGGTATTGTTTGAAGTTTTCATGCTCTATTTGCATAATTTTAATTTCAGTGTTTACACAGTATTGCAGAATGGTAAAAGATATCTATGACTGAAATCTATGCAAAATATTATAAATAATTTTCCTTAAGGTTCTTGAAATCCCCCAATACTATTATAGGACATTCACTATGGCTTTAGTATAACGTATCTACACATCTACCACTCACCCAAGAGTCATTTTTGGGGTAGCCTATATGGATTTCCATTTTAGCTTTGCACAGTGGCAGTATCACAGCCAGTGAGATTTACCCAAGGATGATTACTGCTAACAGATTTCCATTTTATTAAAAGGCCACTATATTTATCTTTGTTTTTTTTAATAATTATTAAGTCCTAGCTCTGTATAATGTGTCTTTTACAATGCTTTAGTAGGCAACCCACTCCATTGTTCTTGCTTGGAGAATCCCAGGGATGGCGGAGCCTGGTGGGCTGCCATCTATGGGGCAGCACAGAGTCGGACACGACTGAAGTGACTTAGCAGCAGCAGCAGCAGCGTAAATAAGTCCCAACATTTTTTGGTATCTCAGATCTAATTAAATAAATGATTGGCATTTCTGAGAGGCATTTTAACATATTTTTTCCTTTCAAGTGTTTAGGAATCATCATTTCCTGGGAATTGATAAAAGTAAACCTATACTATCAGCATATCACTAGGGTTTATCTGCTGCTGCCGCTGCCAAGTCGCTTCAGTTGTGTCCGACTCTGTGCGACCCCATAGACGGAAGCCCACCAGGCTGCCCCGTCCCTGGGATTCTCCAGGCAAGAACACTGGAGTGGGTTGCCATTTCCTTCTCCAATGTGTGAAAGTGAAAAGTGAAAGGGAAGTCACTCAGTCGTGTCCGATTCTTAGCGACCCCATGGGCTACAGCCTACCAGGCTCCTCCATCCATGGGATTTTCCAGGCAAAAGTACTGGAGTGGGGTGCCATCGCCTTCTCCAAGGGTTTATCTACATACCCTAAAGTAAAAATACCTTTCAACACTGTCAGGAGGATTAGAAATACTGTAAGATGTGTGGTATAGTCCTTCCTGCATAGAAAATAGTCAATAAGCGTTATCATTATTTACTGTATTATAATCAGTTTTCCTCCTCAGGGACCCATAGCAAATGAGAAGAATGCTGTTTTGTAAACCTACCGAAGGAAAATGATTCCATCTGAGGAAAATGATTTGTTGTAAACTTAAATAGCAGGCTTATAGAATTTGTAAGAAAGATTCTTAACATATACACAAAAAGAGGAAAATATATTGTACCTAGCAGAAAAAGAAGTAACAGATACACCTGCAATCTCTTTCAGTGCAGAAATGACTTTGTCCGGGTCTTGGGTGTGGGTAACACTGAATTCTACTCTGTGAGTTCCCTCCGTGGGGTAGTCAGGAGCTTTGGAAGGATGGATGGGCCTGGAGGTGCAAACACCTAGAAAAAAAAATTGTCAGGAGTTAAAAGAGATTTTGTGGGTTTTTTAAAAAATTAAAAAGAAAAACTACTACTGTAAGAAATGAGTATTCTTTAAAAGATTCATTCTTTGATGCTTCTATAATAAACACACACAACATGGTCCTTATATATACACCCAATAGTCCCCATAAACTAAGGATTTCGTATGGTCATACAGAATCATATTTCTTTTCAGAACTATTTTCCAGAAGACTCTTAAATATCACAGAAAGTTGGACAAGACTGACTCACGAATTTCTGATGACATACAGAATTGTGACTGCTTACTAAATTTACTTGTGTAAACTATGATTCAGGTCACAAAGCTCATAATCCACTTGACCACACTAATCCAGATTATATTATCACAGAAGCTTCAGCCCAGCACAAGGAAACTAAAAATGCTTACCAAAAATAAAGCTAAAAACACATACACTGAATTCCCTCATTGTGCTGGGCATAAGTACTAATCCAGTGAAACTATCTGACTGATATATGAAGTATATTCTGGAGAGGCCTGAGCTTTCAATTCAATTCAACAGGCTTTTCTGGAGTGCCTGAGTGCTAGGCACTGTGCCACTTGAGTAAGGAATCACAAAGCTCAGCCAAAAATGAAGATTTCCAACGTGGTCTTTATTCAATAAGAATATAATTTCATTTTTAAATATAATTTAATTGTCAGGTTTCAGCAAGATTATTTTAAAATATATAAAAACAGAATAATGGTCCCCATCCCTAAAGAGGTTAAAACACTATTGAAAAGACACTCTATAAAATTCCAAAGCACTGACAGGGAAAAAACTAGATATGAAAGAACAAGAGGCTTCTCACCAAGCCCCTTAGCCAGCCAGTTGTTGACTCCCTGAGGAGCAGCGTCATAGGCGGTGTGAGGAGAGTAGATCCCAACTCTGTTCTCCAGTGCCCGGATTACCAGGCGCTCCTTCCATGTTTTCCAGGTGATGCGCTTCATGGGTCGGAAAATAGGCGGATGGTAGGAGAGGATGAGATCCGCCTTCTTCTGCAGCGCCTCCTCCATCACTTCCTCAGTCAAGTCATTGGTCAGGAAGAGCGTGTTTACAGTGTGTGGTGGGCTCGGTTCCACCAGTAATCCAACATTGTCCCAGCTCTCAGCAAATGAGAGGGATGCAAAGTCATTCAAGGAGGAAAGGAGAGCCTTCAGATCCATGAAGGAACGGGAAGAACTGTAGATCAGGGAATGGACCAGGCGGGCTGTCGTGGCGACCAGGCGTACACGAGATGACAACATGCAGAAGTCAGGCAAAACTGAGTATCTGAAGTCAAACACAGACTATGGAGCACATGTACACTTTACAGACTCAAACCTTTTTAGACAGCAAACTATATGAGCAAAAGAGCTGTAGTCTTACACTAAAAAAAAACCAAACATGATGGCATGCGTACTCAGTTGCTTCAAATCCAGGTCTCCCGCATTGCAGGCAGATTCTTTACCAGGTGAGCCACAGCGGAAGCCCAAGAATACTGGAGTGGGCAGCCTATCTCTTCTCCAGCAGATCTTCCTGACCTAGGAATCGAACCAGGGTCTCCTGCTTTGCAGGCAGATTCTTCACCAACTGAGCTATCAGGGAAGCCCACTCAATTGCTTCAGTCGTGTCCAACTCTTTGAAACCCACTGGACTACAGTCGGCTAGGCTCCTCAGTCCATGGGATTCTCCAGGCAAGAATATTGGAGTGGGTTGCCATGCCCTCCTCCAGGGCCTCTTTCTGACCCAGGGATCAAACCCACGTCTCCTGTGTCTCCTGCGATGCAGGCAAATTCTTTACTGCTGAGCCACCGGGAAGCCATACCTGAGTTCAAATATTGGTTCTATCATTTACCAGCACTGGTATCACAGGTAAGTCACTTAAGTGCTCTGAGCTTGTTCTCTCATCTACAAAACAGAGATACTATAACTTATTTCATAGGTCATCTAGAGGAGTAAATGGATTAATATGTTTAAGTCACCTTGCACAAGCCTGGAGTGTGTGTGTGTGTGTGTGTATGTATCGGTCAGTCGTGTCTGACTCTTTGCAACCCTATGGGCTGTAGCCCACCACACTCTTCTTCCCATGGAATTCTCCAGGCAAGAATACTGGAGAGGGTAGCCATTCCCTTCTCCAGAGCACAAGCCTGGTACATAACACACAATTACATTCATCCCCTCCTCCCTGTGCCCCACACACCCTCTGTTCATAGTCTTCTCACCCTTCAACCATCGTTCTCCATTTCTCTAGATATTACACTTCCTTCCAAGACCACTTCGACTTTCTAAATAAAGCTTTTCTTGACAAACTTTCTCTTTCAGTGTCTCCCCTTTTGCTCCAGACATTCTCTTAATTAATGTTATATTCCTGTTGGTCTCCCCTAAAGCTATCAGAGAACAGGAACTATCTTTTCTGCATCTCAGTATCTCCAATATTGACCAGCATTAAATGCTTACTATACATAGACACAGTTTCCCTTCCCCTATCATAGCAGACTTTGGAGTTGGGGTGGTATATACTGACATTAAAAAGTGCTTTATCAGAGAGTTCCCTGGTGGCCTGGTGGTTAGGATTCTGGCTTTCATTGCTGTGGCTCGGGTTCGATCCCTGGTTGGAGAACTGAAATCTCTCAAGCTGTGGGGCATGGCCAAAAAAAAAGGTGCTTTATCAAGAAAAAGTAATGATACCATATATAAAAAATTAAGTGGTTTATCAGTAGCCAGAACCATGAGATGCAGAGGTGGGTCACTGTGAATGGGCAAGGTCAAGGCAGGAAAGGGGCAGGAGATGCTGCCCCTGAACAAATACCTTGGTGCCATACAAAGGTCAGAATCAAGAGGTGGGCGAGGTGAAGAAGTAGGGTACTCTGTCCGCAGAGTCTGTCAAACCCTTCTAGACATCTGTATCCAATACAAAAGGTAACACTGTTGGCTCAATTCTTAAATTGAGTATCTATGAAAACTTTTTTGAAGAAAAGCATTTCATGGTATGCAAATTAGCAAGAAAGCAGTCAACTGTAAATTTTGATTGAAATACTTGTAACTTGTTAACTTCGGAAACAATTTTTTAAACTTTTATTTGTACACAAAGAATATTTAATATTTAATGCACTTATTCAAAATATGGTTTGGAGTGATGCAGAACCTCCACAAACCCTTGAACTGGGGTCTTGGAAGATCTTCTAAGTGTCCTTATACCACTTGCGGGCTTCCCAGGTGGCTCAGCTGGTAAAGAATCCGCCTGCAATCCCGGAGAATGCAGGAGAGCTGGGTTCGACCCCTGGTTGGGTACATCCCCTGGAGGAGGGCATGGCAACCCACTTCAGTATTCGTGCCTGGAGAATCCCCATGGATAGAGGAGACTGGTGGGCTACAGGCCATGGGGTCACAAAGAGTCGCACACCACAGCACATACCTCTTCCCATTTCCAGATTCCAGGTCCTGATACTAATTATTCCACTTTACAAAGACTCTTCTAAATCTGGCAAGGGCTAAAGTGAAGCTCTAGTGGTCTACCACGCCGGTGTTGATTTATTTACTGTTAAATTTGTCGGACTTAAAGGTAACAAAACACTCCCCATTCACAACGAAGCTGCGTAGCTTGAAGCCACAATTAACAAGAATGGGAAGCGGCCCAGCCTGCTGAAGACCACAGACTCTAAAACCAGCCTGATTCCCAGAGCCACAGCTGTTTGCGGTTTCCACATCTGAAGGATAGAAATAATAGTTTCCAGCTCACAGTGTTGTTGCAAGATTTAACCGTAAAGCTGCGGGAAAGTGCCTGGCCTAGAGTCAGCGCTATTTAAGTATCATTAGCAGGGCCACTTCACAGCCTGCAAACTGCGCCCCTCTTTTTTCAGTCCCACTTCAGACGTTTTCCAGGACAATGAAGAGAGCAGGTTGCAAGGCCGTAAACCTGAGAGTCAGGGCCCCGGCCCCTCTAGAACCCTATCCTATCTCGAGGCAACCCGGTTTTCTGCGCCTATCTCTGCCCTGTGGCTATCAGGGGGCTGCCACAGCCCACCACCGAAGGCTCAGCTACCCACGCCGGAATCTAATTCTCCCAAGACTCACCAGTCCCGGGACTCCGCAAGAGCTACTTCCGGTCCTGAGCGGAACTTCCTGGTGTTGTGAAAGTAGGCGGGACGCAGGAGCCGGGCGGAAGAGGTACTTTCCATTTTATGTCTGAGCCCAAGACAATCCTAGAAGTTGCCCAGAATTAACGCTTCTTGTCCTAGTGTAATTATTGAAAGAGCCCCCTTTCAAGGTCAGATGTGTTCCTGGTGGGGAATAAATCCTACATTTTCTCCCTAGTTCTTCTCGTTTGGGTTACAGATAGGGAGAGGGGAAGGGAGGACGCGAACAGGCTAGGGGCATTCTCTCTAATGGGTCTCTTGCTCGACTTCCGGTGGCATTTCGAATCTACAGACCCGTGGGGGCACCCACGATTGCATCTTTGCTGTTTTAACAACAACTGTGCTAATCGAAGTGGTTAAGTAAGTATGGGGTAACGTCACTTATTGTTTCATTAGCTTAACTCAAGTGCTTGCAGAGCGCTGTGTGTTTTAGTTCTTGGACTGCTTACAGTTAGTATTTTTTCTGTGCGGGGAGGGTGACGACTAGTAAAGCATGTAGTATACTAGTGGTAAGTGCTGTGAGAAAAGGAAATCGTTAAGGCAGGTTTAACCAGACTTTTGAGCAGAGATTTGGAGGTGAGGAAACTAGCTGTACAGATGTCAGAGTGTACATGTTCCAGGCGAGGGGAACACCCAGTGCCTGGACCCAAAGGCGGGAATGTACTCGGCCCTTGAGAAGTGAGCAGGGAAAGAGGAGTTTGAGGGTCTGGAGTCGATTAGTTTCGCCTGATGGCTTCCATAACCGAATTTTTATTACTTGGGTAGAATGGGTACTCTTTGACACTTTTTCTTTTAAATATGCCATAAAACTGAGCTTGTGTGAGTCAAGAGAGGGAAATGAATTTAATTCTTTTTTATTTTGTAAATAGAGGCTCGTTCTTGAACTTCTCTCAATAAACTCTGAGAAAGTAACAGTGCTTCCTGAAACCATCAAGAAAGAAAATGGTAAATTTTATGGAATTCTTATGAATGTCTTTCATAAAAAATTTTTTTTTCAGAAAACCAAGGGAATTAAAACTGCATGGAAATTTCAGTGACAAAACAGAAATAATAAGCTGAAGAACTATAAAGTGTAAAATGATTCTAAACAAAACCAGCAAAGGCAAAATTAAATTATGTCTTTCACTTAAACAACACAGAATTTACCTTTATATGGAAAAAGATACCAGACAGATAGAGATGGAAAGGGCTTCTTGCAGAAGAGCATAGTCAGGTGTGATCATTTTCATTGGATCCTTTTGCTCTTGGTCTAAGGTGGACACTGGAGTCGGAGATATCTCGAAAGAAAGCAGTGTGCCCCACCAACACACACACACACACACACACACACATTCCTGCCTTCTTTCTTCAACTTAGTCATACTCTGACTGCTAGATACTATTGTAAAAAGACAAATTAAAAAAGAAGTCTAAGAAGCTTTCTAGCCTCTCTGGAATGGGGTAACAAAAGGAGTATTTTGACTACCAATGAACAGATGAAGCAAAAAGGCAAGTAAGAGAGTACTCTGGTTACCTCTGCACATTTAGGATCTGAAAACACAGATGCTTTTTATGTCTGATGTCGTTAGTGGAGAAAGAAATTGTTTTTCAACTCTCACAATTATATAAGGGAAATGGTTAAAAAAAAAAAAAACTATGTAAAAGTCTTTTTCCTACTATTTTTCAATAAATATTAATGACTTAGTGAATTGCTTATTTAAGTCAGTCATGCTAACATAAAAATCGTTTTTATTGATGAAAAATTCGAATAAGATAATTATTTCCATCATAGTGTGTTTGAGTGTGAAGTCGCTCAGTCATGTCCAACTCTTTGCGACCCCGTGGACTGTAGCCCGCCAGGCTCCTCTGTCCATGGGATTCTCCAAGCAAGAATACTGGAGTGGGTTGCCATTTCCTTCTCCAGGGGATCTTCCCAACCCAGGGATTGAACCCAGGTCTCCTGCATTGCAGGCAGATGCTTTATCCTCTGAGCCACCAGGGAAGCCATCATAGTATTGCTCCCAAATTTTTAGCATAGATACCATTTTACCTAAACATTTACCTTTCTCCTCTGGAATTTTTTTTTTTTCCTACTGCTGAAATAATTTTGAAGAAATGCAACTTATCTCTCAAGAGCTATTGTATGGATAGATCATCTCTGAAATGGTGTTTCTGTTTTTATTCAGATAGTCATCTTTATTATCTAGTTAGGGAAATGATACAATGCACAAAATCACCTGAAGAAATCTCATTTTTCTCACATTCTCTCTCCTTTTTAGTCGGTGACATTGCATACAGATGTAGGTGATATTAAAATAGAAGTCTTCTGTGAAAGGACACCCAAAACATGTGAAGTGAGTACCATAATGTATGCATAAAAGATGAGTTAACTCAGTAGGGTAACCATTTTGAAATCGAGTCACCTAACTTAAATGGCATTCCCCCCAGAAAAATAGAAAACTTTTCTATGAAACCATTGTCAAGAAAAACCATCAATCATAATTTCTGATCTAATTTATACTTTGTTTTCTTTTAAATAAATTACTTAATTTTTAGCTGTGCTGGGTCTTCAATGCTGCATGTAGGGCTTCTGTGGTTGCAGGAGCTATTCTCTATTTGCAGTGCACCAGCTTCTCTTTGCGGAGAAGGCAATGGCACCCCACTCCAGTACTCTTGCCTGGAAAATCCCATGGATGGAGGAGCCTGGTGGGCTGCAGTCCATGGGGTCGCTAAGAGTCGGACACGACTGAGTGACTTCACTTTCACTTTTCACTTTCATGCATTGGAGAAGGAAATGGCAATCCACTCCAGTGTTCTTGCCTGGAGAATCCCAGGGACGGGGGAGCCTGGTGGGCTGCCGTCTGTGGGGTCACACAGAGTCGGACACGACTGAAGTGACTTAGCAGTAGCAGCAGCAGCAGCTTCTCTTTGTGGTGGTTTCTCTTGTTGTAGAGCATGGGCCCTTGGCAGATAGGCTCAGTAGTTGTGGCACACAGGCTTAGTTGCCCCTAGGCATATAGAATATTCCCAGACCAAGGATTGAACCTGTGTCCCCAACATTGACAGGCAGATTCTTAACCACTGGACTACCAGGGAAGTCCTACACTTTTTTTTCTGATGTTAAAGTGAATTAAAGAAAGGGTAGATAATTTTTCTCTTACCATACTGTGGCTGGTATCTTTTTCTTTTGGCTCATTTTTCTCAAGAAATATAGGGGAACTGTTCCATATATTATTTCACTTGTTTAAATAACAAGGATAGAAGGAAAAAGGGAGTTCCTTGGCGGTCCAGTGGTTAGGACTTGGTGCTTTCCCTCCTGTGACGTAGGTTCAGTCTCTGGTTGGGGAACGAATATCCCATAAGCAGCGTGGCATGGCCAAAAAAATACAAGAAGGGAAAAAAAGAGAGTCAGCTATATACATTCATTCAGCAATTTCGCTTATGAGAAGCTATCTTGCCAGCATCTGGAACTTCAGTGATGAACAAGAGACATTCCTTGCTCATGTGGAGCTAATATTTACCTGATAGGCAGGGGGAAAATGCATTCTAGAAAAAAAAGTAATTCTAGAGGGAAATAATGCCTTGAAGGAAATAAAGTGTTGAGATGGAGAATAATGGGAAGGGATTTATTTAAAAGAAGATGAGAGCAAGGCTAGCCAAGAAAGTGGTACTGCACTTTAAGAACTGAGTGTGAAAGGTAATTAAGGCATCTCCGTGGAAGGACTTATAAAAAAGAACGTTCCAGGTATAGAAATAGGTACAGGGCCTCAAGGTGTGAAAGCCTGTGTTTTTTGAATAAACTTTCAGAAGGCTGATGGGGTTAACACAGTAAGTAGCAGGGAAGGAGTGATTATCATGAGACGCAGAAGTAGGCTAGGTCATGCAGGGCTTGCTAGGCTCTGCTGAGGGTTTTGTATTTTCTTTCAGGAACAGAAGGAAGCTATTGGAGAGTTTTAGTCAGTGACTTTATCCAAAGTAATGCCTCAAAGACATTGTTTAAATAGGTTGTTGTGGTATTTTCAGTAAATACAATTCATTTGTTATCTAAAATATGTTTCTGCTACATTTCTCAATTATTATTTTTACTCTCCAGAATTTCTTGGCTCTTTGTGCCAGTAATTACTACAACGGCTGTATATTTCATAGAAATATCAAGGGTTTCATGGTTCAAACGGGAGATCCAACAGGTAAGTGATTCCAGTAATACATAAGGAATTGAATATATAGTGTAAAGAAGAGACTAGATAAAGAATAGAAAAATAAAAATATGTGGGGTTTTTATAACTTACCTTAGCAAGAAATTTTTAAGCAGAAGCTACTGGCATCAAGCCCTAAAATATGAACAATACTGATAAGGAGGGTTGGGGGGTTTTGTAGATATACTTTATTTTTATGTTCTTTAAAGTTCATTTTGGGGAAGAAAGAAAGGATATATCAGATTTTATTTGTACTTAAAGGGTTGCTGTTGCTAAGTCACTTCAGTCGTGTCCGACTCTGTGTGACCCCATAGATGGCAGCCCACCAGGCTCCCCCGTCCCTGGGATTCTCTAGGCAAGAACACGAGTGGATTGCCATTTCCTTCTCCAGTGTATGAAAGTGAAAAGTGAAAGTGAAGTCGCTCAGTTGTGTCCGACTCTTAGCAACCCCATGGACTGCAGCCTACCAGGCTTCCTCCGTCCATGGGATTTTCCAGGCAGGAGTACTGGAATGGGGTGCCATTGCCTTCTCCGTTTAATTAGATACTTCATTTGTTTGTCTTGTAATATAGGTACTGGAAGGGGAGGTAACAGTATCTGGGGCAAGAAATTTGAAGACGAATATAGTGAATATCTTAAGGTATATCCAAAATACTTCAGAATCTATTTTTTCATGCTGTGTTTACACTTGGAAACGGATACATATGTTGTAATAATACAGGTTAAAATAATTAGTAAATATACTTTTTTTTGTAGTTTTTCACTCTTGATAAGTGATGTCGAGAGGAAATATAAATGTCAATTCTAGCCTAATATATAGTGGAATCTCACCATCACATGAATCTTGACATTAAGTGAGCTCATCTTTCGGTCCAATCTGAAATGTTTAATCAGTAATATACCTGTGGGGCTTCATGTCTCACTATAAAATTCATGTTGAATGACATGAATCATTGGTCTTTTTTGAGAGTGGGGAGGAGAGACTGTCATACCTTCTGGTTGCAATATTGCCTATTATCAGTTGCCGGCTTTTTATCATCTTCTCTTAGATATTTGAATATTTGTTTTAATTTCACTTAATGTGTATGGTAGATCTCAGTTAGGTCTCAGAGAAGTGCACATAAATAAATCTGCAGCATAGAAAAATTAGATACTTATATTTCCTTTGTATTTTTTCAAACTTTCTAAAGAATTTTCTTTTTTCTAAAAGTTAAAAAACTAGTACATATTCATTTAAAAAAAAGTTCCATTTCCCAGAGATGACATCAGTTAATAATTTATTGTGTGGTCTTTCAATCTGAATATGTAATTTAGTATATTGTTTTGAAGTTACAGTAAAATGTACTCAGCAAAACTTCTAAGAATATTCACTTCAGTGTTATCTCTGGATGGTGACTAGGAATAATTTATCTTTTTGCTTTTCTATCATAAATAAATATTGTTACCAAGTTGGGATTAGGAGGTGATAAATTGTTTAAAAAGTCACCCTTTTCCTGAATCGGAAATGAAACAGTTTTTTAGGCATTAATTAATAACTGTTTCCATGGTACTGATCTGTCATCCTATACCAGTGATTTTCAAACTTCGCTGGTAACAGACTGACCTGTAGAAGTTTTAAATTAAAAAAAAAAGAGTAGGGCCTTACCTCCCTAAATCTTGAGAAAAACAGAAGAACTGATTAGGACCGTGACTATATTTTAAGGTTCCCTGGTGATTCCTACGCAAACACACAAACAAAGTTAAGAACTATTTTCTAACATACCAGAATTAAGGATGTGTTAATAGTCACATACTCTAGCCCTGAACTTCCGTTCCCACACATTTACCCTAGAGAAATTCATGTACATGTGCACTAGGAAACGTACAAGAGTGTTCCTAGAGTACTACTTGTAATAACAAAATTCGAAAAACAATGTCCATCAATCTTTGAGTGGACAAATTGTAGTATATTCAGTAGTAAAATAGTATACAGTGAAAGAAATATGTATAATACATGTATGAATCTTAGAAACATTATGTTAACTGCAGAAATCATTTTCTAGAAGACTAAAAATAGTATGAACTATTTTATAGAACTCAGAAACCAGCAAAAGGAAACAATATATTGTTCAGGCATTTATAAAGATATTAGAATACTAGTTACCACTTTGAGAGGCTGAAGTAATAGCTGAGAGGAGCGTATAGGCATATGCAACAATTTGGTAAATTTTAATTCTTAAAGCTTGAAAACAGGTTAATGGTTGCTTATTTTATTATACTGTAAGTAGTACATATATTCTTATGATGCATCAAATACATTTGATTGGTAGTCACCTTTTAGGGAGACAGTAAAGCATTAATATCTATGTAGTTGCATCTCTGTGGTTTGTCTCATTAGTGTCTGCTGATGAATAGCATCAGACAGAGTAATCATTGGAGTTACTTTTAGTATATTTTATATTTGGGCATCTCCCTGTAAGACAGTTCTGTCTTTAATCTTATTGATAAAGTCCTTTTAACTCCTGTACACATTCCCTTGTATAACAGTGTAATGAATATTAGACAAGGCCTTCCTTAGATCATCCAGTCCTGGGTTTATGAACTGACTGCCCATAGGTGGAAGACCCACAGATTCATTCTTTACGGCCATTGGTTTAAAAACATTATAAATGTCATGAGGCAAGAGATACACTATTCCTTTTGCCAGATTCCACCATTCCCTAATGTTTACATTCTGCCCAATTATCAATTTATTATCTGCGAACCCTTGTGAGAATTTGAATTATGAAAAAAACCCTGAACTAGTCCAACCTCCCTTGTTTTACAGATAAAGAAACTAGCCAGAGTCCAGTGTATATGTGAAGAGATTATGGGGATTTTGGTTTTGTTGTCTGCCTGATGGTTTCATGCCAGCACACTGTTCCTTAATATAAATGTAAGGATTATTTCTATTATACATTGGTGTTGCCGAAAGTGTTCGTGGCTCTACTTCTCCAAAGATGAAATTGAAGAGTATGATTTGGTATATAAACAATTTACATACAAGTTTCCAGAGATACAGATCATACAGAAACTGAACATTTGGACTAGCCCTGATGGAAACTGATTACATGTTTTCTTGATCTCTTAAATATTGGGAAGGTAAAGAGTGTATGTCTTGTTTCAGTCCTATATTTGGAATGTTTACATAAAAACAATTAATACTTTGGTCTGTCCTCTTCAGCACAGTGTTAGAGGTGTTGTATCTATGGCTAATAATGGCCCAAATACCAATGGATCTCAGTTTTTCATCACCTATGGGAAGCAGCCACATCTGGACATGAAATACACAGTATTTGGCAAGTGAGTATTCTGGTTTGGAATTTCACTGCAAAGGATGCATGAGTGGCTGTGATCATGGCGTAACTAGTATTCAAAGAGCAGTATGAGAGCTAAATGTACTTGAAATTTACACCTACCACTTAATAGCCATGTGACCTTGAGTTATTTACAACCTCTCTCACCCTCAGTTATTTTGTAAAGAGGCACCAGCTCTTTTTTTTTTTCAGGATCTTATGCAAGTTAACAGTATGTATTGTTTTCATTCAGAATAGCATTTTGTATCAACACATCTGAAAAACAGTTGCTTAAACAAGATGAACTGGGATGGTGGTTCTAGTATGTCATTGATGTACCAGGTGCCTTTCTTTTTTCTCAGCCATCATTAGCTTTCATTCTGAAATTCACCTCATGGTTATAATTTGGACAGCAAAGCTCCAGTCAGAACATTTGTGTTCCAAGCAGAAAGAAGGAGGAAAGGCAAAAAGTGCTTGCCAGCTGAATCAGTCCCTTTTTAAAGAACTTTCCTGGAAGACCCAGACCTTACTTACAAGAGAGGGTAGGAAATGTTTTTCAGCTAGATACATTGCCATCTCAATAAAATCAGGCCTCTATAAATAAGAAGAAAGGGGAATGGAATCCTGAGGAGACTTTTAGCAGTCTCTGCAAGAAAATCCATTAGATACAGTATCCCTGGGAATTGCTTTTATAAATCAACAGGAAGTCAGTTTGTCAACAAATTATTTACTGTGTTCAATAAACCAAGGCAGAGTTCTATAGTTTGTTTTATTTAACAGTTTGGATGCCAAGCTAGTTTAATTAAAAATACAAGAGTCTACAACTTTTCTTTTTCATTCCATATGCATGTCTAATTTATAGATTAATACTTGATGAAAAGGAATATTATAGCCTTTAGTAGTTTTTGTGTGTATTATGGATAATCTTTATACTCCCTTTCTTTTATATTCTCCCTAACCCACCATTCAGAATTATTGATTAGTAATTAGTAGGACTTATCTTACTGAATTGGTTAAAAAACGCTGTAGCATTTAGAACAAGTATTCTTAACCTTTAGTCTAGTAACTCCTTGGAACTCTTTTCTGTATATGCACACACATTTTTCTGAGAAAATGGTTCATAGCTTTTGCTGGTTCTCAAAGGTACCCATTCCCAAATACTTAACTTACCTCAACTCTACATGCCCTTTTTGGCCTGGAATCTTTTTCCTGCACCCTCTTTTTTCTCTTACTGACCCAGAAGGTGGGAAAGCCTTTAAAACTTACAATTTAAAGACCTTAACTGCCTACCTTTGGGCGTAAAATCAAAAGGCTTTGGCTATAATAACATTTTAGTGGAAATGTAAAATAAAATGGGAATCTGTTATTTTTAAAGTACCTACTCTAAGTCTTAGGAATTGATTCAAATTGCACCAGGAAGTATAATCTAAAAAGCCACTTTGTCTTAGTAGACTAAGTTTCTAGAACATATTAGAAAAACAGCTGTTTGTTTTTTTTTTTCTGATAGAAACATGAAGTGGGCTTAGCTGTCGATCTTCTCTTCAGTATTTCTTTTTGTTGTTTAAAAGCAAAAAATAAAAACACCACGTTTAAACACTAAAGTACAAAGGAGCTACCTACTTCAGAACCTTCAGTGCAGGGCAATACTCATAATAACTGTCATCCTTACATACTTTCTCCAGGCTTTTGCTATAGCAAAGAAAACCTTCTGACTGGTTGTATTGGCCCCATTTGTAGCTAATCCATGTGAATGAGGCAGAATACATCATTTAGGTACTTTGATGGGAATATTCCCGCCCATTGCTACTTTTGTCTAAAGGCATAAACATGAATTTTTGTTTCTGAATTTTGGGCCCTACTTATGGCAGAAAATCAAAGCAATATCTTACTGTATACTCAACAAGGGAACTCAAAAAACTGTATGACTTGGTCTTTTTCTCTTAGACTGTAATTGTTGTAGGTGTTTGGATATTATGTTTCAATTGTAGGAAATTTTCAAACATTATATTGTTTCTCTTTCAGGGTGATAGATGGTCTGGAGACTCTAGATGAACTGGAGAAGTTACCCGTAAACGAGAAGACATATCGACCTCTTAATGATGTACACATTAAGGACATAACTATTCATGCCAACCCATTTGCCCAGTAGCTATAATAGACCTGGACAAATACTTGGCTAACTATTCAAGGAACACACCTATTATGGTTTACTCAGTTTTAATTATGTCAAAGATTGTAGCTTGTTTATAACTAAGATCGTCTATGAGTTGCTGGTACCAAGAGGGGCCAAACAGTATTTAGTCCTATTTTTAGAGCATATTCGATGAATATTATCTAATGCATTTCTTTAATTAAAAAAAAAAACCCTGTGTTTAACTTTGTATTTTCATATAAACATTCATTTTTAAATGCTTAGTGTCAAATCCAGGCATTTTTGAGCACCCTAATTACATACTCCTACCATATCTAGTCCACATCCTATTCAGGTCAGTTCAGTTGCTCGTTCATGTCTGACTCTTTGTGACCCCATGGACTGCAGCACGCCAGGCCTCCCTGTCCATCACCAACTCTGGGAGTTTACTCAAACTCATGTCCATTGAGTCCGTGATGCCATCCAACCATCTCATCCTCTGTTGTCCCCTTCTCCTGCCTTCAGTCTTTCCCAGCATCAGGGTCTTTTTGAATCAGGTGGCCAAAGTATTGGAGTTTCAGCTTCAGCATCAGTCCTTTCAAAGAATATTCAGGACTGATTTCCTTTAGGGTAGACTGGTTATATCTCCTTGCTGTCCAAGGGACTCTTAAGTGTCTTCTCCAACACCACAGTTCAAAAGCATCAATTCTTCGGCACTCAGCTTTCTGTATAGTCCAACTCTCACATCCATACACGACTACTGGAAAAATCATAACTTTGACTAGATGGACCTTTGTTGACAAAGTAATGTCTCTGCTTTTTAATAAGCTGTCTAGATTGGTCATAACTTTTCTTCCAAGAAGCAAGTGTCTTTTAATTTCATGGCTGCAGTCACCATCTGCAATGATTTTGGAGCCCCCAAAAATAAGTCTGTCACTGTTTCCACTGTTTCCCCATCTATTTGTCATGAAGTGATGGGACCAGATGCCATCATCTTAGCTTTCTGAATGTTGAGTTTTAAATCAACTTTTTCACTCTTTCACTTTCATTAAGAGGCTTTTTAGTTCTTTGCTTTCTGCCATAAGGGTGGTGTTATCTGCCTCTCTGAGGTTATTGATATTTCTCCCAGCAATCTTGATTCCAGCTTATGCTTCATCCAGTCCAGTATTTCACATGATGTACTCTGCATAAAAGTTAAATAAACAGGGTGACAAGATAGAGCCTTAACGTACTCCACATCCTAGAAATATTTCCATTAACTATTTACTTTGTACAGTTAGAGGAAAGGTAAATAGATAGCCTAGAGAGGCCAGTCAATCCATTAGGTATTTCCTCTGGTGTTTATAGTAAAGGCCCAGAGAAGTCCTGGAGTACAGTGAACACTCAGAATTCCCTAACTGATTTGCCCATGGAACATTTTTTAAAGTGTATCATTTTTAAAAATGAAGGAATACATAAACGCAGGATAAGAGTTTTACAGATGATCCATTTGGAAAATACAACTAGTTATAGAGTCCTGGTCTGGGTCTGAATCACAGCTCTGCCTCCTACTATTAACTAGGCAAGTTAACATCTCCAAGCTTTAATTTTCTCATAAACAATCCTCCATATGACTCTTGTTAGGATTAAATGACACAGTGTGTGTAAAGCTTCTGGTGTGGAGGAGTGTTCTGTAGCCAATAAATGGAGGCTGCCTTCTTAACCATATCAGGCTTCTCATTTAATCAGTCATTTATCAGACTATACCATTGATTTGATCAAGAACTATGTCCTATTCACTGTGTAGATCACCTGGATTAGACTTTGGGTATTCCTCAAAATGATGCAGAACATTTCTTTGTATCATTTCTGCAGATGGCTAATCTAATTAATGTTTTGATTCTTAAGTGCAGTTTGGGAGTTAGCTTGCAGTTATCCTCTTTTTACTATTGATGTCTCCTGTATGTTCCAATAAACCGAGTGGCCAGTTATATCAGTGCCCTCAACTTTTGTTTCAACTTTTTAATCATTAGTTTCTAGAATTAGTTTTAAGGCCTTTTTTGGGTCAGAATTTGGTTTGCCACTTCTTATACTTTGTATCTTTTTTCTCTTTTAACCACAAAAATAAGGGCTATGTTGTTTCCCATAGGAATGTTGTGGCAATTTCAAAATATAAAATACACCAAATAGTTAACCTATGACCAGTAAGACCTCACATTGTTCATACAATGAGAAAATGTCTTTGCGCATTTTTCTGCAGCTTTGTTTATATGTAATGATGAAATAGTCTGAATTCTTCTGACTCTGTGATAGAATTTTGTAAGGTGTTTAGACAGTGATTTGATTTCAGTCAGTCTAATTATCCTAGAATATAAGTTATCAATCACAATCTGAAGTGATTGTCTTTCCATAAACCTGGTATTTAAAATATTATTTTATCAATTTCTTTTTTCTTTACCCTGTTTTCACATAGAGTTCATCTGTCAGAGTAAACCTAATGTGAACATCTTTGTTTATAAGATATTTGATAGAATACAGAAAAATAAGTCTTCAGTAGATCAGATAAGACTTTTTTTTTGTCCCCCTGCTTAAGGACATAACCCCTCAAACAAGCATGTGACTGGGAAAATCAGGTCTCTGCTTTTACTCACTGTCCCACATAGATGTGTTAATATACAATATTTGTTTTCCTTTTTCTGACTTACTTTATTCTGTATGACAGTCTCTTAATCCATTTACCCTTGATATATTTCTTCTCCAAACATATCATTGAATTTTGTCACCACCCTTAAGAGTATTTTACTGATTGTCAGGATGTTTTTGTACTGACTGATATTCCCTCAATTTTTATTCCAAACTGTGCCATTGTTTTTTAGTGTTGCCAATATGGTAACTTTTGGGTTCTTTGAACTCATTCTTAGGTCTGCTCAGCTGTACCCATAAGATCTCAGATAAGGAAATATATTGACAGCACCCATGGGCCTCCTGTAGGTAGCGAGGATCAAAACTCAGAACATTGATTTCTGTCCACTCACACTGAATTAACTGGTTTACTGATCACATTAGCAGTTGGGTGATTGATATCTGTTCCGTATATTGAAAGTCAAAGTGTTAGTTGCTCAGTCATGTCCAACTCTTAGTGACCCCATGGATTATAGCCTACCAGGCTCCTCCGTCCATAGAACTGTCTAGGCAAGAATACCGGAGTGGGTAACCTTTCCCTTCTCCAAGGGATCTTTCCAACCCAGGGATCGAACCTGGGTCTTCTACATTGCAGGCAGGCCCTTTACTGTTGGCCACCAGGGAAGCCCGTAAACTACTAAGAAGACTAGAATGTTGCTGATCAACCCAAATTCTCTTTAAAATGAAATTAACATGATTCCCCATCTAGACTAGAGGTTGGGAAACTGCAGCCCTTGGGCTGGGCACCTGTTTTTGCAAGTAACATTTTCTTAGAACTTGGCCATTCCTATGTTTATGCAGGGAGTCTGGCTGTTTGTTCTACAGCAGCAGTGTTGATTGACTGTGACAGAGACCAAATATCCTGCAAGCCTAGAATATTTACTATCTAGTCCTTTCAGAAACAGTTTGCCAACCCTTGACCCAGACTATCAGCAGTTGCCAGATAATCATGGTTTCACAGCAGAAGAAGTAGGATGAGTCCAAGGGATAGTATAAACAAACTATGCCCGAAACCTTCTCTGCTGTAGAAATGTACCTGAATTCATTAGAATTCCTCAGTCCTGTTAGATCTTGGTTTGGAGTTCTCTTTTGAGTAGAAGGCTTGCAGACCTTTCGTTTTGGTTAATGGCAAATTGAGTAGTTAAAATTTATATCTTGGTTGAACTTGGAAATTTCCAGATCCATTTAGTAACACATTTATACTTTCTATGTTGGGTATTTCTGAAGATTTGTTTAATTACTAAAACTAGTCATTCATTAAGCTTCTTCCAGGTTTGGAGACAAAGGTGCATACTCCATGGGAGCTCAGTCTGTGAAGCTAACAGACATGTAAATAGATAAATTTTTATACATAGAACTCAACTTTTATTAATCAATTTAGTAAAGTGGATAGATTAGTTACTATTTCACCAATGGGTTGAAAAGAAAACTGATGCATTTTTTCAATTCAATTTGTATCAACTGTGGTTCAGGTAAGTGATGGGAACTCCATATAATAATTTTAAAATAAATTTATAAGAAAATTTTAAAAATATGAAAAGGAATTAATCCCAATTTTTATAAAGCAGCAAATATTAAAAGTGTTAAGATGTGAGGAATGAGGCTAGAATAATAGTGTAGGACTTCCCTGGTGGTTCAGTGGTTAAGAATCCATGCTTCCAATGCAGGGAGGAAGGTTCAATCCCTGGTTGGGAAACTTAACAGTGTATACATAGTTTATTTAAAGCAGTATCCAGGGGCTTCACTGGTGGCTCAGTGGTAAAGAATCCGCCTGTTAATGCAGGAGACACAGGTTCAATCCCTGATCTGGGAAGATCCCACATACCTCAGAGCACTAAACCCATGCACCTTAGAGCCCATGCTCTGCAACAAGAGAAGCCACTGCAATGAGAAGCCCACACACTGCAACTCGAGAAAGCCCACACACAGCAACGAAGACCCAACACAGCCATAAATAAATAAATATTAAAAATTTTTAAAAAAGCAAGATCCAAAATCATTTTTTTAAAAAAGAGAAGTTATTCTATAAGTTGTGTTAGGGTAACTGGTAAATGACACAGAGAAAAGCAAAAGAATTCACATGATATACCAAAATTCCAGATAGGTAAAAGAGTTGCCTATTTAAAGAACACACAAGAAAAACCTAAAACATTTCCAAGAATTCCTCTGAAGAGGAAAGGAATTTCTCAGTTTACAAACTTGATAAAGGCAAAGATGAAATGGGTTTAACTGAATGCAAATAGGACAAAAGAGAGTTGTACATTCAAAAAAGGAATAGATATGAATGGGCAAGTCACAAGAGAAAAGAGAAAATGTTCAACCTCACTAATTAGAAACCAAAGTTAGAAGTTCAGTATCCACCAACATAACAATTTTTAATGTTATGCACTAAGAGCAGCCAAAACAAAGTACTGTATCAGAGACTGGGTGGCTTAAACAACAGAAAATTTTCTAGAAAGTTCTAGAGACTAGAAGTTGGGAGGTCAAGGTGTGGGCAGAGTTGTTTACTCTTGAGGCTTGTAGATGGCCATCTCCTTTCTTAACCTCATCATTCCTCTGGGTGTGTTTCCTAGTCTCTTTTTAGAAAGACACCAGCTAAATTGAATTAGGCCACTCCCTGATGACCTCATTTACTCCTAATTATCTCTATAAAGACACTATTTACTGCCAACTGAAAAATGCTGCTTTCCACCTGGTTCTACAGTATAAGAATGAAGTCACTAGCCACTGCAGTCGCTGACCTTGAAAGGAGTCTGCTTTGGGAGAAACTGGCAGAACAGACCTTCAAATAGGTATTTTCAGGAAAATACTTTTTGAGCTCAATTTCTTGCATCTTCTCATATGTAGAAAAGCACTAAAATTATTAATGGAAACATCTGCCTCTCTGTCACTAGCAACAACTTTCTGTCAAGATATGTGCTTTCTGGCACTAACTCCTTTCAGTAAAACCATATGTAATACTGACTTCTCTCCCTACCTCTTGGGAGCAGTTCCTAAGAGCTATTGGAGAGGCTGTCTCTAGGTATTTTGCCTCAGATAAAACTTAACTCACAACTCTCTTTTTGCCTTTTCATACCATTCATGAGACTCTCAAGGCAAGAATACTGAAGTGGTTTGCCATTCCATCCTCCAGTGGACCATATTTTGTCCGGTCCTAACTAGCAGACATGCCCTTCTGCCACTCAACACAGCTGGATGACATGCCTGGTGCCCCGGCTGTCCCACTGTTGGTGTCTGTTGAGCTTGCTTAAACCTTAACTGGCTGTTGGGTGTCAGTCAACGTGCAGCCAGGAGTGAAGACAAAGGCCCTACTAGAGTGGCTGGGAAGGGGGTCTGGGGAAGGCTGGAGGTGATGTTGGATGATGTCCAGCACCTTGGACTCACTGCTGCCTTTGACTGCCCTGGGGCCAATCCGATGCTCAGGAGTCACTGTCAGCCATGGAGCCAATCATCCACCCAGGAGCCACTGGTCACCTGATGCTGAAGCTCTAATACTTTGGCCACCAGATGTGGAGAGCTGACTCATTGGAAAAGACCCTGATGCTGGGAAAGATGGCAGGAGGAGAAGGAGGTGACAGAGAATGAGATGGTTGTATGACATCACTGATTCAATGGACAGACAGAGAAGCCTGGTGTGCTGCAGCTCATGGGAGTCACAAAGAGTCAGACACAAACTAGCAACTGAACAACAACTCTTACACTGTGCATTTTTTCCAGTTGACACTATAGTCACATTCTGAAATAGTGGGAGCTAGGACTTAAAATTATGAATATGTGTGGAGGTGGAGACACAGGCCTTCAAACAGCCCATAACATGCATTAACACTAAAATAGCTAATTTAATTAATGAAACTTTGGGTATATCTCAAATCACTAATTGGTTAGATATGGGCTGTTAAATTTAAAATCATTTTGGAAAACAAGTACAAGATTTCTTCACCTTTTACCCAGCAATTTTACAATGAGGAATTCTCCTAAAGAAATTAAACATATTAACTTGCACAAGCTGGAATCAAGGTTGCTGGGAGAAATATCAATAACCTCAGATATGCAGATGACACCACCCTTATGGCAGAAAGTGAAGAGGAACTAAAAAGCCTCTTCATCAAAGTGAAAGAGGAGAGTGAAAAGTTGGCTTAAAGCTCAACATTCAGAAAACGAAGATCATGGCATCCGGTCCCATAACTTCACGGAAAATAGATGGGTAAACAGTGGCTGACTTTATTTTTCTGGGCTCCAAAATCACTGCAGATGGTGATTGCAGCCATGAAATTAAAAGATGCTTAATCCTTGGAAGGAAAGTTATGACCAACCTAGACAGTATATTAAAAAGCAAAGACATTACTTTGCCAACAAAGGTCTGTCTAGTCAAGGCTATGGTTTTTCCAGTAGTCATGTATGGATGTGAGGGTTGGACTATAAAGAAAGCTGAGTGCAGAAAAATTGATGCTTTTGAATTGTGGTGTTGGAAAGGACTCTTGAGAGTCTCTTGGCCTACAAGGAGATCCAGCAAGTCCATCCTAAAGATCAGTTCTGGGTGTTCATTGGAAGGACTGATGTTGAAGCTGAAATTCCAATATTTTGGCCACTTGATGTGAAGAGCTGACTCATTTGAAAAGACCCTGATGCTGGGAAAGATTGAGGGCAGGAGGAGAAGGGGACAACAGAGGATGAGATGGTTGGATGGCATCACTGACTCAATGGACATGAGTTTGGGTAGACTCTAGGAGTTGGTGATGGACACAGAGGCCTGGGTGTGCTGTGGTTCATGGGGTCGCAAACAGTGGGACACGATTGAGCGACTGAACTGAACTCAACTTGCTCTCTGCACAGTCATTTGCTGCAACTTTGACCTGTATTAGCAGAATATGGTTAATACCCATATTTAGATTGCTGTTAGGATTAAGTGAGAACCTATGCTCAGTGTTAACACAATGTGATTAACACTTATACTCGAAAGAATGGGATTCCCTATGTTTTGGTTAACATTTAAATGTGCTGAGAAGCATGTACTTAACAGCAAATTTCACAAGTTACTGTGAGAAATTTCTCCCTCACAAGCCAAACACTAACCTTAAATTTAGTGATCCTGATCCCATATAGAAATCTAGGTATTAACGATTTTAAAGCATTTTCAGAGAAAAGGCTTAAGAAATGCAAACCACCATAGGTTTTTTGGAATTCCTCTGTGTATTCATTTTCATCACTTTACCCTACAGTACTGCATCTGTAACGGGCAGGTTATCTACGTTGCTCTCCTGTGCAAAAAACACAAGTATGCTCCATCTTCATGCGTGATGATTTTATGTGTTTCACTAAGTTTAGAAGGAGTAACGTGAACTCTTTTTTCAAGTTGGAGGAGGGGCGGCGATCAGGATAGGCAGTTACTTTGTTCTCTCAAATTGCAGCTTGATTTCTGTTATTCAGAAGTTGTTTTCAGATAATTCGGTCTTCTTCTAATAACCTTCCATTTTCCCCTTTCAGCTTACTTCAACTTTTCACCTTAGAAACTTCACTTAACGCGGAAATGTTGCTTACCTGTGGACTCCCACTTCCTGTCTCCAGGCTCTTGCTCTCACATTTGGATTTTTAAAACCTCGGTAAAAATCTTTACAATCTAACCTCAGTGAGCGTGGGTCTCAGTCACGTAAGATTTAACTAGTTTTAAAAATGTCTCAGAACAAAAGCCCAAATCCAGACAATTCCTAATTTCGGGCTACTTGATGCAAATGGTGTAATCTTTCAGTTTAAGCGGTTGCAATCAGGACACACGCTACTTTGTACCCGCTTCCCCCACTTTTCTTCATTTCTAGTGTTCACGAACACAATTTTTAGTGAGGATGAACAAGTCTTTTCTACTCAACACAATGTTTTCTCAGAGAACAGAGAGCGGGCCAAAATGGCCGCTGACAAAGCCTTTCCTCGGTCCACCTATTGTCTCTAAGCTCCCTACCCAGCGCCTGCGCATAAGGCTCACCAGCTCAGCCCTACACGCGTGCACGCCCCGCCCCGCCCGGAGGCGGAGACGCGCTTGCCTAGTCATCTTGTTTTCCAAACGTCCAGACGCTGCGGTTGTTAGCTCCATACTGCCGTGGGAGCTTGTCGCAGCGAGCTGGTTTTTTTCCGTGGTTGTGTTGCAAGCATTGCCTCCTTAGGCTTGGACTCTTTGGCCAACACGGTAAGACGCAGGGAGAAGCGGGCTAGATGTCGGGACCCCCTTTTGTGTCTTGAGAACGCCCGTGAAGCTCTCCCACAGGCTTGTTGGCCGCCCGCAGTCTCTGGCGCGGTGATCTTTTCTTCTCCGCCGCCCGCTCCCCTCCCCTAGCTGCAGAAAGATGGTTCGCTCGTCTTCCAAGCTTTGTCCAGGCCGTCGCTGCGATTTTCTGTGTGATCCGCAACGAAGAGTTCGCTGGGCGGGCAGAGGTTCTCGAACGTTTGAGACAACGTTCAGAGGAAGAGGGGAGGGCCGAGCTCGGGCGTCCGCGGCCGCCATGTTGTCTGCGACGGCTGGCCTCGGACGGGCTCTAAGATGGCGGTGGGGTGGGGTGGGGGAAGTTGGCAATGACTTGGGTCCTGGAATGTGCCTCAGTCACGCTCTTCTGAGGATCTGTGTTCTTAAAGAAAAGAACACATTGACCCGATGTAAGGCGACTCGAGGGAAAATGGCGAGTGTCTGCCCTCAGTGGTGAAAGCAAAAGTTAGGTTTAGGAACTCAAGGAGACAGGAATAATATGGAGTAGTTGAAGGAGCCTGTGAGAAGTCGGGTGATCGGGCCTTTTAGGCGTGGTGTTCCTGCCGCCCCTTCTCGGAACAGTTGGAGCGTCTTGATTTCGACGCTTGTTTTTGTATGGAATCGAGCCCAGGTGTTAGTACGGGTATGATCGGTAGTTGATGAAAAGTCGTTTTGTATAACGTCTTTTTCAAGTTGTTAGGAATTTGTAGTTTCGGCAGGAAAGGATTTCCCTCATAGTTGAGTAATAATGACTTTTGAGCTTTGATTTAAAAGAACAATTGAAACGTCACAACTCGGATGAATTTTAGAGGACGAGTTTTATTAAAATGTTGACATGTGGGATACACCTTAACCGGGAAAACTTGTTTTTTATGTAGATGAGACACTCAAAAAGAAGTTACTGTCCTGATTGGGATGAAAAAGATTGGGATTATGGAAAATGGAAGAGCAGCAGCGGCAGTCATAAAAGAAAGAAGAGATCGCATAGCAGTGCACGGGAGAACAAGCGCTGCAGATACAATTACTCTAAAACATCTGATAGGTAAGGAGGGTTCTTAGGAAAATACTTTCATTACAATATTAACATGTCAGTTTGATTTCAGTAAAACTGGTGGGGAGTACATTTTCATTATTAAAACTAGAATTGACTTAAAATAACTGATGGATTGCCATTTTCAGCTATGGTTGTAAAATTGGAAGTCTTTTTTGGTGGGAAAAAAATTTTGATGAGTACTATTTTAAGAGATTTACTGAAAATTTGAGGATATTTGATGCTAATTCTTTTTCTAGCTATTACCTGGAAAGCAGATCCTTAAATGAGAAAGATTATCATAGTCGACGCTACATTGATGAATACAGAAATGACTACAGTCAAGGATGTGAACCTGGACATCGACATAAAGATTATGAAAGCAGATATCAGAACCATAGTAGCAAGTCCTCTGGTAGAAGTGGAAGAAGTAGTTATAAAAGCAAACACAGAATTCACGACAGCACTTCATATCATTGTTCACATGGGGTATGAGCTCTTTTAAATTTTTTGGAAATTTTATTTCCCATGTGGAACAGGAAAACTTGAAATTGTGTTTGATCATTTGAGAAAGTTCTATTTAAGATGAAGTCATCTCAGTTTTAACTTACAGGATTCTTTGTGCATTGGATAGGAAATTCCTGAAATACAGTACATGTTTAATTGTATGGTAACATTTTATTAATCATTGGCAACTAATTGTCATTCTTGTGAAATAGTGTAGATAATGTCTATTAGCTTATAGCAGGGATTACAAGATATTCTGAAAATATTTTTATGGTACTTTAAGAAATTTGATTTGCTTTGATAAATGAAAGTCTTATCTACAAGTATGGTTTTTATATTTGTATGATTGAGGATTATGCATTGCCTTTGTTCTGGCTAATCCTTTTATCACTAAAAAACAGATTTGAACATTATGGGTTGGTTATGTGTTAATTTGGAGCTCAAGCTCAGATGACATTTTAAATACTGTAGTGTTCTTGTATGCCAATTTTTTTTTCTCCCCAACATTAGAATTTTTATTTACTGTTTCGATATTTGTTTTCTTAGATTAGCTAGGAAATTATAATTTGGCCACAGTCTACTTTTGACAAGTAAATAATTACATTCTACAATTTTGCAACATTAAATTAGGACACTAGAAACTTAAGTTTTATGTTTCAGTGAATGCTACAACTAAGCATTTTTTTTTTTTTTTTAAGAAAAACAATTGTATTATGTTTTGTTACCTTGCCACTTTGAGTATCTTATCTGAAAATCTGTTCCTTGCCATGTTTTTCTCCTGTTAACATAAACTATGTGCCCTGTGAATTTCTGGGGACTGAATTTGAAATTGCTCCTGCCAACCGTTTGTGGCCTGGCGTGTATCTGAATGCCTGAATATCTCCCCGCTGAATGAATTTCGTATTCTGCCCTGAATTCACTCGGGTATATTGATTGGCTGGATGATCTTGGTGCCGCGCACTTGACGTTTCCAGAAGAGTCACCGAAGGAAAAGAACCAGGAGTGTAGAGGATGATGAGGAGGGTCACCTGATCTGTCAGAGTGGAGACGTACTAAGTGCAAGATGTATAGAATATTTTTCAACACTTATTAACTTTTCAGATAACATAATCTATTTATAGATTAAGATTTCAGGGATTTGGAAATCTTTTTTCTTTCTCTGTTTTTGTTTGTTTTGTTTTTTCCATTTCTTTTGGTGGGGGGGGTTGTGTTTTTGTTTTCTTTAGAAATTTAATGTTATACAGAACTTCCAAAACAGTAAATCAAAGTTAATGAAAGTAGCTTAAGAATGAAATTAGATCTAAAAATAGTTATATATGTTTTTTGGCAGTGTTGACCAATGAACTATCTAGTGATAAGGAAATTTGTAGCATCAACTAGAATAATCTGCATATGATAGCCTTTATTATAAGTAAACTCTTTTCATTTCTTGGTATAACTGAGTTTTATTTCTCTCTTTTAGATGAAATTGTTGATACTTTAGGTGAAGGAGCTTTTGGAAAAGTTGTGGAGTGCATTGATCATAAAGCGTAAGTTTCTTGATCTGGAATTGGACTTGGGAAGGTGAACAGTACAGAAAATACATTTAGTTTTAGGATATGATCTGACCATGAATCATTTGTTGTCATTATACCCTTTTAGCTTAGGGTTTTTTAATCTTAGATACAGGAAATGCTCAGTAAAGTTGCTAGCCCTTTGTGTTTAAGCAGTAGCTGTTTATAGTGCATGTAAGCTGCTTCTACAAGCTGAGAATAGATTTTTATTGTGTCAGAGGTATTTTTTTGTTGTCCCACTGGGCACAGTTCTGTGTTTTTTTCTAGATTAGTTTTTAGCCTTGGTTTCATGTTAGGAGTCTGGAGACTTCTTACCCCAGATATTGAACCAGTCTTCAGGAATCTGTGTTTTTAGAAAGTAACATATCTGATACTGATAACAAAAGCTAGGGCTAAAAACACTTTCTAGGTTAATGTCATGAGTTTATCCATGCCCTTCAAACAATTGATTGAAATACGGTAGAAATTTTCTTTTGTCTCTTGTTTGAGTTTCTTTCTCCTTAGGGGTGACAAAGCTTTTCTAAATGAATTATTAGGGGAGGCTTCCTGCTATTGGTTGGTAAGGTTCTAAGAACTAGCACTCTTTTATTTTACTGCCACTATTTCCCAACTTCTTTGGCAACCTGGTCCAAATGAAGATTAGGCAGTGACTGGTACTATAGGAAGAAAACTACTCCATGTATATTTGTTTTATGTCTTAATTGGAATGTCACAGTATTGTTAAATTAGAACTGTTGGTACATAGTTAAAAGACCCCCCCCAAAAAAAAAAGGTCACATGAGTTAGATGGGCTGATGAAAAAAAATTTGTCAGGCAACTTGTATCAACCCTATCGTATTTCCAGAGGTCATTTTGGTTGCTTACACTGAGTTGAAGTTGGACATATAATTAGACATAACTGTATGTCTGTAATTACATGTAATTAGACAACTGAATGCCAGACCATAAATTGGAAAAACAAAATACTGCTTCAGAATAGAAGTGGGACAGTTTGAAGAGTGGTAAAAAATGGAATTGGACATATCTTTATTTTTTTTTAATGTGGACTTAATTTTCTTAACAGGGGAGGTAGACATGTAGCAGTAAAAATAGTTAAAAATGTGGATAGATATTGTGAAGCAGCTCGCTCAGAAATACAAGTTCTGGAACACTTAAATACAACAGACCCTAGCAGTACATTGTAAGTATCAAAATAGAACTTAGGAAATGGCCTCAGGTGGATTGGAATTGTGAGAGGCTGAACTCAGTTGTTTTTTCCTATGTTTATAGCCGCTGTGTCCAGATGTTGGAGTGGTTTGAGCATCATGGTCATGTCTGCATTGTGTTTGAACTATTGGGACTTAGTACTTATGACTTTATTAAGGAAAATGGTTTTCTGCCCTTTCGACTGGATCATATCAGGAGGATGGCATACCAGATATGCAAGTCTGTGAACTGTAAGCGCTTAACATTCCAGAGTGAGACTGATTTTAATGACCAATTTGGATATTTGAAAAAAATCTAATGAACACTACTTGGTAGACTGCCTTAAGAGTAGGTAGGAGAAAGATACAGTTGCTAATAAGCTGTTGGTCAGTTTACTGCATACCATTCAGTAAATAAGTATATTGTCCAGCATATAATAACATGTTATCCTGTATAACACTGATTAGCCTTTCTGATTGCTAAAAATGATAATCTAGAACCACTGGGTTAAAAATAAAGGAATGACAAATCTCACCATCTTGACAACAGTATACTACTTCACTTTTTAAACAGTTGGTTTTCAGTGAACTAACTTTAGAAAGGTATAGTAGGTTTTAGTCCCTGATGGTTTTCTAACAGGCAATTGAATGTTGACCACTTCTTTGGACATACGAAAATCAGAGAATTTTTGTTGCAGAGCTTTGGAGTTTGATTTTTGGTTTTTATAATACAGGAACTTTTCTGTTTTCAGTTTTGCACAGTAATAAGTTGACTCACACAGACTTAAAACCTGAAAACATCTTATTTGTACAGTCTGACTACACAGAGGCATATAATCCCAAAATGGTAAGTCTTTGATATTCATACTTCGAAATTAATATTTTATGCCTCCTTAACATGCCTTCTTAACCATCATTTATGATTTTCAGAAACGTGATGAACGTACTTTAATAAATCCAGATATTAAAGTTGTAGACTTCGGAAGTGCAACATATGATGATGAACATCACAGTACATTGGTATCTACAAGACATTATAGGGCACCTGAAGTTATATTAGGTAAGAATTTCTTAACTATGCTTTGAGACCTGTTTTGAAGCCAACTTTAAAATTTACTGTTCTGGGTGTTCGTGGGACTCTTTCCATTTTAGGGTTAATATAATAAAACACATTAAGGATTTTAAATTTACTCCAAATAGTCAACTCTTTTAAGACTTTGAGAGATTTGTTAATTCTAATAGATTTCAGTTTTCACATTTATAATACATGATGGGATTTTTAAACATAATAATTTAGTGCCTGTTATATTCCATACAGTTTATGTTAGTGTTTGCATGGTATAGCTTGCTCCCATTTTACTAGCTAATAAATGGAGACTTTGACTAAAATTTTCTTCCCCAAGTCTGTTCCAAAAAAGTAAGCCTGATTTAGGGCTTGAAACCAGATGTCTCCAGAGCCGGGATTCTTAACATACTATGCTATTGTGTTATGTTTAAGCTTAGATTAAGTGATTGCTTTAGGATCTTTCCAGCTCAAATATCAAAGACAGTAAGAAATATTGAGAATTTTTTCATCAACAGTTTGCTTTTCTTTGCAGCTTTAGGATGGTCCCAGCCATGTGATGTCTGGAGTATAGGATGTATTCTTATTGAATATTACCTTGGATTTACAGTATTTCCAGTAAGTGACAATGATCTGTTTCAATAGCTTTGCCAAAGTAAATTGTCTGTTTATATGAATGGACACTTTAACACAAAGTATACGTGCATTTTAGGTAACACTTTTTCCTTTTTATGTGTAATTCTGACACTATTTCTTCCATAATTTGTTTTATTTAAAACTTTTCTAAGAATATTACAGATAATTATCTTTAAGAAATATATGGTGAATTTACTCTGTAGGCTTTTTTTTTTTTTTTTTCCGGTAAGTTATAACTTGCTATAAGTATATCTGATTTAGAGATCACATTCTTCGGTGACCTGTAATTATCCATTGACTAAAAATTGAGCAGCTCTGTTAAATAAGAGCAAAACACAATGTGCAAGTAGAGGTAGTTAATAACTTTTCTTTATTATTTTAGACGCATGATAGTAAGGAACATTTGGCAATGATGGAAAGGATTCTTGGGCCTTTACCAAAACATATGATACAGAAAACCAGGTATGTTTAAGAAAAGATGCCATCAGTCAGTCACCTTTGCTAGATGTTTTTTAAGTTTTCATTGTCAACATTATAAACATGAATGGATATCAATTTATTCTTAGGAAACGTAAATATTTCCATCATGATCGATTAGACTGGGATGAACATAGTTCTGCTGGCAGATACGTTTCAAGGCGTTGTAAACCTCTGAAGGTAAGCCTGGGTCTTTGCTTAAATGATCAAAACCTTGAGTTTCTTTCATGGTGGGTAAATAAAATAAATGGTAGTAGAAAAGGCTATTGACTGTATTTCTTCTCCTTTCAGGAATTTATGCTTTCCCAAGATGCTGAACATGAGCTTCTCTTTGACCTTATTCAGAAAATGTTGGAGTATGAACCAGCTAAAAGGATCACTCTTAAAGAAGCCTTAAAGCATCCTTTCTTTTACCCCCTTAAAAAAGCTACATAAATCTGTAATTGTACAGCTCCCTTGAGACCATATGGACTGTATCAGTCCCATTTTTAAATGTTAAGTTATTTTGTACAGCTTTTGTAAATTTCTTGCAATTTTGTATTGCTATGTTTATTTTGTTTGGATCATTTAAGTAAATAGTAAAGTAATGAATGTCCTTTTCAGTAATTAACTGTATAAAATGATTATTTAGAATAAATTTTCTTATATTTATGAAATTTATATGAAGCTGTAGAGTTCATTTTTAGCATCATATTCTGTTACTATAAGAATGGGTGTATATATCTTTCTGGAGTTTTCATTAAGTCTAGAAATGTTTGGCTTTGTTTGCATTTTAGGGATTGCCAGCATTGGAACTTACACCTTCCTTCTCTGAACCAAATGTAATGAAACCAAGTTATAGAATACCAAGAACTAGTGATTAGCCAAACAAAGAGTATACCACTTGCTTCACCCATAGGTAGCCTCTCCCCTGCTCTCCCATTATCCACGTCCCTCATGTGTTAAGCATTATAGGATATAAAGTGTTTTCATTGCTCTAAAAATCTGCTCTATTCCTCCTTAACCTTGCCCAACCACTATTTTTACTCGTTTATCTCCCAACCACTGCTATTTTTACTGTTTTGTTTAGAATGTGGAATCATTGGAATAGTTGGAATCACATACATAGTCTTTTCAAATGGGCTTTTGTAAAAAATATTTATGATAAAGACAACTATGAACCAGGCAAAGACACAGACTAAATACAAATATTTCAGAAGGAACTGGGGTAAAAATTACATAGTAATGCTGCTAAGTCTTTTTCAAGAGTTTTCAAGTTCACTTCTTTTGAGTTTGTAGCAGTGTACCTACACTGGGTGGTACCATGTAAATAGTAAAAGCTGCCATTCTCTGGTGGTTTTAGGGTACTTAACTCATTTTTCCTTTTCAGAAATCTCAGGTCCTTAAGTAGGCTAAAATCTACTCTGCTAGTGCTCTGTAAATGGAAGGAACAACGTAGCGTGGATGACAGCATATCTATTTACATGTTTACTGAAACTTTTAAGCCTGCTGTTGAGACCTGATTGCTCAGAAAAGATTCCTTTCAAAATAGTATTGTTAATTGACAATGCTTCCCAGGTGGTGCTAGTGGTAAAGAATCCACCTGCCAATGCAGTAGAAGTTTGATCCCTTGGTTGGGAAGATCCCCTGGAGGAGGGCGTGGCAACCCACTCCAGTATTCTTGCCTAGAGAATTCCATCGACAGAGGAGCCTGGTAGTCTATAGGGTCACAAAGAGTCAAGACAACATGAATCGATTTAGCACAATAGCAGAATTGACAACACAGCTAGGAGCGCTGAGGGGAAGATGGACAATGAAATTTAATGTTTTCATGCCTGCTAACAGCATCCGTTTTGCAGCCCATGTATCGAGTAATTTCAACTTAGTTCTTTTTATTATTTAAGAAGTAATAGGCTACAGCTGTCATAGTGATTCCTCTAATAGATCCTGGACAGTCAATTGGAAAAAAAACCTGTAAAAGGATTCACAATTCTGAATACTGTTAAGAACATTTGTGACTCATGGGAAGAGGTAAAAAAATCAAGAGTTAGACATTCCAATTCTGGAAGACTTTGAGGGACTCAAGACTTCAGTGGAGGAAATAACTGCAGATGTGGTGAAAATAGGGAATCAACTGGAGCCTGAAGAAGTGATTGAGTCGCTGCAGCCTCACATACAACTTGAATGGATGAGGAGGTGTTCCTTTTCAGTGAGCAGAGACTGATTTCTTGAGATGGAACGTAACTCTTGGTGGAGATGCTATTAATATAATAACAGGATATTAATATTACATAAATTTAGTTGTTGGAGTAGTAGAGTTTAAGAGGATTAATTCCAATTTTGAAAGAAGTTCTGGTAACACTGGGTAAAATACTATCTTAACTGCACTGGTTGATACAGAGAAATCCTTCATGAAAGGAAGGGTGAATTGATGTAGTAAACTTTCTTTTCTTGGTTTAAGAAATTGGCACAGCCACCTCAGTTCAGTTCAGTCACTCAGTCGTGTCCGACTCTGCGACCCCATGAATCGCAGCACACCAGGCCTCCCTGTCCATCACCATCTCCCGGAGTTCACTCAAACTCATGTCCGTCGAGTCAGTGATGCCATCCAGCCATCTCATCCTCTGTCATCCCCTTTTCCTCCTGCCAGCAATCCCTCCCAGCATCAGAGTCTTTTCCAATGAGTCAACTCTGAGGTGGCCAAAGTACTGGAGTTTCAGCTTTGGCATCATTCCTTCCAAAGAACACCCAGGGCTGATCTTTAGAATGGACTGGTTGGATCTCCTTGCACTCCAAAGGACTCTCAAGAGTCTTCTCCAACACCACAGTTCAAAGCATTAATTCTTCAGCGCTCAGCTTTCTTCACAGTCCAACTCTTGCATCCATACATGACCACTGGAAAAACCATAGCCTTGATTAGACGGACCTCTGTTGGCAAAATAATGTCTCTGCTTTTTAATGAGCTGTCTAGATTGGTCATAACTTTCCTTCCAAGGAGTAAGCGTCTTTTAACTTCATGGCTGCAGTCACCATCTGCAGTGATTTTGGAGCCCCCAAAAATAAAAGTCAGCCACTGTTTCCCCATCTATTTTCCATGAAGTGATGGGCCCAGGTGCCATAATCTTAAGTTTTCTGATTGTTGAGCTTTAAGCCAACTTTTTCACTCTCCTCTTTTACTTTCATCAAGAGGCTCTTTAGTTCTTCACTTTCTGCCATAAGGGTAGTGTCATCTGCATATCTGAGATTATTGATATTTCTCCCGGCAATCTTGATTCCAGCTTGTGCTTCATCCAGCCCAGCGTTTCTCATGATGTACTCTGCATACAAGTTAAATAAGCAAGGTGACAATATACAGCCTTATTTTTAGCAATAAAGTTATAAAATTAAGATACGTATGTTGCTTTGTAGGCATAATAATAATGAACACTTTAATAGACTATGGTGTAAACATAGTTTGTATGTGCACTGTTGGGAAACCAAAAGATTAGTGTGTGTTGCTTTATTATGGTACTCTCTTTATTGCAGTTGTCTAGACCCAAACCAGCAATATCTCCTAGGTATCCACATAGAGCAAAGACAGATCATCTTAATCCAATCCGATACTGAGCTGATTTGAAACTAGGCTTCAGTCTTTCTCAGGGCAAATCTATGTCCAGTCTACTGTGTTCTTGTTTCAATATCTTTTTTAAAAGTTGTTATTTAAAAAAATATTATTTACTTATTTTTGGCTGTTTTGGGACTTTGTTGCTGCACATGGGCTTTCTCTAGTTATGGCGAGTGAGGGTTACTCTAGTTGTGGTGCTCGGGCTTCTCATTGCGGTGGCTTCTCTTGTAGAGCACAGACTCCAGGGTGTGTGTGCTTCAGTAGTTGGCAGCTCCTGGGCTCTAAAGCAGAGGCTCAATAGTTGTGGCATAAGGACTTAGTTGCTCTGCAGCCTGTGGGAACTTCCCAGATCAGGGATCAAACCCCTATCTTCTATGTTGACAAGCAGATTTTTTAAATTTTATTTTTTATTGAAGGATAGTTGCTTTACAGAATTTTGTTTTTTGTCACGTCAACGTGAATCAGCCATAGGTATACGTATATCCCCTCCCTTTTGAACCTCCCTCCCATCTCCCTCCCCATCCCACCCCTCTAGTTTGATACAGAGCACCTGTTTGAGTTTCCTGAGCCATACAGCAAATACCTGTTGGCTATCTATTTTACATATGTAAGTTTCCATGTTACTCTTTCCATACATCTCACCTTCTTCTCCCCTCTCCCCATATCCATAAGTCTATTCTCTATGTCTGTTTTTCCACTGTTGCCTGTAAATAAATTCTTCAGTATCATTTTTCTAGATTCCGTATATATGTGTTAGAATACAATATTTATCTTTCTCTTTCTGACCTACTTCATTCTGTATAATAGGTTCTAGGTTCATTCCCCCCCTCCCCGCCCCCCGCCACCGCCCCATTAAAACTGATTCAAATATGTTCCTTTTTATGGCTGAGTAATATTCTATTCTATGCAGATGACACCACCCTTATGGCAGAAAGTGAAGAGGAACTAAAAAGCCTCTTGATGAAAGTGAAAGTGGAGAGTGAAAAAGTTGGCTTAAAGCTCAACATTCAGAAAACGAAGATCATGGCATCCGGTCCCATCACTTCATGGGAAATAGATGGGGAAACAGTGTCAGACTTTATTTTTGGGGGCTCCAAAATCACTGCAGATGGTGACTGCAGCCATGAAATTAAAAGAGGCTTACTCCTTGGAAGGAAAGTTATGACCAACCTAGATAGCATATTCAAAAGCAGACATTACTTTGCCAACAAAGGTCCGTCTAATCAAGGCTATGGTTTTTCCAGTGGTCATATATGGATGTGAGAGATGGACTGTGAAGAACGCTGAGCGCCGAAGAATTGATGCTTTTGAACTGTGGTGTTGGAGAAGACTCCTGAGAGTCCCTTGGACTGCAAAGAGATCAAACCCGTCCATTCTGAAGGAGATCAGCCCTGGGATTTCTTTGGAAGGAATGATGCTAAAGCTGAAACTCCAGTACTTTGGCCACCTCATGCGAAGAGTTGACTCATTGGAAAAGACTTTGATGCTGGGAAGGATTGCTGGCAGGAGGAGAAGGGGACGACAGAGGATGAGATGGCTGGATGGCATCACTGACTCAATGGACATGAGTCTGAGTAAACTCCGGGAGTTGGTGATGGACAGGGAGGCCTGGCGTGCTGCGATTCATGGGGTCGCAAAGAGTCGGACTCGACTGAGCGACTGAACTGAACTGAACTGAATATTCTATTGTGTATATATACTACAACTTCTTAATCCATTCATCTGTCGATGAACATCTAGGTTGCGTTCATGTTCTAGCTATTGTAAATAGTGCTGCAGTGAACATTGGGATACATGTTTGTGTCTTTTTCAGTTTTGGTTTTTTCGGGGTATATGCCTAGAAGTGGGATTGCTGGGTCATATGGTGGTTTTTATTCCTAGTTTTTAAAGGAATCTCCACGCCGTCTTCCATAGTGGCTGTATCAATTTACATTCCCACCAACAGTGCAAGAGAGTTCCCTTTTTTCCACACCCTCTCTAGCAGTTATGGTTTGTAGACTTTTTGATGATGGCCAGTCTGACTGGTGTGAGGTGATACCTCATTGTAGTTTTGGTTTGCATTTCTCTAATAATGAGTGATGTTGAGCATCTGTTTATGTGTTTGTTAGCCATCTGTATGTTTTTGCAGAAATGTCTGTTTAGGTCTTTTTCCCACTTTCTGATTGGGTTGTTTGTTTTTCTGGTATTGAGTTGTATGAGCTGCTTGTATATTTTGGAAATTAATCCTTTGTCAGTTTCATTTGCTATTATTTCCTTCCATTCCGAGGGTTGTCTTTTCACCTTGATTTGCTGTGCAAAAGCTTTTAAGTTTAATCAGGTCCCACTTGTTTACTTTTGTTTTTATTTCCCTTACTCTAGGAGGTGGGTCATAGAGGATCTTGCTTTGATTTATGTCATCGAGTGTTCTGCCTATGTTTTTCTCTAAGAGTTTTACAGTTTCTGGTCTTACATTTAGGTCTTTAATCCATTTTGAGTTTATCTTTGTGTATGGTGTTAGGAAGTGTTCTAATTTCATTCTTTTACATGTAGTTGTTTAGTTTTCCCAGCACCATTTATTGAAGAGGCTGTCTTTGCCCCATTGTATATTCTTGCCTCCTTTGCCAAAAATAAGGTCCCATATGTGCATGGGTTTATTTCAGGGCTTTCTATCTTGTTCCATTGGTCTATGTTTTTGTTTTTGTGCTAGTACCATACTGTCTTGATGACTGTAGCTTTGTAGCATAATCTGAAGTCAGGAAGGTTGATTCCTCTAGCTCCGTTCTTCTTTCTCAAGACTACTTTGGCTATTTGGGGTCTTTTGTGTTTCCATATGAATTGTAAAATTTTTTGTTCTAGTTCTGTGAAGAATGCCATTGGTAATTTGATAGGAATCACATTGAATCTGTAGATTGCATTTGGTAGTATAGTCATTTTTGCAATATTGATTCTTCCTACCCACAAACATGGACTATCTCTCCATTTATGTCATCTTTGATTTCTTTCATTAGTGTCTTATAATTTTCTGTGTACAGTTCTTTTGTCTCCTTAGATAGGTTTATTCCTAAATATTTAATTCTTTTTACTGCAATGGTGAATGGGATTGATTCCTTAATTTCTCTTTCTGATTTTCCATTGTTAATATATAGAAATGCAGGTGATTTCTGTGTATTGATTTTGTATCCTGCAACTTTGCTAAATTCACTGATTGGCTCTAGTAATTTTCTGGTACTATCTTTAGGGTTTTCTTATGTATAGTATCATGTCATCTGCAGTGAGAGCTTTTCTTCTTTTCTGATCTGGATTCTTTTTATTTCTTTTTCTTCTCTGATTGCTGTAGCTAGGATTTCCAGAACTATATTGAATAATAGTGGTGAAAATGGACACCCTTGTTTTGTTCCTGATCTTAGGGGGAATGCTTTTAATTTTTCACCATTGAGAATAATGTTTGCTGTAGGCTTATCATATATGGCCTTTACTGTGTTGAGGTAGGCTCCTTCTGTGCCCATTTTTTGAAGAGTTTTAATCATAAATGGGTGCTGAATTTTGTCAAACGCTTTTTCTGCATCTATTGAGATTTTCATATGGTTTTTTCTTTCATTTTGTTAATATGGTGTATCACATTGATTGATTTGTGTATATTGAAGAATCCTCTCATCCCTGGAATAAACCCAACTTGATCATGGTGTTTGAGCTTTTGGATATGTTGCTGAATTCTGTTTGCTAAGATTTTGTTAAGGATTTTTGCATCTATGTTCATCAGTGATATTGGCCT
Source organism: Bos taurus (assembly GCF_002263795.3). Classification (NCBI taxonomy): domain Eukaryota; kingdom Metazoa; phylum Chordata; class Mammalia; order Artiodactyla; family Bovidae; genus Bos; species Bos taurus. The sequence continues at coordinate 89,498,265 of NC_037329.1, read as the reverse complement.
GTAGTTTTATTTTCTTGTGTTGTCTTTTTCTGATTTTGGTATCAGGGTGATGGTGCCTCGTAAAATGAGTTTGGAAGTGTTCCTTCCTCTGCAACTTTTTGAAAGAGTTTTAGAAGGATAGGTATTAGCTCTTCTCTAAATGTTTGATAGAATTCTCCTGTGAAGCCATCTGGTCCTGGGCTTTTGTTTTTTGTGAGATTTTTGATCACAGCTTTAATTTCAGTGCTTGTAATTGGGTTGTTCATAATTTCTGTTTCTTCCTGGTTCAGTCTTGGAAGATTGAACTTTTCTAAGAATCTGTCCACTTCTTCCAGGTTATCTATTTTATTGCCATATAGTTATTCATAATAGTCTCTTTTAATCCTTTGTATTTCTGCATTGTCATAACCTCTCCTTTTTCATTTCTAATTTTGTTGATTTGATTCTCCTCTTTTTCTTGATGAGTCTGGCTAAAAGCTTGTCAGTTTTGTTTATCTTCTCAGAGAACCAGCTTTTAGTTTTACTTTACTCTGGCTTCCCTGGTGGCTCAGAGGTTAAAGCGTCTGCCTGCATTATGGAAGACCTGGGTTTGATCCCTGGGTCAGGAAGATCCCCTGGAGAAGGAAATGGCAACCCATTCCAGTATTCTTGTCTGGAGAATCCCATGGATGGAGAAGCCTGGTGGGCTACAGTGCATGGTGTCACAAAGAGTTGGACACGACTGAGTGACTTAACTTTCTAACTTTACTCTTGTTTCTTTCATTTCTTTTTCATTTATTTCTACTCAAATCTTTATGATTTCTTTCCTTCTATTAATTTTGGGGTTTTTGGTTCTTCTTTTTCCAAAGTTGTTTTAGGTGTAAAGTTAGGTTGTCTATTCAATGTTTTCCTTGTTTCTTGAGGTAGGATTTTAGTGCTATAAACTTCCCTCTTAGAATTGCTTTTACTGCATCCCATAGGTTTTGAGTTGTTTTTTCATTGTCATTTGTTTCTAGAAAATTTTTTATTTCCCTTTTTATTTCTTCAGTAACCTGTTATTTAGAAACGTGTTGCTTAATCTCCATGTGTTTGTGTTTTTACCGTTTTTTGAAGATGCTTGATAGAATTTAAATTTACTGAGGTTTGATTTGTAACCCAAGATGTGGTCTGTCCTGGAGAATGTTCCATGTGCACTTGAGAAGAAGGTGTATTCTTCTGGCTTGGGATGGAGTGTCCTGAAGATATCAATGAGATCCATCTCATCTAATGTATCATTTAAGACTTGTGTTTCCTTATTAATTTTGTTTTGATGATCTGTCCATTGGTGTGAATGGGATGTTAAAATCTGCTATTATTGTGTTATGTCAATTTCTCCCTTTATGTCTGTTAGTGATTGTCTTATGTGTTGAGGTGCTCCTATGTTGGGTGCATAGATATGGATTGATCCCTTGATCATTATGTAGAGTTCTTCATGAGGATTGCTACTCCAGCTTTCTTTTGCTTTCCATTTGCATGGAATATATTTTTCCATCCTCTCACTTTCAGTCTGTATGTGTCTTTAGGTCTGAAGTGGGTTTCTTTTAGACAGCATATATACAGTCTTGTTTTTGTATCCATTCAGCCAGTCTGTGTCTTTTGGTTGGAGCATTTAATACATTTACATTTAAAGTAATTATTGATATATATGTTCCTATTGCCATTTCCTTAATTGTTTGGGGTTGATTTTGTATATCTTTTTCCTTCTCTTGTATTTCTTGACTATATAAATGCTTTTAACATTTGTTGTAAAGCTGGTTTGGTGGTACTGAATTCTGTTAACTTTTGCTTGTCTGAAAAGCTTTTTATTTCTCCATCAATTTGAATGAGATCCTTGCTGGGTACAGTAATCTTGGTTGTAGATTTTTCCCTTTCAGTACTTTAAATATATCCTACCATTCCCTTCTGGCCTCCAGAGTTTCTGCTGAAAGATCAGCTGTTAAACATATGGGGTTTACCTTGTATGTTATTTGTTGCTGCTCCCTTGCTGCTTTTAATATTCTTTCTTTGTGTTTAGTCTTTGTTAGTTTGATTAGAATGTGTCTTGGCGTGTTTCTCCTTGGTTTATCCTGAATGGGACTCTTTGTGCCTCTTGGACTTGACTGACTATTTCCTTTTCCATCTTGGGGAAATTTTCAACTATAATCTCTTCAAAAATTTTCTCATATACTTTCTTTCTCTCTTCTTCTTCTGGGACCCCTATGATTCAAATGTTGGTACATTTGATATTGTCCCCGAGGTCTTTGAGACTGTCCTCAGTTCTTTTAATTCTTTTTCTTTTGTTCTGCTCTTCAGAAGTTATTTTTACCATTTTATCTTCCAGCTCATTGATTTGTTCTTCTGCTTCAGATATTCTATTGATTCCTTCTAGAGTATTTTTAATTTCAGTAATTGTATTGTTCATCTTTGTATGTTTATTCTTTAATTCTTCTAGGTCTTTTTTAATTGATTCTTGCATTTTCTCCATTTTGTTTTCAAGGTTTTTGATCATCTTCACTATCATTATTCTGAATTGTTTTTCTGGTAGCTTGCCTATTCCTCTTCATTTATTTGGACTTCTGAGTTTTGTTCCTTCATTTGTGTAGTATTTCTCTGCCTTTTCATTATTTTTTTTTAACTTATTGTATTTAAAGTCTCCTTCTCCCAGGCTTCAAGGAAAGTTGAATTCTTTCCTTGAAGAAGGTTGAATTCTGTCTTCCTTTTGGTTTCTGCCCTTCTGAGGTTGGTCCAGTGGTTTTGTCAGCTTTGTATAGGGTGAGATTAGTGCTGAGTTTTTGTTTGTTTTTCTTTAAGGCTGAGTGAGGTGGTAATCCTGTCTGCTGATGATTGTGTTTGTATTTTTGTTTTGTTTGTTGTTTAGATCAGGTGTCCTGCACAGGGTGGTTGCGTGATGCCAGGGTCTTGTATTCCAGTGGTTTCCTTTGTGTGAGTTCTCACTATTTGATACTCCCTAGCGTTAGTTCTCTGGTAGTCTAGGGTCTTGGAGTCAGTGCTCCCACTCCAAAGGCTCAGGGCTTGATCTTGAGTTTTGCATGGTCCTATATATTCTTTTCCACTGGTCAGGTACTCCTGTCCACTCTCAGCTGGTGTTCTGCATGCACTTCTGTGTCTGAAGGTGTATTCCTGATGTATCCATGGAGAGAGATGTACTCCACGTCCACCTACTCCTCTGCCGTCTTGTTCTCTGGCAAGCAGATTCTTTACCACTGAGCCACCAGGGAAACCTAAAATAAATTATTAATATTTTTTCTTAATTGTTGGCTGAGTTGGGTCTTTGTTGCTATGCAAGGGCTTTCTCTAGTTGTAGTGAATGGGGGGGTACTCTAGTTGTGATGCATGGGCTTCCCATTGCAGTGACTTCTCGTTGCAGAGAATGGGCTCTAGAGTGGGCTTCAGTAATAGTGGTGAATGGATTTAGTTGCCCCTCAGCATGTGGGATCTTCCTGGAACAGGGCTCGAACCTGTGTTCCCTGCATTCTTAACCACTGGACCACCAGGGAAATCCCCAGTCTACTCTTACTTCTAAGGGTTTGTACTCAGGGAATCTCTTTTAGTTTGGTTCCCCCAACAAAATTTTTGCCTAAGACAAAAATTTGACCACAGAAAGTTTATTTGAGAGATGATGCCATCAATTATCAATTGTGGACTGGGGAAGTGGAGACAGGGAACAAAAAACAGCTAATATAACATATACTATCAAGCTGTTTTCTTGATAGTAGTTGTCAAGGAAACTACTTGTCACTGTGGGTAGTTGAAGTTTGATACCACTGAGGACCTTTGGGAACCAGTGTAGATAGAACATGTCTTAAAGTTATTCTACTTAAGGAACCAGAGATAGAAATATGTATACACCAACTCCTAACAGTGATTTAGGCTGCTCTGACTAAACATGGAGGTCAGCGAGTGGGCTTAATTCTTGGTACTTCTGGACTCTGCATTTAGACAGAGTGGGTGCTGGCTCAGGCAAAGCTCTCAGGCAAAGAAATGCAGGTGTTGGTAGGAGAAGGGGGGACCTGATATTTTTACTCTGTCCTGACACCGATTCCTCCAGATAGCGGCTGGTCATAATTCAAAACCAAACAAAAAACCTGACTGTAACAGGAGGTTGATTAGAATAAGCTATAAAGCCTACTAATTGGTGCTGAGGCCAGTATTATCACCCTCTCCTTTACCACACATTCTAGATTCACACTATGCTAGTTGAGAATGCTTGCTTCTGATGGGATGCCCATTCCTTCATCCCTTCTGAGGCAAATGAGTCCTTGCTTACCTTGCCTTCGTAAGGCCATGTTTGCTGCAGTTATGGACTTGTAATCATCAAGTCATACACCTACCAAGAGTGAGTCCTTAAAGTTCCAGACATGTTCTGCCTTGTTCTGTAGTGGCAACCCCATCTTCCGTCATAATCCAGCCCGTTTCCCTGTGATATACTAACACCTTTATTTGGCTGATGGTCAACCAACATAAAAAGTTCCAAATAATCAGGCAGCATTCAGCCCCTGACTTACGCACTGATTTATTTGCCCTGGTGCTCAAGAGTTCATAAGTATCCTTACAAGAGTTCATATATTCTTACATCAGGCCACTTTTGTCCCTAAAATATTTAATGACCAGGTATTAAATATTTTAGGGTGTGCAAAGAGCTCTGCCCACTGGAGGAATTTTTTCCCTCACCACTATATTTCAGAGCCACCTCTTGAGTCGGATTATAATGCAAGAGAGTCCATTTTCAGCTACACCAACTAGTGAGCTAACCCATCCATGACCAGCCTGCAATACCTACTTACCCCCTCCCTCCAACACCAAAACCAAGGGAGAAGAGCAGCTGCAACGTAGGTACATGATGGGAGTACCTGTACCCTCTGAACCTGCTTATAATGGATCCCGTCCATAGATTATTTTGGAAGACAGTGCTCCATGGGAACGTTCAAGCTTCTGCACAGTCTGGGCTTCCCAACTGTCACTCCGGGTTAAAGAATGGCTGAATGAGGGCTTCTCTGGCGGCTTGTTGGTAAAGAATCTGCCCACCAATGCAGGAGACATGGGTTCCATCCCTGGTCCAGGAAGATCCCACATGCCATACAGCAACTAAGCCTGGGCACCGCAACTATTGAGCTTGTGCTCTAGAACCTGCAAGCTGCAACTGCTGAAAACCGTGTACCCTAGAGCCTGTGCCACACAACAAGAGAAGCCACCACAGTGAGAAGCCTCCTCACCGCAACTACAGAGAAGCCTTTGCTCGCTGCAACTAGAGAAAGCTCATGCAAAGTAATGAAGACCCAGCACAGCAAAAATAAATGAATAAATTATTTTTTAAAAGACCGAATGACAAACATATCTTAGAAATTAGAGACAATGAATTGCTCTATGGGGTTTTAAAGACTCACCTGCCCTGGAGCCATTTGCTTCTGTTCTAAGAGCAATAAAAAAAACCAAAAACAACTTCCCTGCTGGCTCAAAAGATAAAGAGTCTGCCTGCAGTGTAGGGGACCTGGGTTCAATCCCTGTGTCAGGAGGGGACCTGGGTTCAATCCCTGTGTCAGGAAGGTCCCCTGGAGAAGGAAATGGCAACCCACTCCAATATTCTTGCCTGGAGAATTCCATGGACAGAGGAGCCTGGCGGGCTATATAGTCTATAGGGTCACAAAGAATTGGAAACGACTGAGTGACTTTCACTTACTCACTTAAGAGTAATAAAACCTCAGAACTTTCTTTTACCCAAATCAAACAGAGAGAGGGCACAGGTGTGCTCTCATCATGTATCAGCTCTGAGTTTCACGGTTCCAGGGTTCACACTTGCAGATATATCTGGCCCTCTCCCCGTCAACTTGTAGGGAGCTGCAGTGTGGGAACCAGCACAGATACTCTGTGAGTAAATGTTCTGTTCTCTAGTCCAGAGGTCTCACTGGGTGGGTGGGTGTGTGTGTGTAGAACTGTGGTGGTGTGGCAGCCTCACTGGATTATCCAGGAAGGATAATATCGCTGACTCTTCACAGTTGCAGCCTTCCTTGTTACCATCTGGTCTGTGAATGATCCAATCAGGAATCCCGTCTTGAGTGTTCCATCTTGTAGGATCATCTCTTGTCCCAGCTGCTTTAGTTTGGGATTTCCCCAGAAGCAGAAACTCTGAAACGTGATTTCAAATGCAAGTAGGCTCTTTGGGAGGTGATTCCAAAAAACACCAGTAAGAAAGTGAAGTGCGACAAGGAAGGAAAGGCAGTCGAAACAGGATGCGTCATCAAGAAGTTCCGTTGTGGATATACCTAGAACGTAACTCCTCTGTGGAAGTCTGGGGGCCAATGTAGAACATGAGCCTCAGAATATTCTCCCCAAGGGGCAATGTTGAGGACTCCTGGGGTGGGGAGACTCCGCCTTTCAGCCTGCCAAACACAGAGCAGCAGCTCACAGACAAAGCAATGCAAATGAGATGCCCACAGCTGGAAGGTAACCTCCATTCACTATGATGGAGGGAGGTCCGGGGGAAGTGGGCAGGCCACTGGTGGTGTATGCTGCAGGATCCTAAGTATCTAGGGTCCTCATGCTACGGAGGAGGCATGCTTCTGTGGTCCTCCGTGGCAGGCCTTCAACACTCTCCCCTACCCTCCTCATGCAACCACTTAAAATTCTGCTCAGCCTCTCAGCCACTGTTGGTAAATGCCTTAATATTTTGAGGTGTTCCCTCTTTGGACCTCCCTTTTCCCTTCTCAGGAATGTTAGTCCCCAAGACATCACTGATGGTAACTCCTCAGTGTTTCCAACTTATGTATTTTACATTTACATTTTATTCAGGTTTTCTAGTTGCTCTTAGTAAGAGAGTTTGTTTGGAATATGTTATCCTGCCATTGCCAGAAGCAGAAACCAACCAGCAAACAAAATACTTTATCCAAGACAGCAAAACTTGGGATTTTCACTTCCCATGTATCAATAGATTGGCAACTGAAGCATTTGTAAATCTATTGATTTACTGCCCACCATAAATGCTTGGTTTTTCTGCATCCTGTGAGATTACTCTACTGCTGGTAAGCCAGACATGGAATAACTCTTACTGGTCTGCTTTCACAAAGAACTTTGAACTGTAGGTTCTAGAAAGTCTCCCCTCATAGGGCTCAGATTCCTCTGAAACCCCTGTGTACTAACGTCTGATTCTTAATTGGTAGTATTATGTCATTATCAGTGTATCAGTGTATGACTGATAAGTTATATACATGTTGGCTTTGTCTTTTCTCTGGTAAACTGAAGGCATCCATAGATCGTATTATTTGTTAGAAACTGCTATTTTCAACTTTTATAATTTAGTACTGAAATAATACATGAACACTTCTCATTAGTAGAAGATGCAAACAGTACAAAATATAAAATAATGTAGATTAAAATAGATTAAAGTCCTGCTTCACTCGTCTTCCTCATCTTCATCCCCATCCCAGAGATGCATTTGCATCTGTACCTCAGTACACAGTGAAACAAAAATTTCATTTATTATCTATTAGGCTGTACCAAGTCTTAGTTGTGGGAACTTCAGTCTTCATTGTGGTATGCTGACTCTTAGTTGTGGCATGTGGGATCTAGTTCCCTGACCAGGGATCGCACCCAGGCTTCCTGCAGAGTCTGAGCCACTGGACTTCCAGGGAAGTTCTTATGTACAAATTTTTAAACTTTAGAAATGAGGTTGTACCTCTTGCTTTTTTTCTTATAGCAAAAGTCTTCCTGTAAGATAGGTGTGGCAGAATTTTTCCAAAAATATCTACAACAATCTCTCCCACTTCACATATTCTTTGGAACTGGTAACTGCTTCAAATAATAGAGCAGCAGTCACGCCAGGTCATAAAAGCCCATGAGGCTTCCTTCTTGTTTTCATTGAACACCAGCTCTCGGCAGCTCCCTCTTGGGGGACTACTTTTTGGAATCCAGCTCAATATATGGTGAATCTCCCATATACCTGTGCTGTCTCTACTCTTATTTGTGCTGTCACATCACAGACTACATCATTTGACATCATAAGTTCAACACTTTTATTATTGTTTATGTACTGGTATTATAATCAGATGGAGAAAAAAGAATTACAGACAAAAAATACATTTATACTTTCACATTTACCTATGTAGTGACATCTACCAACACTCTTTATTTATGTGGGTTTGAGTTACTGTCTAGTGTCCTTTCACTTCAGCCTGAAGGACTGTTCAGTACTTCTTGTAGGGCAGGTCTTCTATAACAGATTTTCTCAGTTTTTTTTCTGTGAATTTCTCAATTTTCCCTTCATTTTTGAAGCATAGATTTGCTGTCTACAGAATTCTTGATTGACATGCCTTTTTTTTTTTTTTAAGCACCTTGAATATGTCATCTCATTGCTTTCTGGCCTCTGCAGTGTCTCATGCATTCAGATGCAACCATTCCAAGCCACGTCCTTGTAGTAATCATTATGCAATAATGGCCAATAATGGCCAGTGCAGCAGGCACTCTCAAACACTTCACTTGAAGTGCTTCATCAACAATTTCATTAACTGTGATGCTATTTCATGCCATAGATTCCTAGAATTCTGTTTCTGCCAAAAAAGCTCCACAGCATGTTCAAGTACAAACCAGATCCCAAATACCCTCTTTCACAGTTTGTTTTTAAGGACCACTCCTGGTGCCAATTCTTTGCAGCCAGGAGACCAGTTTTAACAGAGATTTAATATAAAGTATTTTAAAGTAAGAACTAGGGAATTGAAAAGGCAGAGGTAGTAATTGCAAGAAGCAGCAATCCTGTCTGTGGCTGAAGGTAAAAAGGCAAGATGTTAGGATTATTAAAATTTAAAGGTTTAGAAGAGAACCCAAAGAACGAGGATTCACTTTGGGGAGGGGCACTTACTTGGGTGATACTACAGCCTTCAACTCAGAGAATGAACCCCATGGAGCTGAGGCAGATTTTTGAGAGAAAAATGCCAGCTGGCTGGTACTGGTATTTCTGAGAGTGACCGTAGTAAACCAGTGTGGAAAACTGCAGAATGGAGCCAAGTGCCTTAGCCAGGGTGAAGGGCCATTGCTGAAGGGACACTGACAGGAACAGGAAGCAAACAGGAAGCAGCAAGTCAGTCTCCTCCTTTATTATTCCAGTTTCCCTCTAAGACCCTCTATAGGCAGAGCCTAACTAGTAGCTCAAGACAGTAAAGCATCCGCCTGCAAGGCAGGAGACCCAGATTCGATCCCTGGGTTGGGAAGATCCCCTGGAGAAGGAAATGGCAACCCACTCCATTGTCGTTGCCTGGAGAATCCCATGGACAAAGGAGCCTGGCGGGCTACAGTCCATGGGGTTGCAAAGAATCAGACACAACTGAGCGACTAACACACACACATACACACACACACACACAACTGAGAACCAGATGGCATATAAAAAATGCAGTGTGCAGAGTTCCAGCCCCAACATCATGTAGGAAGAAAGGGTATGTTGAAGCTAAGAGACAACAGCTTCATAATTGGCACATTACCTCCTGACTTTTTTCCCTTATGATGATGGATCTATTTGGATTTCCTCTTTGAGTCTATTATGGCTATTTTGTTTGCTGTTTCACTTTATATTTCTAAAGAACCATTCAGGATTACATTCATCTGCATGGAATAGGATACCTGAAATAAAAATGATCTAAAGATTATCTGCAAGTAGTCCAGATGTAGGTTGTTCTGGGATATAATGTTGTTATGAACTCAGGATTTTCCTATTTTTTTGCTTTGCGATTCTCCACAAATAGTTCCTTATCTTTATGGTCCAAGAATCCTGTGTGAACTCCAGTCATCATGCCCATTTCCCAACTAGCAGGAAGGAAAAAGGGAAGGGAAAAGACATGGCCACTTTCTAAGGGCATCGTCTGTAGCTGAATCATATGGTCACTCTTACTTACAAGGGGGGCTAACAGATGTTCTATGAGCAGACATGTGTCCAGCTAAAAGTTGAGGAGTCTTAAGAATCAATACTGGGGACTACTGTAGCTCTGCTACACAGGGGTATTGTGCTAGGGATCCGCCCACTTTTGGGGAGTGGGAAGTGTGGAATTTTATTATGGTGTTCTTACCCTGTATGCCGTCAACTAGTCCATAGCCCCCCGTCATTTCTCCCCAATTTATACAGATGGTATACCCATTTTCTGCTGAATTGTGTAAGGGCAGTCAGTGGTGGCATAAATTGAGAAAGGATAGAGAAGGTGCTCTTACAGAGCCCAATAAATTCATCTATTTCCAGCTTTATTCCTTACCAGCATCCTTAAAATGAGCAGTCCTAACTTCTGAGATGTTCCTGGACCCTGCGGGGTCGATTTATTTCTCCTTGTTAGCTCTCTACTGTGCCACAAGATTAGAACAGAGAATGCTAAAACCAAGTCAGCTGGTCATCTGCTTTCCTTCTTCCAACAACTGAATATTTTTCATCTGCCATTAACTCTTCTCTTTGTGACTTCTAAAAAATATTAAAAAAATATTCACTTTTGGCTGTCCTGTGTCTTTGTTGCTGCACGTGGGCTTCCTCCACTTGCGGCAAGTGGGGGCTTACTCTCCAGTTGTGGTGCACAGGTTTCTCATTGCAGTGGCTTCTTCTGTTGTGGACATGGGCACACAAGAGTGCTGCTAAAGCAGGCAACGTGATGATGGTTGTGGAAACTTCCATTACCTTGTACCAATTCAAATCTAACAAGAGACCTCAATTCAGAGCTCTTAGTTCCCCATGAACTCCTTCCTTGCCAAACAAAAATAATAGCTGCTATTCACGTGATTATGTGACAAGTACTGCATCAAGCACCTCAATTTTCTTTAAATAGATCATTTCATTGTCAACTTCTCAACCACTTCATGAAATCAGCATCATTATCACAGTTCCTTCTTTTACAGATGCAGAAAAGAAGGCTCAGAGGTTGGATTATTTGCCCAATCATACAGCTCATAGACGAGCGTGATATCTTCATCCAAGATTGTTTCAAGAAGGCGTGCAGTTTTGATGCTGAGGGCTTACAAACCGTATTTCTTCTGGTGTGATGTTTCTTGTGGCATTAGATTATAGAAAGCCCTTGAAAGTGAACTCTCCAACTTGCTAGTACCTCAAATGTCTTTGTTTTGCACTCACCTCACTCTTGATTCGGAGAAGGCAATGGCACCCCACTCCAGTACTCTTGCCTGGAGAATCCCATGGACGGAGGAACCTGGTAGGGTGCAGTCTATGGGGTTGCAAAGAGTTGGACATGACTGAGCAACTTCACTTTCACTTTTCACTTTCATGCATTGGAGGAGGAAATGGCAACCCACTCCAGTGTTCTTGCCTGGAGAATCCCAGGGATGGGGGAGCCTGGTGGGCTGCTGTCTATGGGGTCGCACAGAGTCGGACACGACTGAAGTGACTTAGCAGCAGCAGCAGCACTCTTGATTACCTGCTCCGTTCCACAGGCCTGAATTTTGACACCCAGTCCTGCTCACCTCCATAGTCCTAAACTCAGCAAAGCATCTCTGCTGAATGAGACTCTAATCCTGGCCACATCAGTCACAGCAACCCTAACTACTGAAGAGAAATCTTGGATTAATCTTGTCAAATTCATGTAACAGAGTTAATTCTACATGTAAACATCCCCAGAAGTTCATTTTTTTATACACTCAACTTCAGTATTCTAATCTAGGAAACACCAGACTTATTCCTTCACATATTCAACTAAAATTTAATGCTTGCTGCTACTAAGCCACTTCAGTTGTGTCTGACTCTGTACGACCCCATAGACGGCAGCCCACCAGGCTCCCCTATCCCTGGGATTCTCCACGCAAGAACACTGGAGTGGGTTGCCATCTCCTTCAATGCATGAAAGTGAAAAGTGAAAGTGAAGTCGCTCTGTCACATCCGACCTTCAACGACCCCATGGACTGCAGCCTTCCAGGCTCCTCCGTCCATGGGATTTTCCAGGCAAGAGTACTGGAGTGGGGTGCCATTGCCTTCTCCGTAAGAGATGCTGATGGCTTCAATTCAGGTGATGGCTTTGGAGAGAAGTGATTTTGTAATTGGAATGGGCAGTATTTGATCTCTTAGATGTGAGAAGGAAAGAGAAGGGACCTGAAGCTTTCTGGAGAGGGTAGATGGCATTTTTTGAATGTGCACAGGTTTGGATGGGAGTTTGAAGTACATGTGAGTCAAACGAAAGCAAACATTATCTGGAGATAACTGTCTTCTGAGGGCACAAGCCTTTTGATGGTTTTTAAACACGAAGGCAAAACAGAAAGGACCAGGAAAAGGACCTAGTTTTCAACAACTCCAGCACTCAAAGGTTATTGACAACAACCAGTGCAAGTCATTGCTCTTCTTTTTACATTAGTAAGGAGTTCATGAAATTTTATTCAACTTCAAGGGTACAGGCAAGAAGCAAATTTCACAGTTAAACACAGAAATAATGCAGCAATGTAATTACTGGCTTGAACGGCTGTACTTGAGGTTGTTCAGAGTGTCAAGAACTATCTGGATTATCAGCTATCCCGTTTTCTCCATTCTTCAGCTGTTTGCCATGCCAGGATCCATTAATCCTAACTAGAATGGAAATAAAGTGTACTTACAGAGATAATATTTTATTCTTAAGATGCCAGAGAATGTAGAACACCTTTCTGAATAGAGTATTTTTCAGTCTGTATTTCCCCAATGTTTACCTCTAAGTCAACTTGAAGCACAGCCTTCAGGAGTTCAGCTTTAAAAAAAATGGTTTAAACTATTTTCATCCTAAGATATTTTAAAATGGTTATTACACTGACTGGAAATTCCCTGAAACAACTCAATTATATTTGATAACTTTGTAGCACCCCAAATTCATTATACATATTGAATGCATAGTTTGCAGACCTACACTAATACAACTATAAACATTCTAATTGTATCACAGTTTAATGAGATATTGGTCCCTCTCGATAAAGTCTACGAAGCAAAGGACTGAATAGATTTGTTGCCGCTGTCTCCTCTAGGGCACTAGAGTAGGCACAAGCAGTTGAAGCCTTTACTTAAAGGTTAATTGAGTTAATAACTTGACAGCAATTGAGTGAATTTGTAAAATATTCTCACCCTTTTTTCAATTCATTAAGAGGTGAAATTATAATCTTGGAATAAAGATAAAAGGATTATAAGTGCATTGGAAAATTAAAACGACTGGATTTGGTATGGTGGCTAATAGCCATAGTTATATAGAAAGAAAAAAAAATAGAGGGAAAGGGAGTTTGGAAATCTTTCTGATCCAAACCAAATTTCATACAATTATGCAAGATTGTGTTTAAGTACAAATCCACTGCAATTCAAGTTTTTTAGACAGAGGCCAATTATAAATTCATTATTTTGAAGTCAAAAGCACTTATTTTCTAGATTCCGCTTATATAAAGCCATCTAAAAACATATTTCTTAATAATTATATGTGAAACCATTAGGCCTCAGTAGGCTGGTGAACAGACATACTCTTTATCAATACTAGAGCACTAATATTTTACATGAAAGATCACAGCAAGGCAGTTTACTAGAATTGTCACAGAAATGCAATAGCCTGTTTAACATGGCACCTGTAAATAGCATCGGAGGAAATTTTTACAAAGGTAATTCAGTAGTCTAGGTATTAATAAAGTACACTAAAACTTTGGCATCTATGTTACATTTTCAACCAGCCAATAATAGTTCTATCAGTTCCTGCAAGCAGCTTACTTGGGTATGACTGTAGACTCACTGGTAAAATTTCAATGCCATTTATCAATGTGTTATACCTACTTTAATTAGATCATTCACCTAGGATTTTAACTGATTTTTATAGATGAGAAGGAACCTGAATGGTTCTAATTATGAATACATTTCCAAATCAAGCAAGAATCGATCAAGACGTCCAAAGCCAACGGGAAATGATTTGTCTCATGCCTGTGGCAGGAAGGGTGTAAAGCATAGCTGTTAAATGATGGTGACTGGCAGAAAACAATACTGCTTCAGGATTTGGACACACATAAAGGTATGTCTGCCAATGCAAACGTCTGCCACTAGGTGGTCCTCCCCTTAAAAAATACATTAGGGTGTGAGTTCTCAAATGGGGGCAGTGTCACTCCCAAACAGGACCTCCAAACCCCCCTTATTCTTTTCATGTAAAAAGCAGATACAATACATATACAGCATATATGTGATACTAAAATTCATTGGGGGAATTCCCTGGTGGTCCAGTGGTTAGGACTCCATGTTTTCAATGCTGAGGGCACACGTTCAAACCCTGGTTGGGGAACTGAGATCCTGCAAGCCACGTAGTATGGCCAAAAAAAATTCACTGGTGTACTGTTAAAGTTTAAAATGCTTTAGGGATAGGGTTGATGAGAAAAAAACCCTTAAAAACATTGAATTGGAAATAAATCTCAGTCATAAGCATTTCTTCTCCCCACCATCACTATGCTGTGTTAAAATATCCTGTGGCATTTGGAATTTTCTTAAGAATATAATAAATGTCTCTAGGACAATACTCCCAGAATAATTAAGAAATTTAATCAGCTCTAAGTACACATTTAATTATGGTATCTAAGAGGAGATTTATCCTTAGAAACTGACACCAAGTTAGGAAAATCAATGAACATTTATCGGATCATGATTACAAGTACAATCTTAACATCTATATTTACATATTTGAGGTTGGCACTGGCAGCTGAGACTCAAAATTGCCACTTAAAATTCAGAATGAAAATCTGCTAAGTCTTTTTAGAAAGCATTCCCTTTCTTTACACTACACTGTCATAGGTGACATCCATTTACTGTTAATATTGTAGTAAGTAAACACTACCTTGTCATTATGAAGGAAAAAACTGATCAAAGATCATAATGTAGTTTTCTGGAAAACTACATACACTTTCACTATACACAGTATATAATAAACAAGGTACACTCTGTACTGCAGCAACATGCAATGGTTTGGTTGTAGAAATGTTAATGTAATTTCTGCTACATCAGAATTCTGTGAAGTTGGGAGTCATAAGGATGAAAAGAGCAATTATTTAATGGTTACACAGTAGATACATCTGACACATAACATACAGTTACCACTAGGTATCAGCATGGAATTTACAAACAAAAACTAAAAAAAAAAAAAAAAAAGAAGACTGACCTATATAAACCTAAGTGTAAGGATGGACTTTATTTTTTAAAAAAAGTCTTTTGAGGACTACAAATTACAAAGTAAAAGCAGATCACTATGTAGAAACCTAGTGAATACATTTTGCCTGTGCATGAAAGCTTTATCAAAAGTCATTCATTTAACAACTTCACCCCCTTCACAATGGTATCAATTATAATGCTCTTCATAAGGTTATATCTTTATTTCAAACTATATTACATGTTATTCCCTCAAGATAAACTTCTAAACACAAATTCTTGGCTCATAAGAATGGCACCTTTGAAAAAGGCAATTCCCACCCAAGTCTCTTGTGGCATTATTCCAAGTTTGTTTCTTTCACCAGTCAAAAAACTTGCAAAGTGTTCACTTTCAACATGAAATCTTTCCAGCAAAAAGCGTGGCCACACTTTGTTTTCTAATGACTACATATAAAGACAGGTAGCAGCAAGAAAAGATGGAAAGTAAACAGGCAGCCATTAAAATAAATGGATCAACTGTATAGAAGAGATATTTGGCTCATGGCAATTAGAAAAACTGGCAACTAGGTTAACAGCCAGATAATTGAGTCATAAATGAACCTGTGAAGAGAATGAAGCTGGTCCACTATGACCAAGTAGGAATACATCATTATCACCTCACTTCACTCTTTACAACAAATACGCTAAGCCAACAGGCAATATTGAGTTGTATTTGGAGTCCCAGTTAGAACATGCTGATCATTTTTCTTTCAACAATTTTCTGGGTTTAGTACAGTCATTTGCTTTACTCGCACTATTTTCAGTCCTCTCTCATGAATCTAAGTGCAGGGTAAGTGTAAAATACTTTAAATGACAAGGCTTTTTCCAAGGTATATTTGAAAATGGCTTTGTGAAAAGAATATTCATTTGTTTTGTGTGGAAAGAAACAAACTGAATGCAGAAGTTTCTCAATGGGGAAAAGCTTAATTTTTCTCTTCCCACTACCTTTGCCACATACAATTTCCCAAATACCCCACTTTCAAGTTTGTTCTCCATGGCTTCATTTTAGGGAATGAAAATCAGAGAGCAGACAATTGAGCTCAAGTACATCTGGGGCTAAAAATGCCAAGAAAATGTTAACATGGAAGCAATGGTCCAGATACTCAAGATTCATGTTAATGAATTCAATTACTGTATATGATAGTTTTCATTGATGAGCAGGGCTTTGGGCATATCAAATTATCACACAAATCATTGCCTTCTGAGACATTGGATACTTTTACAGTTTAATTTGCAAACAGAATTTTTATAACAAATTATTTTTAACCAAATCATATCTTGAAAACTGTTTATATAGAAAACCCAGGGAATAAAGTGAACTGTTCATTGTGGAAGGCCTTAAATTACATTATTACAGTAGAAAATACAGGAGGTAGAAGATAACTGAAAAGACTAATGCAACATCAGATTCAAATCTATAGCTCCTGCAGCTACTTAAAACATGGTTTTAGAAACTAAATCCAACATTTCCAGTAACCATAGAAACAGTTAAAATAAAATTTGCCATGAAAGCCCTTATATCATGCTTGATATAGGGAGGTAGGAAGATGTAAGAACCAGGACACATGAGACATGACATTTTATCTACAACTCCTGTTTGCTTTACTGAGGGTGTAGTTTCAAAATTCAGTCACCTTCTTCAGCTTCAGACTCAGATTCTAGAAAAGGGGAAAAGTGCAATCAAGCATTACATGATATCAGAAAGTAAAAGTTCCATTTATTAACTTTACTTAAAAAAATTTTTATTAATAATGATCTACTCATGAGGATATCAAAAAGTATGCATCTGTGAATCTCAAAATTCATAAATATTTGGACTTCCCTGGTGGCTCAAATGATAAAGAAATCTGCAATGCAGGAAACCCGGGTTCAGTCCTGGGGTTGGGAAGATCCCCTGGAGGGCATGGCAACCCAACTCCAGTATTCTTGCCTGGAGAATTCCATGGACAGAGGAGTCTGGGAGGCTACAGCCCATGGGGTTCCAGAGTTGGACATGAGTGATTGACTAATACACACATTCTCAAAATTTTCAATTTTCCTAAGAATTTTAGTATTATGGCCAATTCATCAAAATACCTGAAGTCCAGTTTTCCTCCCCTGCCTTAAAGTAAATGAGTTTTTGGAGGTGTGTCATGAATGAACAAAAATCTGTACTTTAGGTACAAAATGGTATCTGAATGAAAGATGACATGTATGGACATATTCTTGTCCACATTAAAATAAGTTCTCAGGCTTTACCAAACAGACTGCACAAATGAAAAGACTTACCTTCTTCAGCATTTTTGAGCCACTCTACAAACTTTTTCATTTGCTCAAGGAAGACACTCTTCCCCTTGGCAACGTGTGCATCTTTATACCATTTTAGAATGGGTTCTTCACTCAGAACTTCAGCTGTAAAGAAGAGAACAACCTTTACATTTGTGGAGTATTCATACAGTACTTCCATAACTAAGGCAGAGTTAGAAACTCCCTAAGGTGCACATACCTCATTAGCAATTTTGTTTTTATTGAAATGTAGAGGAAAACCAATTATTTTTGTTGCTTACAAAAACAAATCTGTATTCAACACTCAACTAGTTTCTTCAACAAATTTTTTAAAGAAAAGTAGAAAAGATGAAATGAGAACCATATACTAAGAAACTTTTTATCAACTTGTAGAGTGATTCTCTCAACCAAAGGCAACCTGATCCCCTGGGGACATCAGACAATGTGTACAGACGCTGCTGGTTGTTGCACTGGGGAGATGTGCTACTGGTGCCTGCTGGCTGATGCCAGGGATGCTGATAAACACTCTATAATGCACGGGACAGCCATCTACAAAACAGCTTTCTGGCCCAAAACAGTAGTGTCAAGGCTGAGAAATCTTGTGATAAATGATTAGGGATATTTGATAGATAATTAAAAAGATTATTTTACGTGTGGTACTGTGATTTTACTTAAAAGTCCAGTGTTTTATCGATAAAATTAAAAGTTATTTATTAACTTTTCCAGAATTTTAAATGAGGATTTTAAAGACTTACTTCTAAATCTGGAGGAAGTAAGTGGAGGTATAGATACTTTAAGGAAACCTAACCACAAGTTGATAATCACCAAAGCACAGGGTGCTAAAAAAAAAAAAAAAATCTGGGGATGCAGGTGGGCCTCTAGGTTTAAAATATGGGAACCAAGAAAATCATTTGTCTGGGGAAGAGGACTGCAGCAGGTGAAGTCTGAGGCTCATCAAGAAGGCTTTAGAGATGTTTTAATGATAATGCACTAAAATGTATCCAATTATTTCAGACAACTCAGCCCTATGATTAGAGTGAAATACTTTAGGGTGCTGATGTTCAGAGAACTATTCATTAGAATTATTGAGTTTTCTAGGTTTTGCAATAAACATATTAACAAAATTCAAAATTTACCTTTATAAAAAAGCACCACTATTTTCTGGAAGGCTTTCATGAAATGAATGTTGTCATAGCAGTACTCCTGAATCTTCAGTAACAGAGTCAGCTCAGACTGACCTTGAGTTGTAAAGGCAGCAAGTAGAGGGCTGTATTGCTTTTAAAGGGAAAAGAGAAAAGATTTAGTCATTCAGTACAATGGATTTGTACTGAATGTACTGAATTGGGTACATTCAGTACAAACTCCTAAAAGACCACAACTCATCTTTTACAATCACTATATATTCTGTTAGTGGAAGTTTTTTGTTTTGTTTTGTTTTAAAAAGGCAGAAAAATCTCTTAAGCATTTAAATCAAAGAGGCAATACTAAACCAAGGATTCCAGATAACTCCAACTACAATCTTAATATTTTAAAGGGAAAAAAGAGAGAATCCTCCTATTTTTCAATATTCTTTCAAAAGCAAACACCAAATTATAGGTTTAAGCTACTTTTAAACATGTATTTGTTTTTATCCTGTGAGCAACAGAAAGCCCAAGTTAAGACTTTTTAAAAGATTATCACCAATATTTAATGTTATTTGTCTACTTACTGGTGGTTTACCCCCAGAAACCATAGGATTTGATAAATCCTTTTGGAAAAGTTCAGACAGTGCACTTATCCCCACTTACAAAAATAATGTTTTATCAGGCACAATTCTAATACCTTCAAGTGCTTGATGGCTTGCTCTGCTACAAGCTCCTCTTTTTTGTTCCATTCCACAGTGCTCATTACGCTGGACCACACTATTCCAATGACAACGGGTTCTGGGATGTTGTTTTTTTTCATTTCTTCCTTGACATACAAAATTATCTGCAAAGAATCCAAATTTCGTGCAGAAATAAGTATAATATTTAGTATAGAACTAAGTTTGATACTATACGTATCAAACTTACAAAAAGCATAAGACCTTTCCATGCAACTAGCAAAGACCCGGAGACCACATACAACCACATAACTTTTAAAACTAGAAGGTATAGACTTCTACTTCTAAACCTTATGTTACACATAAGCACACTACCTAAGAAAAGCCCATGATGGAAACAGAAAGGTCTGTCTATTGGCCTGCACCCTACAAAATCCCCAACTATTTGGATTTTGGGGCACATGTTAGGCACCAAATATGAAAAAGACTGAGGCAAAGCCCCAGCATAACATTCTACAGCTATTATTAAAACTCACCCTGGTGAAATACTTACATCCTTAAATGGATCACCACGGGACATCTGTTCTTGAAGTTCTTTCTGGAGTTCCTTACGAGCTCCTATGGTTTGCTGATTCCGAACATATTCTGAAAGCTCTTTCAAGCCTGCCTCAGTAAAATACTTTGTGAAGTGTTCAACGCTTTGTTTATTGGCAGGAAAAAGTTCCTGAAATGAGAATTTAATCTGGTTAAATGGTCTTCAAATCATTCAAAAAACACTTTCCCTCTTCTCACAGATTAAAAATGGGAAAGCTGCCGATCACATTTTCCTTAAGTGTTGTCAAGAAAGTGAAGAATGAAAAGTCACAAACCATCAGTCTGTTATCCATGCTCACTTTCCGAAGACTTGCAGCTACTGCATTGATATCTTTTTCATTTATCCATGATTTAAAGAGCTTTACAGCAAAAGCTGCTGAAACCCCTGTAGAAAAACAGAGCTTATTTAACAGAAGTACCTTCATGGATTTCAATGACTTTGTCTCCCCATGTCCTCTCTCTGAAGGTCCAGCACACAGGATTATTCACTTTATCCCCAAACCTACCCCTAAACCTCCCTCTGCCACTGTTTACCAACCCATTCCAATTCCTCTACTCTACCACTTGTTAGTTGTGTACTGTTAGTCAAGTTAGATTTTTATGATGTGTAAAATAAGAGTGACGATTCTTACATTTGACAGGGTTGTTCTGAGAATTACATTAAGGCATGTTAAATACTCAGTAATCAAAGCAGTAAAAAAAAAAATTAGCTTTTAAGTTACTGTACAGAACAATTTAACTATGGAAATCATAAAAGGGAACTTGTTTTTCTTTTCAGCTTGCCATTTCCCCCATTTCTCTATTCAAAATGTTCCCAAGTGTCCCAATTGGAATTAATCTCTCTGGGTTTCCACAGCATTTCTATTTTTACTTTACAATCAATCACATTTTGTCTAGACCCTGGATATTTGGTGTGTGTCTAAATGCTAAAGTTATACATTAAATGACTGAAATGAAATGAACCAATTAAATTCAAGGATACTAGTTAAAAAAACTATCACTATCACAAGTCGAATCTATACAAACTATATCCTAACTTTTATATCAGTTCATCTTTTATGCTCTTATCTACACCACTCTCAGCCAACTAGAGATTATCCATTTATGAAAGGTTGATTACCTTCTTTAACCAAATTCTCATTGTAAAGGCTATTAAGAATGGATGCATTAAGTGTTCCATTAGCCAGAAGAACACCAGTCAACATAGCCAGCTTGTTCCTTTCCGACTCTGAAAAACCCTTTAAGAACAGCAGCAGCTATAAAAGTAAATAGTCAAGGGTTAAAAGAAAGAGCAACTGTATTATATAAAGAGAAGCAGTAAAGCATATTATATTGGTTAAAACTATGGGCTCTGAGGTCTAACCACTCAAGTTTATATCTGTTATAATACTGAATAATCTTAGGCAAGTCACTTAACCTCTGGCGCAGTCTCATCTCGTTCATGTATTTTACACATGTAAATGTGTAAAATAAAACTTGCTACACAGGGCTTTTGAGAGTATTGAATGAGTTAAAATTAACTTTACCAAATTTTCTGTGCACTGATATGTATACTATCTGACTCTGACAGCAAGCATGGTAAATTTCTCTTTGTCAAGGTATTTAGCTCTGATCTGTTACTCTGACTTTTGAACAAACTCCACTTGGATTTTTACCCCTTTGCCACTTGTTTGAACACAGAACTAAGAAACAGTGTACAGCAAATTAAACTACATGATATACTCCAAACTTCATTTCAAAGACAGCCCACCTAAATATCTAAAATTATCTCAAATCCATGGCAGAATTAGGATTTAACATCCCCTTCTTTGGCCCCCAACCTTTTGTTTTCCACAAAGGATATTGCTGCTCATACCTTTTTAACTTCATCTTCAAAACCTTTCTCCAGGTATTTGTAGCGCCTGATTAACTTGTTAAAAACCTGTAAGAATTAATGAAGGAACTGAATAACTTCATATGTAGAAATGTCAGATACCCAAAAGATCTAAATCAGGGAAACTAAGACCTCTCCACAGTATCTCTAGAACAGCAAAGAAATGAGCCTTTCATTAGATGTTTAATCAGCTTAGGAAGTCTTGTCCTTTCCAAAATCCTACAATATACCAATAATGTTAACACTTTAATCACCAGCCCCAATAGACTTTTATTGCCAAAGTATCAAAGCACAAATTAATTACTGCTCAAATACAAGTCATTTACCTATCTGTAGGATATTAACAGATGATCATAAAATATAGTTCTACTTTCTGAATGACAAAGACAACAACCCTTAGGTTAGATATACTTGTATGAACTTTCAAATGAGATTTTGACTGATAAAGAAGCTAATCTGCCTATAACTCATTCAACTTTAAAAAGCTATATGTAGAGTAATTTAATGATGGAAATCATGATAGGGAACTGATTTTCCTTTTTCAGCTTGACTTTTTTCCTTAAAAAAAAAAAAAAATGAATTAATTCTAGAAAAACAAACAAGAAAAGGAAAAGTTAATTCAATTTTTTTCCTATTTTTTTTTTCTTCAATGCATTTTTAAGTTTCCAAATCATACTGTACACCAAGAACACCTCTAAACTTTCAGCTCAAATTCCTTCAACCTTCTACCACCAACCTCTTAAAAACAGACTATTCCTTAAACATTAGCCAAATGGATAACAGCTAACTGAATTATGTAAAGTTTAATTTACCTGAGCAAATGCTTGCATGGTCTCTAGGTCTTCTTGTGCTGCAAACACACAGACATCTGTACGCATCATGTCATCTGCCAGTGTACCACCTGGGGCTAAAGTATATTTCACAAAAAAAATTGCAATGACATTCATTTAAAATTAATAATTATTTCAACCTTTCTTTCTGATTTCACAGTTCCACCACTGAGCAACTGTTTGACTACATGCAAGCTATGGAAGACTCTCTAAGCCTCCATTCTTCATGTACATAAATAACAGTTCTCATTCCAGCAGGCTGGTATGAGGTTCAATACAATGTTACTGTGAAAACATTTTGGAATATTTTAGGGAGCCATGGAAATGACATTACCAGCATCAACTGAGGATATATAACTAAGTAGCACATTCTGTTAAGATATCCTGAGCTGCTGAGAGTGAAGGCAGGAGTAAATTAGCAGGGCTATGAGTAGAAATATAATGTGAGCCACATAATGTAATTCTAAATCTCCTAGCAGCCACATTAAAAATAAGAAGTGAAATTAATTTTGATATACTTTAACCCAACACATCAAAAATATTAACACTTTAGTATTCAAAGTATTATTGAGATGTCTTATTCTATTTAACATTGTCTTCAAAATCCAATGTGTACTCTCAATTTGTACTCGGCACATTCTAAGTGATTGATAATTAGCTAGTGACTAATACATAGAAGAATGCAGAATTAGGCTTCAGTTACTTGTTGTTCAATTGCTAAGCTGTGTCCAACTCCGCCACCCTATGGACTCAGGTATAGTACTGTCCTGAATTGACTCCAGGACTCTAGTGGACACCAAAATCTGTCAGTACTCAAGTCCCTTATATAAAAGGGAATGTGTGTGCTTAGTCACTCAGTTGTGTCCGACTCTTTGTGAACCAACCGACTGTAACCCACCAGGCTCCTTTGTCCCTGGGGATCCTCCAGGCCAGAATATTGGAGTGGGTTGCCATGCCCTCCTCCAGAGGATCTTCCCAACCCAAGGATAAAACCCAGGTCTCCTGCATTGCAGGCAGATTCCTTACTACCTGAGCCACCAGGGAAGCCCATGAATACTGGAGTGGGTAGCCTATCCCTTCTCCAGGGGATCTCCCCAACCCAGGAATTGAACCAGGGTTACCAGGGGCATAGTATTTGTATACAACCTGCATTTATCCTTCTGTATATTTTAACGGTCTCTAGGTTGTACGTAATATCAAATACAACGTAAATGCTAAAAAATAGTTGCTGGATACAGAAAATGCAAGTTTTA
Source organism: Bos taurus (assembly GCF_002263795.3). Classification (NCBI taxonomy): domain Eukaryota; kingdom Metazoa; phylum Chordata; class Mammalia; order Artiodactyla; family Bovidae; genus Bos; species Bos taurus. Next base: position 89,474,528 of record NC_037329.1, on the reverse strand, counting down.
CTTTTTGGAACTTTCTGCTCCTCCCCTCCCTGGAAAATTTTTGATCCACAGTTGAGTTGAATCCATGGATGTGGAACTTTGGATATGGAGGCTTGTCTGTATGAAGTATTTGGTAAGACAGAACAAGAGATACAGATTTCTTCATTAACTCAGAGTATGCAAACATGAGTTGGAAAAATCACTGATGACAGATGTTTTGGGACTTATGTATCCGACTGAAAAGTCTTCTCCAAATGTTATGGTTCTGTCATGGGTTTCAAATATAAAGCTATACAGAGCAAGGCGATCTGCAAATTTACTATAATTGGAGAAGGGAAAAAAAAAGTGAAAATCCATAGGGGGTAAAAAAAAAGAAAACAAACAGAAACAAAGCCATCCTGATTTGATATGTCTGTCAAACAGTTCATATGCTGGGTTTTACATAATCCCCATACAACACACTTCTCATAAGACCCGGACACTTACCCAGCATTCCGCCAGCCACCAGGATGTCAAAGAGTGTTTCTGCATATCGTCGGTAATCAAGTTTTGCTCCAGAAGCATCAAGAAACTTTGCTACTGCTTCCAAATCAGTACCAGTTTCAGTTAAGCCTTGAATAATGCAGTCTTGAAACTGAGTAGGGTCAAACCTCTCTTTTTCATCTGGAGGGAAAACCCCAAAACATTTAAGTTTTAAAAGGGCATGAAACCACTGCCCTATGAAGCTCTAACTACTGAGTAAGTTAACCACATTCATTACAATTTCACTTATTTCAATACCTGGAAAAAACAAACGCTACTTAATTGCCTAAGACCTGTAACACAAGCAAACACAACAGGGGACTAAATACACATCCTTTGCAAGTTGCACCTCTACGAGTGCAAGACAGGACTGCCTATCACAAGAAGTGTATGGCTTTTCTCTATTTTTTCACACAGGTCTCCTAAGTGACCTAAATGAGCTGGTGTGTTCCTACTGCTAGGAGACAATTTCCACCTGGAATGTGTCAAATTCAAGATATCTTCTATACCTCAGGTAAACTTTATTCCTGAGTGAAATTTTGTCTAAGTATGGACACCTCTTGATTTTCTTTAAATGACCATAACACTTTCTACTTAAAAAAAAAAATCACTCTAATACTTATTAAGGTAATTTCTAGAAAGTACATTTTTTGAGTATCCAATACATGACATGCAGCAGTTATGAGTAGGGGCTCTGGATTTAAACTGCCTGATTTAAACTGAGATCAGCACTTAGCTATCTGAAGTTGAGCAACTTAGTGCATTCTTCATGTCTGAATGTTCCTGAGGTAAATGGTGATTAAGAGTAGGATCCATCTCATGAAGTTGTTCTGAATATTAAACGACATAAATAAAATAGAAAGCACACTAAGCAGTGCCTTGGGTATATACCTAGCCTTTACTGTGCTGCTGTTACACACTCCAGGGTAGGGTTTGATTTCCCTATCTAGGTTAGATGATGTCTTAATTTCTACATAGCACCAGGGTGACCAAAGTTTGCCTAGGACTTTTCTTGTTTCAACACTGAAAGGCTTATGTCCTGGGAACTCTATTCAGTCCCAGGCAAATCAGGATCCAATTATCAAGAACTAAGAGACCATGAGTTATCTCAATCTGCAACTGGGAAAGTGACATATCTTCCTGATACTAACAACAATATTAAAACTACTTGATAATGTATTATACCAGATAACATATACAGGCTTTTCCATTATAGAATTGTTCTGGTTCCCAACTATTCTTCCTCTTGAGAAAATTTACTGGCCTAAAACTTAATGAATCTTCAAAGACTAGAATCAAAACACTCCTTGTTCCCTGCTGTAAGGTGGCAGGCTACAATTAGAAATTAGAAGATTATTTAATATACATCTCAAAGTGTCTGCCACTCAGGGTTGAAAAACATAATTTATAACCAGTAGCCAACCCAGTTCTTTATTTCCTAAAAGTTTCCTGTAAGATAAGGTCAATATGTACTTTTGAGCAATAACATTGAAAAGTTTAGGGGTAAAACATTAAAGCTAATAAAAAATATATCTGAGACCACATCTCATTTAACTTTATATCGTGAGTTGCTACAGTATTCAATATTCCCCAAAGTATATAATAAAACACAAGTAGTTAATGCAATTCTTGTGCTTTAAAACAAAAACCTAAGTCTGTGAGGAAATAGTTTCAAAAGACAGTGCAATGTGAACTCTGTTCCATAATTAACTTCCATGGGTTAAAGTCTGATTTTTCTCTCACAAATGTTCACATAGCTTGGATGAAACTAGTAATCACATTAGGAGTTCTCCTTTTATAAATTGACTTTTTCTCTCAACCAAAATCTTGCTTAAATGAAATTTAGCGAGTGAAAATGAAGCCCTGAAGTCCATACTTTTTTTTTCTGTTTAGAGTCACTATATGTTCACAATAAAGACCAGCTTGCTTAGATCTATGTTGATATCACAAATCTTAAAAGCAGAAGAAACAGTAAAGATATCTGACATGGCAGTCAACTACAAATTCAAGCTCCTTTCTGGCACTTTCTCTTTAAGTTTTAATACTAAGCAATAGCCTGCCAGAGGAACCAAAATATAAGTTATTCTGGAGGTCTGCAGAGAAGATATTAAAATATAAATATTTACCTCTTTTTCTGGTTTTAAAACGCTGGCCTGATAGCGTTGGCTTTTGCTGCTTTTGATTATTCATAAAAGACACCCTAAAGGGGGAAAATAAGGCCTTAAAAATATCAGTGCCATAACATCCATTTTAAAAACAAAGCATCAAACCTTGGCCTAGTCACGGATAAACTACATAGAACATACACTTTCAGCCTAGCAGTAGACCTGGGAAGGCATAAAGAATTACCTTTGCTTGATTAAATGTAAGTTCAAAACCTGCATTTCTCTCTACAATTTAAAGATGAAATGTGAAGGCCACTTTTAAATGACTTCACAGCGCCACTGCGACTAGTGGCAATTCACCCATCATAAGCACAGTCTCCTCCTTGTTCCTGTTTAAATTCGCCTTCATCTTCCACTACTCTGAGCACCACAGAGGGCTAACAGAAACGACCACCGTAATTAGCAGGTATCCAAAACATGTATGTTAATTTAAAGACGCTATCAGAAGGCTAATCCCTTCATCCGAGGGCAGCACCACCCTACCCTCAAGTCGTGCCCGGGACCGTAGCGGTGGCTTGCACCACTCCAGCCGGCAAAAGGTGGCTGAGAGCGGGCCTAGCCTCCTCCACCCCATACCTTACAAGGCAAGCCTCCTGCCGGGGCACGTGTCTCCCCATTCAACCCTTCCCGGGCCTCCAGCCCAGCGACGGATAATCCACCCCCGCCCAAGGGCTGCTCCTCGCCCGCAGCCCCTTCTCCACTGACCCCGTGGTCGGCGGTGGCGGCCGCCGCAACGAGCGGACCAAAGGCGCCGAGGCGCTTCGCGCCGGGGGCCCCGCCGCCCCGTACATCCGCCCGCCCTCCAGCGAAAGCAGCGGCGGTGGAGGCGGGCGCAGTGGTGGTGGCGGCCCCGCCGCCCCGCCCGCCGGAACCCCCACGCGTACATCACCCAACAGAGGCCGCGGCGGCTTTGTTACCCAGGCCGGGCAGGGCTGGACGAGGGCCTCCCTCGCCCACTGCCTCCGTCGGTAGAGCCGCGGGGCACACCCGCGCCCCGCGTTCCGGCCCGGGCAGCCGCCTCTCGACCTCCCCGCTGAAGCAGCCGCTCCGACCCCCGAATCCAAGCTCGAGATCTGGTCCGGCTTCATGCGGCGGCCTCCGCCCGGGCCCATCCAAATCCGGCCGCACAGGACCCACCGGCTCCCTCACCCTCTACCCAGCGACTAGGGGCCGCAATCTCGGCCCGAGATGAGCAAGCCCAGCGACTCACCGAATTTAAGGCGATGAGAAAAGAGCCAGAAACCCCGGAGGTGGCAGCAACTGCGGCGGTGTCTCCTCTGCTACCGGAACTAACGCCAGGAGGAGGAGGAGGAAAGAGGTGCCACCCCCGCCCCGGCCGGTCTCCTATCGCGAGATTTCTTCCCCCGGTGCCCTACCCACCCTTCTCCACCCCTCCTGGATCACCGCTCAGCGGCCTAGGGTGGGAAAGGAAGCGAACGTGATTTTCAAAGATTCTTTATTCTTTTATTGGGTTCCCGATTTCCCGGACTTAGACTAGACTAGCCCATCTTTCTTCCACCGCCGTGTCCTCCGGCCTCTTAGTTAGCACCTGGAGGGGGTTGGGAGAACGAATATCCCCCACCACCCCCGCCGGTGCCGAGGAAGTTGGATACGTCCGTCCCCAGTCCCTTCCGCACCGACCCTTCCACCCACTCCCCCTCCCACACCCTCCCCCTGCGCCGGAAGTTGAAGCCGGAAGTCTGGGGACGCCCAGGACGTTCGTGGGTAGGAGCGGAGTTTAGTAAGGAGGTTTTTTTCTGTCCTCTTCTCCGACTGAAGTTGGAAAGAGCTTGCACAGGCTAAGTCCGAAGCGGGGCAACGTTGCTCCGCGATGGTGGCTGGGTGGGGTCGTGTACTACCACTGCTAGGAGCGAGGAAAATCCAGGTAGGGATCAGAAGGAAGTTTGGTCCTCCGACTGCGGCCGCCATCCTTGCAGTGGTCTCCGTAGTTCCCTCCTGAGTATGATGCGCTGGAGGATTTGTTAAAACGCACTGCTGAGACTCACCTGAATCCCATCGGTGTGGAACCCAAGAATGTGCATTTCTAACAAGTTCCTTTTGATGCTTAATGCTGTCAGTCAAGGGACCATAAAGAAAGCTCAGCGCCTAAGAACTGATGCTTTTGAACTGTGTCCAGGTTTCTAACATCCACAGTGCTTTTTGCACACACTATCGAATTAGAGGATGTGTCATCAGAGAGCTGGGGAACAGTAAGATAGTGTGTGCGAAAAGCACTGTGGCAGTTACAAACCTGGACAAATAGGGACGCACAGTGTCTTCAGGATAGAGGTTTTATTTTTACTCCGTTTGTGCATTAGTTGTTTGCCTCTTCATCTGCTTCCTTAGTCTCCTACCAGTTCAGTTCAGTTGCTCAGTCCTGTCCAACTCTGTGACCCCATGGACTGCAGCATAGCATTGCCAGGCCTCCCTGTCCATCACCAGCTCCGAGAGCTTGCTCAGACTCATGTCCATCCAGTCGGTGATGCCATCCAACCATCTCATCCTCTGTCGTCCGCTTCTCGTGTCTTCAATCTTTCCCAGTATCAGGGTCTTTTCCACTGAGTCAATTCTTTGCATCAGGTGGCCAAAATATTGGAGCTTCAGTATCAGTCAGTGAATATTCAGGACTGATTTCCTTTAGGATGCACTGGTTGGATCTCCTTGCAGTTCAAGGGACTCTCAAGTCTTCTGCAACACCACAGTTCAAAAGCATCAGTTCCTCACCACTGAGCTTTCTTTATGGTCCATCTCTCACATCTGAACATGACTACTGGGAAAACTATAGTTTTGACCAGCCGGACCTTCGTTGGCAAATTAATGTCTCTGCTTTTTAATCTGCTCTCTAGGTTGGTCATAGCTTTTCTTTCAAGGAGCCAAGTGTCTTTTAATTTCATGGTTACAGTCACCATCTGCAGTGATTTTGGAGCCCAAGAAAATAGTCGGTCACTGTTTCCATTGTTTCCCACCTATTTGCCATGAAGTGATGATCTTAGTTTTTTGAATGTTCAGTTTTAAGCCAGCTTTTTCACTGTCCTTTCACTTTCATGAAGAGGCTCTTAAGTTCCTCTTCACTTTCTGCCATAAGGGTTGTGTCATCTTCGTATCTGAGGTTATTGAAATTTCTCCGGGCAATCTTGATTCCAGCTTGTGCTTCATCCAACCTGGTATTTTGCATGATGTACTCTGCATATAGGTTAAACAAGCAGGGTGACAATATACAGCCTTGATGTACTCCTTTCCCAATTTGAAACCAGTCTGTTGTTCCATGTCTGGTTCTACCTGTTGCTTCTTGGCCTGCATACAGATTTCTCAGGAGGCAGGTCAGGTGGTCTGGTATTCCCAACTCATGAAGAATTTTCAAGTTTGTTGTGATCCACAGTGACAAAGGCTTTGGTGTAGTTAATGAAGCAGGAATAGATATTTTTTTTGGAACTCTTTTGCTTTTACGATGATCCAGGGAATGTTGACAGTCTGATCTCTGGTTCCTCTGCCTTTTCAAAATCCAGCTTGAACATATGGAAGTTCTTGGTTCACGTACTGTTGAATCCTACCTTGAAGAATTTTGAGCATTACTTTGCTTGCGTGTGAGATGAGTGCAATTGTACAGTAGTTTGAACATTCTTTGGCATTGCCTTTCTCTGGGATTGGAATGAAAACTGACCTTTGGTCCTGTGGCCACTGCTGAGTTTTCCAAATTTGCTGGCATACTGAATGCAGCACTTTCACAGCATCATCTTTTAGGATTTGAAATAAAGTGAAGTCGCTCAGTCATGTCCAACTCTTTGCGACCCCGTGGACTGTAGCCCACCAGACTCCTCTGTCTATGGGATTCTCCAGGCAAGAATACTGGAGTGGGTTGCCATGCCCTCCTCCAGGGGATCTTCCCCACCCAGGGATCGAACTCGGGTCTCCTGCATTGCAGGCAGACAGTTTATACTCTGAGCCACCAGAGAAGCCCCAAGCTCAACTGGAATTCCATCCACTAACTTTGTAGTGATGTTTCCTAAGGCCCACTTGACTTTGCACTCCATGATGTCTGGCTGTAGATGGGTGATCACACCATCATGGTTACCCGGGTCATGAAGATCTTTTTTGTGTAGTTCTTCTGTGTATTCTTGCCACCTCTGTTAGGTCCATACCATTTCTGTCCTTTGTTGTGTCCCATCTTTGCATGAAATGTCTCCTGGGTATCTCTAATTTTCTTGAAGAGATCTCTAGTCTTTCCCATTCCGTTGTGTTCCTCTATATCTTTGCACTAATCACTCAGGAAAGTTTTCTTATCTCTCCTTGCTGTTCTTTGGAACTCCACATTCTGATGGGTATATCTTTCCTTTTCTCCTTTGCCTTTATCTTCTCTTCTTTTCTCAGCTATTTGTAAGGCCTCCTCAGACAACCATTTTGCCTTTTTTGCATTTCTTTTTCTTGGAGATGGTCTTGATCACTCAAAAAACAGTTTGTCCCTAAAATCACCTGTCTTGGATCCTACTTATTTTCCTTATCAAGCAGACTAAATTTTGGTAAATTAATCTGTTTTGGCTGATTTATTTTTCCTTAACAATCTGACCTTTGCCCCATGCCCCTTCCAACTTCATGGAAAATTACTTTTTTCAGGGTTCTTTCTCTAAATTATTGCCAAATACAGTGGTTCTTTCAATCTTGAGAATTTAAGGTGTTACCTGTCTCCTTAAAACCTCACTGCAATTATGACTGACTTGTATTGTTGTATGGCAGAAACCAACAGAATATTGTAAAAATTAAAAAACAAAAAAACAATTTCCCTCCAGCCCTCCTGGTTACCTCTGCATGCTCCTTTGTATTTGCTCGTTCATCTTTTTTGTGGTCACACCTTTTACCATCTTTCCTCAGATTTTCTCATGTGGCAGCATTGTACATTATCAGGGATTTAACTTTTATCTTCATTTAAAAGAGTTCCAAATTTATCTATTGAACAAATATTTGTTGAGTCCAGGCTCTGTGCCCTTTGAGGTTGAGGGAACAGCAGTGGAAAGATCTTGAGGTAGGAAAAAAATCTGACTCACTGGAGGAGCTGACAGAGGCTATTGTGACTAGCTGGTTGGAGATGAGAGAATGTGGGGAGCAGAGGGGAGTGGCAAGAGTCAGTCTTTGAAGGATAGCCCATCCTTTTTCTCAAGCCACCAATTCACCATATCCGATATCTTTACAAGAATACCAAAGTAAACCCTTGGTACTACTGATTACTTTTCTCCCAAAATCACGTTTCTCACTTCTGAAGTTCTGTTAAAAATACAACGTTTTACTAATAAAAATAATAGCTCCTTTAATACAGCAAGTGTGTGTTGTGCATTCTTCTAAGCACTTTCTTTGTGTGTGGGGCCTTTTGTTTATTTGTAAAAAAAAAAAAGCTGAAATTATGTTTTAAAGAAAGCTTTGTGAGTACCAAAGCTTTACATGATAGTTGTGTGTGTGCTCTTTTGTGTCTGACTCTCGGTGAGCCCACAGACTAGCCCACCAGGCTTCTCTATCCACGGGATTTTCCTGGCAAGAATACTGGAGTGGGTTGCCATTTCCTCCTGCAGGGGATCTTCCTGACCCAGGGATTGAACTCACATCGAACTCACATCTTCTGCATTGGCAAGCAGATTCTTTACCACTGAGTCATCTGGGAATCCCTCTTACAAGATTCTTAACCTTGATAATTGGGGTTCCAGATACGTTTGTATTGTTGTTATTGGTATCCTTGAACTGATTGAAATTCCTAGCAATATATTCTGCTCCTACTTGATAAATGCTGTGCTAATGTAACTGATGACCTTAAGGAGAGGAGGGATAAATCAGGTCTTTGAGGAAATGTCTCCTAAGACAAGGCCCAGGGCTACCTCAAGTTGGCTTTTGTTTTGTTAGTGCTATATAAAACTGTTATTCAGACTAAGTGCTCAGTTAAGAATTCTAAACTGGCTAAATTTGCAAACCCCCGCTGTTAATAATAAATGTTTTGGTAAAATATTAATAACATTCAAGACAGAATCTTATGATAAAAGTATTTTGGAACTTTTATCATTGATAGGCCAGATTGTCTTCCCTACTTTGAATGTCTTTTCAAAATATTTGATAGAATTCATTGGTGAAGCTACAAAAACAGGCTAGGGCTTTCATTTATGGGAATATTTTAGATTAGTATTTCAGTTCCTTTACTTGTTACAGGTCTGTTCAGATTTTCTCTTTCTTCATGAAGAAATCCATGACTTTTCCTGGCTGAGTTGTCAGGAAAAAGAGTTCTTATTCTTGGGCGCTGCTGTTGTCCCAGTCCATGAATGCTCCTCCTGCTGATTTCCCAACTCTGTTTAATTGGGGTTTCTGTTACTAATTTTTTACACTTCCCCCTTTTGATTAAGATCTTTCTCTGAAAGCATGGCAGATCAACAGTCAAGTTTTCCCTGAAAGTCCGTTAGATGTTCTTTAAGACCACAAACGGAGAAGGCAATGGCACCCAACTCCAGTACTCTTGCCTGGAAAATCCCATGGACGGAGGAGCCTGGTAGGCTGCAGTTCATGGGGTTGCTGGGAGTCGGGACACGACTGAGCGACTTCACTTTCACTTTTCACTTTCATGCATTGGAGAAGGAAATGGCAACCCACTCCAGTGTTCTTGCCTGGAGAATCCCAGGGACGGGGGAGCCTGGTGGGCTGCTGTCTATGGGGTCGCACAGAGTCGGACATGACTGAAGTGACTTAAGCAGTAGCAGCAGCAGCAAGACCACAAACAGACTGATCCCTTTTCACTTTAACTATTTTTAGGAATAAGACTTGTTGTTTTGAATTAGTATCTAAGAATTTACTACTGCATGCAGGAGATAAGAAAATGTTTAATTCATAACTTTTATATTAACCATTATAGTAAAATAATAAAGCTCACCCAAAACCCAACTTGCCTTTCCTTGAATGAATCCTGCTTTAGTAGAACAGTGAAAGAAAAAGAAAATCAATGGCACCCCACTCCAGTACTCTTGTCTGGAAAATCCCATGGACGGAGGAGCCTGGTAGGCTGCAGTCCTTGGTGTCGCTAAGAGTCGGGGACGACTGAGAGACTTCATTTTCACTTTTCACTTTCATGCATTGGAGAAAGAAATGGCAACCCACTCCAGTATTCTTGCCTGGAGAATCCCAGGGACAGAGGAGCCTAGTGGGCTGCCGTCTATGGGGTCGCACAGAGTTGGACACGACTGAAGTGACTTAGCAGCAGCAGTAGCAGTCTAATTTGTAAATGAATGAATATTGAAATAATACACACTATAGATTTATTTTGGAGGAGGGCATGACAATCCATTCCAGTATTCTTGCTTGGAGAAACCCATGGACAGAGGAGCCTGGCGGGCTACAGTCCATAGGGTCACACAGAACCAGACATGACTGAAGTGACTTAGCACGCACGCATGTACATGATATATTTTAAGGCCTTATGTAGTTTTTTTTTAAATTAATTTATTTGGCTGCACTGGGTCTTAGTTACAGCCTATGGAATCTTTAGTTGTGACATATGGGATCTAGTTCCCTGGCCAGGGATCGAACCCACGCCCCCTGCTTTGGGACGTGGAGTCTTAGCCACTGGACCACCAGGGAAGTCCTGAGGCCTTATGTAGTTTTAATTGTTCTGTTTGTTCTGTCGTTTTGTCTGAGACTATACAGTATGTGATTCTCTTCAGTTTATCAAGTATTGTGATTGCTTTGGTTCAGATGTGTCAATAGTGAAGTGAAAATATGCCCCTCAAAAAAAAAGTCAAGTTTTCCAGTTTCAATGGTTTTTTTGACTGTCAGTAACAAGAAGGGTCTTTCCTGGGTGTAGTATCTCATACTGGGGGGACAGTACACAGATTGGAGACCTATTGAGGTCATATTTGAGGGAGAACTCTTAAGCACATTTTAACCTTATGTCCATATGTTATCAAGATATAGATATTGGAGATTATTTGAAGTATTATGTCATCATCCAAGGTTTGGCAACAAAATTCCAACAAGCCTGATCTGTATATCTTGGGAAAACTCTCTCATTAGATGTCATCTGCTTCAATTCTGAAAAATCTTTGCTTTCAGGTCACCAGATGATAAGCAGTTTCAGTCAAGAGTTTAGTTGTTTCTTTACTGTGTCATAGGAATCTAAGAGTCTGTTCCCTTGAATTTCATAGCACAGAGGTTGGTCAATAGTACTTGAAAAGGCCTTTTCTGGTAAGATCTTCTGGAGGTATCTTTTTCAAAAGAAAAATCTCCAGGTTTTAAGGTGTGATGCTTAAGGTCTTTGTCTCCAGAGAGTGCCTGTGAAAAGATAGTTCTACCAAAGCATGGTTATTTTTGGTAGAGGCAATTAGGCCTTTGTGATATTGGAGTATCTCTCCTTTTATAAGTTGTGGGTCAAAAGAGGCAAGAGCCAAAGGCATTGGGCATCTGGTGACTTTAAGTTTATTAGTTCCAGAAGGTATGGATCTGAGATCTAGAAGGATCAACTGCAGTGCGTTTGGTCAAGGGATTTGTAGGGTTTCTACAAATTTTGTCAATTGAGTCTTAATAGTGCTGTTACTGTATATTACTAAACAAGGGGATGGAGGGTGGTTAATACAGTAAAAGTGTTGTGAAATGAACCAAATAGTGCAGCCTTGTCAAAGTACCTGAGCAGTGGGACTTCCCTGGTGGTCTAGTGGTTGAGACTGTGCTGCTACTACATGAGGCACAGGTTCCGTCCCTGGCTGGGGAACTAAGAGCCCACATGCCACACAGAACAGCGAAGGGAAAAGAAAAAAGAAATACTTGACCAGCAAAATGGGTTTCTCAATCATTGTGAAGTTTAAAACAAGTTCTCTAGGTTGGAGTACTTTTTTCAGAACTACTTTAGCCACAGAAGAGGCAATAGCCCGTTTCAAGAGAAGCCTCCAGTTCAGCATGATATGGACCATGACAAAAACATATCCATGAGATGAAGGAAATTATATGAAATCCATTAGTCAGACCTTAAATGGTCCATTAAGCAATTTAAAATGTCTAGGAACAATATGGATAAGAATCCCTGGGTTGTATTTCAGACAAGTGGAACAAGTGAGATAGGCACTTCTTGTGGCCTTGGTGGTGTTTCTGCACCAATACTGACATAAATGCCAGCATTTTGTCAGTAGACTAATGGTTTAAGTGCATGCACGATTGTTGGCCGTGGAAATTTTTAGAGTCTTCAGTAGGATTAGTTTGTTATTTGGTCAAAACTAGAGGTTTCTCTCCTTATTAAACCAATGCTTGTTGAATTTTAAATCTTGTTTTTCCTTTTTGTTGAGGCCAATCGTTGGGCTTCTGTAGTCAGTTTTTCTGTTATCATTTGGGGAAATATCCCTTTGAACCAAGTTAGAGGTTTGGTTGCTGTTGGTTCCTTTAAGAGCACCATTCCTTGTGGAAATGTCAGCAAGATGATTTCCCTTAGCTTCCAGAAAGTCAAGTTTAGAATGCTTCAGAAGCTGAATAGTAGGTAAAGTGGCAGGTAAAAGTATTGTATCCGATAATTCCTGAAACTAGGGGTCATTTTAAATTTCATTTTTGCTGGAGATACAGAAGTTGCTTCCCAACATTCCTAAATCATAAAAGTGCTTTAAAAGTATATATTCTATCAGTGTAAGTATTGGCATTTTTGCCATTGGCTAAAGTGCAAGTCTGTGTAAGAGTGTTTAATTCAACCTGTTGGGCTAATGTCATGGATAAAGATGCTGCCTCAACAACATCAAAAGGAGTTACAGTTGCATACCCAGCACATTCGCCACTGTCACCTTTCTTTTTTCACTGTACACTGTTTAATATAGCAAATATAGAAAATTAAGAAAAATAGAGAAGATATGAAAAGCACTAACTGTGGAAAATTCTGAAAGAGATGGAACTACCAGACCACCTGATCTGCCTCTTGGGAAATTTGTGTGCAGGTCAGGAAGCAACAGTTAGAACTGGACATGGAACAACAGACTGGTTCCAAATAGGAAAAGGAGTTTGTCAAGGCTGTATATTGTCACCCTGTTTATTTAACTTATATGCAGAGTACATCATGAGAAATGCTGGACTGGAAGAAACACGAACTGGAATCAAGATTGCCGGGAGAAATATCAATAACCTCAGATATGCAGATGACACCACCCTTATGGCAGAAAGTGAAGAGGAACTCAAAAGCCTCTTGATGAAAGTGAAAGTAGAGAGTGAAAAAGTTGGCTTAAAGCTCAACATTCAGAAAACGAAGATCATGGCATCCGGTCCCACCACTTCATGGGAAATAGATGGGGAAACAGTGGAAACAGTGTCAGACTTTATTTTTCTGGTCTCCAAAATCACTACAGATGGTGACTGCAGCCATGAAATTAAAAGACGCTTACTCCTTGGAAGGAAAGTTATGACCAACCTAGATAGCATATTGAAAAGCAGAGACATTACTTTGCCAACAAAGGTTCATCTAGTCAAGGCTATGGTTTTTCCTGTGGTCATGCATGGATGTGAGAGTTGGACTGTGAAGAAGGCTGAGTGCCGAAGAATTGATGCTTTTGAACTGTGGTGTTGGAGAAGGCTCTTGAGAGTCCCTTGGACTGCAAGGAGATCCAACCGGTCCATTCTGAAGGAGATCAGCCCTGGGATTTCTTTGGAAGGAATGATGCTGAAGCTGAAACTCCAGTACTTTGGCCACCTCATGCAAAGAGTTGACTCATTGGAAAAGAGTCTGATGCTGGGAGGGATTGGGGGCAGGAGGAGAAGGGGATGACAGAGGATGAGATGGCTGGATGGCATCACTGACTCGATGGACGTGAGTCTGAGTGAACTCAGGGAGTTGGTGATGGACAGGGAGGCCTGGCGTGCTGCAATTCATGGCGTCGCAAAGAGTCGGACATGACTGAGAGACTGATCTGATCTGATCTGATTAACAATTTAATGGACATATGTTCTCATAGTCAATGAACCGAAAATCCACAATCTTCTAAAAAATACATAAAACATTTACAGAAAACTGGCCATTGTTGCCTTTTAAGTAAGAACTGTCATTGAACCATGAGATGTCAATGCTACCTAAAGGTATTTCCTGCAGATCATCATGGGGAGTGTGGAGATGACCTGTCAGAAATAAGTTATGGTGAGGGTGAAGGACTTTGCCAGTGGTGGAGGGGAGAAGAATAACAGGGTTAAAGTTAGTACAAATAAACAGACGTGTGAGGAGCAATTAACAAACAGATTTCAAAGGAGGTGAATCAGTTGACTGAAAAATGTTGAATGTGATGAGAATTGAGGAGCACTTCTACTGTATGGGGTATAAAAGTAGATAAAGAGGATCCCATAATTATTTTCTCAGTGACCTTAACCAAAAGGCTGTAATGGCGCTAAGGCAAGGAGGGATATTCCCATACCACAGGGTTCTGTTTCTGGTTATAATATCTTATGAGTTAACCCTGTGTTTTGGGGTGAGTACCCCAAGGACATTCCCTTCCTTTTTATACACAAAAGGGAAAAGGTGAATCTGATCATTGGGAGGCCAAAACGGCAGGTGGGCTAATCAAACTCTTTTTTAAGGAGTTAAAAGCTATGTTGTTCGATTCTTGCCATAAAATTGGATCAGGATTGATGTGCTTTAGTGAAACATACAGAAGTTTGGCCGTAAAAGAGAAATTTAGAATCCAGTTTCAGCAATAACCAGCTAACCTGAGGAAAAACCTCACAATTGGTGCTTGTTTGGGAGTCTGGGAAACTTAGGACATCATGAAGTCTACCTGGATAGGTGTAGTCCTTATTCCGGTATCTGATGCCTTAAATATCAAACCTGGGTTTGGGCAAACTGCAGTTTTTCCTTGGTGACCTTATGTCCCTTTGAGGCTGAAAGCTTTAGCATGTGGATTCTGCCTTCCTGTGAAGAGGCTTGAGAAGGAGAACAAAGAAGCAAATCATTAACATATCACAACAAAGTGGAACCTCTAGGGAAATTATATCATCCAGAATGGCCTTCAGGATTTGTGAGAAATAAGGACTCTCAGTTAAACCCCTGAGGCATAGTGTCAGGCGACTTGGTTTTCTTCCCAGGTGAAGACAAAGTGGTATTGACTAGCTTAATCAGTCAGTGTTGATAAAGAATTTGCAAGAATTCACTATAGAAATCAGTAATAGTTGGTGGGAATGGGTATTAGTAATGTGTAAGGGTTAACCCATCTGAATGCAGAGTTCCAAAGAATAGCAAGGAGAGATAAGAAAGCCTTCCTCAGCAATCAATGCAAGGAAATAGAGGAAAACAACAGAATGGGAAAGACTAGAGATCTCTTCAAGAAAATTAGATAACAAGGGAACATTTCATACAAAGATGGGCACAGTAAAGGACAGAAATGGTATGGACCAAACAAGCAGAAGATATTAAGGAGAGGTGGCAAGAATACACAAAAGTTTACAAAAAAGATCTTAATGACTTGGATAATCACGATGATGTGATAATTCACCTAGAACCAGACATCCTGGAGTGTGAAGTCAAGTGAGCCTTAGGAAGCATCATGACAACAAAGCTAGTGGAGGCAATGAAATTCCAGTTGAGCTATTTCAAATCCTAAAAGATGATGCTGTTAAAGTGCTGCACTCAATATGCCAGCAAATTTGGAAAACTCAGCAGTGTCCACAGGACTGGAAAAGATCAGTTTTCATTCCAATCCCAAAGAAAGGCAATACCAAAGAATGTTTAAACTGCTACACAATTGCACTCATTTCACACACTAGCAAGATAATGCTCAGTATCCCTCAAGGTAGGGTTCAACAGTATGTGAATCGAGAACTTCCAGATGTTCAAGCTGGATTTAGAAAAGGCAGCAACCAGAGATCAAATTGCCAACAACTATTGGATCATCAAAAAAGCAAGAGCGTTCCAGAAAAACATCTATTTCTGCTTCATTGACTATGCTAAAGCCTTTGTGTGGATCACAGCAAACTGTGGAAAATTCTTCATGAGATGGGAATACCAGATCACCTGACCTTTCTCCTGAGAAACTTGTATGAAGATCAAGAAGCAATGGTTAGAACTGGACATGTAACTGGTTCCAAATTGGAAAAGGAGTACGTCAAGGCTGTGTATTGTCATCTTCCTTATTTAACTTATATACAGACTATATCATGCGAAATGCTAGGCTGGATAAAGCACAAGCTGGAATCAAGATTGCCAGGAGAAACATCAATAACCTCAGATATGCAGATGACACCACCCTTATGGCAGAAAGCCAAGAGGAACTAAAGAGCCTCTTGATGAAGGTGAAAGAGGAGAGTGAAAAAGCTGGCTTAAAACTGAACTTTCAAAAAACTAAGATCATGGCAACCGGTCCCATCACTTCATGGCAAATAGATGGGGAAACAATGGAAACAGTGACAGACTTTATTTTCTTGGGCTCCAAAATCACTGCAGATGGTGACTGAAGCCATGAAATTAAGACACTTGCTCCTTGAAAGAAAAGCTATGACCAACCTAGACAGCATATTAAAAAACAGAGACATTATTTTGCCAACAAAGGTCCGTCTAGTCAAAGGTATGGTTTTACCAGTAGTCATGTTTGGATGTGAGAGTTGGACTATGAAGAAGGCTGAGCACCAAAGAATTGATGCTTTTGAACTGTGGTGTTGAGAGTCTTTTGAGAGTCCCTTGAACTGCAATATCAAACTGGTAAATCCTAAAGGAAAGCAGTCCTGAATATTCATTGGTAGGACTGATACTGAACCTGAAGTTCCAATACTTTGGCCACCTGATGGAAGAGCCGACTCATTCGAAAAGACCCTGATGCTGGGAAAGATTGAAGATAGGAGGAGAAGGGGATGACAGGATAAGATGGTTGGATGGCTTCACTGACTTAGTGGACATGAGTTTGAGCAAGCTCTGGGAGATGGTGAAGGACAGGGAAGCCTGGTGTGCTGCAGTCCATTGGGGTGCAAAGAGTCGGATGTGACTGAGTGAACAACAACAACAAAAGGTTAGGAACAACAGGTGTAAAGAGATAACAATGTCGCTTATTGCTTGCATGTCCCAGACAGACCTCTACCCTCAGCCCTTAGGTTTTCTCACCAGTAAATGGGAGTGTTAGGTAGCTCAGTGGTAAAGAATCCACCTGCCAATGCAGAAGACACGGGATCTATCCCTTGTCAGGAAGATATCCTGGAGAGGGAAATGGCAACCCGCTCCAGTATTCTTGCCTGAGAAATCCCATGGACAGAGGAGCCTGGTGAGCTACAGTCCATGGAATTGCAAAGAATCTGACACAGCTTAGTGACTAGACAATAAACAAATGGGAGTGTTACAGAGACTTGCACAAAAGAAGGCCTTGAGTCTTGTAATTTTCTCTTATGGGCTCTGTGCATTGAAGAGGTTCTTTCCTTATAGAGTATTAATTAATTCTGTGAGGAGATTTTGGTGGCTCTATTTGAATCTTGATGGGAGGTATGCAGTGAATTTTGCCAATTTCAGCTGGAGATTTTGTCCATAAGGAGGATGGTAGCTCCTAATTCAATAGGGGCAAATGATCAGTGTTGCCAGAATCACTTCTAGTGCCATGAGAGATGGAGATGCCATAGAATCATTTAATACATCTGGTTGGCTGCTTTGATGACTCAAATTCTAGAATTATTTCCCCCTTTTGGGATCAAGAAATTCTGCCCATGATACTTCTCTAAGTTTCAGCCTAATAAATGGACACAGGAGGAGGAACTATGGAGAAAAGGATGTGTATGTTTCAAAGGGCCTAAATGAAGGAAATCAGTTCAGAAACAAGAATCTCTTGTGACTCAAGAGATCTCCCTGTTAGAACTCAAAGCAGGGGCTGCTTTATTGTAGTGGGGCTGAGCACTGAGAGTGTGACTCCAGTGTCAGTTAGGACTGGAAGAGATTCATCCCCAACCTGGAGAAATGTTTCTCCAAGCCAGTTCTGAGGGAGAATTGAGAAGAGCCCCTGTAGTTCCTTGGAGCCCCAACACTGAGAATTGGGAGAATGTTGGAAAGGCTGGTTAGAGGGCTGAAGGCACCAGAAGTGCTTGACTCTGTAGTTATCTTCTCCAGTGGCATAGCTCTTTGTAATAGTAGTAGAAACTAGGAGGGTTTTGGTTTTGTTTAGGGACCTTCAGTTGCTGGAGTTGAAGATTAAGAATTTTGGCAGTCTTCTCTTGAGGTGACTCATCTAAAGATCAAGAGAGTTAGTTTTCTAGATTGACTAAATCTAGTTAATGTGGACATAATTTTGCATTTCATTCTGGCCTCTTTTACTTGAAAGGTGCTGGTTCAGCCCATTAATAGAGTTAAAAGCCCCCTGGGTGGAATCAACATCTGAAGAAAAACCAGAGTTTTCTTTAAAAGTAATCTGAAGTCAATTACAATAGTCATGAACAGTTGTATCAGATTTTTCTGTGCACGTCTGAATTCTCTTCCAATCAATAGGCGTTGGAAATGTCCTAGGAACTGCTCAATGAAGTACCTTAGCGATTGCCTGTGCCTGATAATATAACGAGATAGTGGGCTGGTTTCCTGTTTGTAATCCTAGAAACCTTTCAGTTTTCATCTACTAGTGGCCTGGCCTTCATTGACAAGCATGTGAACTAGCTGATACAAGTCAGAGAAACCAGGTTGGTAAGTTTGAATGACTATAGTAAAATCCTCAGCAAATCTGTGATAGTGTTTGGTTACTTTGGGAAAATCTTTATGGCTCATGGTTCAGCGTTAGTCCAGGGAATGTAAGTAATTAAGGGTTTAGCCTCTGGATTCTCATCTGGCTTAATTTTAAAAGGATAAATTCTGATAAGTTCAGAGGAAGAGGGAGTGGAGAGAATTTCAGAGAAAAAGAGAAGTTCAGAGAAAGAATTGGTCTGGAGGAACTGAGGGCAGCAAAGGAAGGGGGAAGAAGGCATTGGAGGTGGAGCCTGAGACAAAGAAGACGAGGAAGAAGAGCCTGAGGATTTTAGAGCCATTTTTTTCTTAATTATTTGTTTATTCCTCTCAGTTAATGTTGAAATCTTATTTCGCAGAGAGGCACTTTTAGGTTCAGAAATCTCAAAATAACAATGCAAATAATCACTCCACTCAGTTCTGGAAATTTTAGAGCTATTGTAATGTAATTTGGTTTTCAGACTTCCCTGGTGATCCAATGGGTAAGACGCTATGGTCTCAATGTGGGGACCAGGGTTCGATCCCTGGTCAAGGAACTAGAACCCATAGGCTACAACTAAAGATCCTTCATGCCACAACTAAAACATATAGAGTGCAGCAACTAAGACCTGGCTCAGTCAAATAAATAAATATTAAAAATGAAACAAAACAAGAAAGAAAATTAAGTTTGGATTTCAAAACTTTCCCATGATGGCCATTGATATTCTAGTTTTTATGTTTTGGCTTCACTGCCCACCTTGCAGGATCTTAGTTTCTTGAGCCGAGATCTAATTTGGCCATGCAATAACAGTACTAACCACTGGGCTGCCAGGGAATCCCCATTATTTTAAATTGCTTTTGGTCAGGTCGGTCAGAAATATGCATGAAAAAATAACAATGGTTTTTAAACATGAAATTAGCCAGAGTTCCTCTCTAGGGTGGGGTATCCTCAAAACACTTAGATAACTGGGGTACCATTTCTCAGAAGTTTTTCTCCATAGTAAAAGAATAATTAAAAAAATTTTTTAAATTAAATATGTATTTATTGAAGTAAAGTTGATTACAATATATTAATTTCTGCTGTATAGCAAAGTGATTCGGTTATACATACACATGCTTTCTTTTTCATATTCTTTTCCATTATAATTTATCACAGTGTATTGTATCTAGTTCCCTGTGCTGTACAGTAACTGTGCAAAAGTTTGTAAGTTTGGTTAGGTCCTATTTGTTTTTTGTTTCCTTTTTCTTGGCCTTACTGAGTGGCTTGTGGGATCTCAATTCCTTGATGCCAGGGATTGAACTTGGTCCATGAAAGTGAATCCAGAATCCTACCCTTAGGCCACCAGAAAACTCCTCATTTGTTTATTTTTGTTTTTATTTCTATTGCCTTGGGAGACTGACCTCAGAAAACGTCAGTATGAATTATATCATAGAATGTTTTGTCTACGTCCTCTTCTAGGAGCTTTATGGTTGTTATGTCTTTAAGACACTTTGAGTTTATTTTTTGTGTGAGGATGTGTTCTAACTTCATTGATTTACATGTGGCTGTCCAACTTCCCAATATTACTTGCTAAAGAGACTGTCTTTTCTCCATTGTGTATCTTTGCCCCCTTTGTTGAAGATTAATTGATTGTAGGTATGTAGGTTTATTTCTGACCTCACTATTCTGTTCCATTGACCCTTATGTCTATTGTTATGCCAGTACCATGCTATTTTGATTATTGTAGCTTTGTAGTGTTCTCTGAAGTCTGGGAGGGTTATGCCTCCTGCTTTGTTCTTTTTCCTCAGGATTGCTTTTGTCTATTCTGAGTCTTTTATGGTTCGATAGAAATTTTAGGATTATTTGTTCTAGTTCTGTGAGAAATGTCAAGGGTAGTTTGATAAGGATCACATTAAATCTGTGGATTGCTTTGGGTAGTATGGCCATTTAAACAATATTAGTTCTTTCAATCCAAGAGCATATGATATCTTTCCATTTCTAAAAGAATAATTTGCAACAGCTTACAGCTCAAACAACTAATTTCAAACAGCTTAAATAGTTCAAATATCTCAACTTAATGGCTCAAACACCCTTCAGGCCTAATATTAGCCAGTTCTAAGGAAACAGGTTGGTTCCTGAGGGGCCAGACTGATGACTTCTTAGCCACTTCCCATGGAAGAGCCCCTATTCCAATGGAATAGTTATTCAGTCACTAAGTCTTGTACAGGTCTCTGCAAACCCCTGGACTGCAGCACACCAGAGTCCTCTGTCCTCCAGTATCTCCAAGAGTTCGCTCAAATTCACGTCCATTGATTCAGTGATGCTATCTAATCATCTCATCCTCTGCCGCTCCCTTCTTCTTTTGCCTTCAATCTTTCCCAGCATCAGGGTCTTTTCCAATGAGTTGGCTCTTCACATCAGGTGGCCAAGTATTGGAGCTTCAGCTTCAGCGTCAATCGTTCCAATGAGTATTCAGGGTTGATTTCCTTTAGGACTGACTGGTTTGATCTCCTTGCTATCTAAGGGACTCTCAAGAGTCTTCTCCAACACCACAGTTCAAAAGCATTAATTCTTTGATGCTGATGGCTTAATTGACAGTTTCAGTGAAACAGCTTCTGTTGCAGAAGTAATGGGCTGAAGGCTTCACATCCAGTTTCAGTTGAAAGAGTTTGATTTCAGAATCAGAATAAAGTGCCAAATGAGTACTCACATACAGAACAAGACCTTAACCAAGAATGACAAAACCTTAAAACTAATTCTGAGTTAAGTCCTGGAGAGCTTCTATTGCAAAGAGGCTAGAAGCCTGAGTCCAAAAGAAAGTCATACCTTCAAACTTAAGGGTCAGCAAGAAAAGCAGTGAGCTCACTGGGCATAATTGTGGGTAATTCACCTGTTGGCTCACCAGCCCCAGAACTGTTGAGGATCTTCTCTGGCCCCCATATGGGCTACAAAAACATTGACCTAAAACAGATAGACTGGCAGTTATTTCTCCAGCAAAAATGGATTTGTTTAGTATCAGCAAACACACTCTATTATTTAGATTTTTGAGGCTTAGGGATCCAAGAAACCTGGCATTCAATCTCTCCACATAGGAATGATGACAGGTGAAGGGGAAAACTCTTTGTTCTTGTAAAGTGTTTATTCAGAAAGTAGTTTGAGGTAACTTGCTAAGTAAGTAATATTTTGGATGACCACAATATCTACATTCTAAGTTATGCAACTTTCAAAGCATTCATTAAAAAACAAAACTGAACAAGGTTAACTGTGACAGCGTATGATATAATTGTTAGCTATTGAATTATTTAAGAAGGACTCTTTATTGCTCATTAAGTCACATCCTTTGGTATATTAAAATGCAAAGGAACTCTTTCTTGTTCAAAAGAAGAAATCTTACTGATGATGCAGATTTAAATGTTTCTGTGTTAGAAAATTATCTCAAATGTAGGTTAAACTGTTGCTTGGCATATTTACATGGCCATCTTTCTTTGATGTCTTTTTATAAAACAAATTTCACTTTTTAGAGTTCTCTGCATGTTGTAAAGTTATTTACCAAAAATAAAAAAGCAACCAAAAGAACAGCTTTACTATTATTATTATTATTAAAGTAGTAGCAGCAGCATACTACTACTCCTACTAGTACTAGTCACTACTACTGCTGCTACCACTTGGTGTGTTCTACTACTATTAACAGTGATACACTGGTCATAGTAGGCCTTACATTTACAGAGGGTGTTAATGTTTACAGAATATTTTCACATGCATTATATACTTTTCACAGAAACTTTGTAAGAAGGACTGCTTTATTTTCAAAGTAAGCTAACGATTATTAATTCTTCCAAAAGAAGGCAATGGACTACCATTGAATAAATTTAGTATCATTTTATCTGGTGAGAAAAAGTAGAAACTTTTTCTTAAGATGCATTTCAGTTTCTATCTTAAAATGCAGTATAAAACTGTCTTAGAGGATTTCCCAGGTCTTTCTGGGACAAAATATTTTTTTTATTTTAAAACATATCCTTTTCAGAACCTGACTAGTGCAGAAGGCTGTAGCCTCAGAGAATAGTACTTAATAAGGCTTACCCACAACAGAGATTCTTAGCACTTGGTAACTTGTTATAGGAAGTGTTAAAGTGAATTTCTCCATCAGTTCTCTACACCTATTTCTTTGAATTCATCTCACATTTTAAAATACATAAATGTCATGAAGAAGTTTTAGAAGCCAAGTAAAAAGGTTAAATAACAGTAAGAACTTTGATGTTTTCTAATTGAAAAGACACATGTGCCCCAATGTTCATAGCAGCACTATTTACAATCACCAAGATATAGAAGGAACCTAAGCATCCATCAATAGATGAATGGATAAAGAAGATATGAGAGGGCTTCCCTGGTTGGCTCAGTGGTAAAGAATCCATCTGCCAGTGCAGGAGACATTGGTTTGATCCCTGATCCCGGAAGATTCCGCATGCCTTGGAGTAACTAAGACTGTGCACTGAAACTCCTGAGCCAGTGCTCTAGAGCCTGGAGCCGCAACTACTGAGCCCACGAGTTACAACCACTGAAGCCCATGCACCCTAGAGCTCGTGCTCTGCAACAAGAGAAGCCATAGCAATGAGAAGCCCGGGCACTGCAACTAGAGAGCAGCCCGAGCAGCGACAAAGACCCAGCACAGCCTAAAATAAATAAATAAATAATTATTTTTTAAAAGGTATGAGAAATAAATATATATGTGTACATATACACACAATGGAATGTTAGCATATAAAAGAAAGAAGATCTGCCATTTGTTACAACATGGATGAACTTAGAGCATATTATACTTGTGAAATAAGGCAGACAAAAACAGAGGGTATTATGTTTAGTGAAATAAGGCTGAGTCTGTTATCACTCATATGTGGAATCTAAAAAATAAAATGAATTAATATAATAAAAACAGACTCACAGATACAGAGAACAAGCTAGAGGTTATCAGTTGGGAGAGCGAAGGCAGGGGAGGGGCAAGACAGGTCAGGGATTAGAAGATACAAATTAAATGTGTATAAAATAAATAAGCAACAAGGATATATAATATAGGGAAATATGGCCATTATTTTATGATAACTTTAAATAGAGTATAGCCTATAAAAATACAGAATCACTGTGTTGTATATCTGAAACTAATATAATATTGTAAATCAAGTATACTTCAATTTCTAAAAAATCATGTAAAAGTGAAGAAAAAAGGAACTTTGGTATTTAATGACATTTTGAGAATCAGTTGTTCTAGAAAGAAAGCAGAAATAACAAGTAACAGATTTGTCTATGAGAAATGTATTTGCTAGCACACATTAGGAAGGTCTCTGCTTTTTCAAGGCAGGTAAGATGTAACAACAATATGCTCTACGATCTCCATTTTTATTTCCCTTATTCAATAAATATCCAATAAATACCAGCCATATGTGTGGAGATCTGTAATGGAGATCTGAAGGCAGTAAATCGTGGTAGTTAGGGTGTGCGTTGTCCAATGAGGGACATAGGACAGGCACAATACCACTGTGAGTGTGCAGATGTCGAGGTTTGTACTGGATGCCATCAGAATACGGAGGAAGGAGAGACCAAATCCACCGTTGGGAAGGAAGGGATTCGCAAAGGATCCTGAATAGGAGGTATTTGAAGGAAGAGAATTTGGATAGATGGAGAAATACAGCCAAGAAGCAACACACGGAAAATCCTGAAAAGTGACCATAGCTGCCAGATTCTAAGAGTAGGAAGCAGCATGGTGTGTCTGGTATAGTGTGTGTGTGTGTGTGTGTGTGTGTGTGTGTGTGTGTGTGTGTCTGTGGGTATTGGGAGAAGGGTGGCAGAGATGAGGTGGGGATTGAGAAAAAGGTTGTGCTAAGAGTTTGGTCTTAATCTGTGTTCCATTTTCTGTATTTGCTTTGATATGCTTGAGAAATTTAGTATAAACTGTGATATATTTAAATATAATTAACTTTTATCTATAATTTTTTTGGTATATATACAAAATTTTATATAATCAATTTGTGTAGTAAATTTGCCTTTGAAGAATCCAAATCATGAATTTGCACTTCAAGATGAGTTCCCTGGGCGTTCTCTGGGGTCCAGTGGCTAAGACTCTTGAGTTCCCAGCGCGGGAGCCTGGGTTCAGTCCCTGGTCAGGAAACTAGATCCCACATGCTGCAACTAAAGATGCTTCATGTCCCAGTGAAGATGGAAGATCTCATGTGCCACAGCTAAGACCTGGTGAATCGGAAGAAAAAGCAAAGACTAGTTCCCTAAGTGTTCAAATAATTTTCTAAAACTCTCTCTTAAGGTTTTGTTAATTGGCATAGGGGATGTTAGAAATAAGATAATGTGGTTGTCTAGAAAGCTAACGTTGGCCATATGAAGAAGGTGGAGGGATTCAGCAGGCAGTGCTGGGAGCTCTATTGGTTCTGGGAGCCTTCTTAGAGGATGCTGTCCCTTGTCCGACTGGAAGGTAGATGATTCTGCCATCAGAGTGTTGTGCCCACTCAAAGTGAACCTGCCATGCTCGACCTATCTCAACTGGTGGAGGCTGCCAATATTTATTAAAAGAATCTGTCGAGTGCTATATTTGTCATTTCCCTAATTACTTTAGGTAAGTTTGTGATAATCTAATGCAGTGGAGATCACTGGAGATTATTAAAGAGAGTAAGCCACCAGCAGCATTTTAGAAAGACCTCTGGAAGAAAGAGGCCTGGTGGGCTGGAAGGTAAGACCCCCCCCCGCCCCATTGGATTCTATTTTAACTGAGTTGATATATGCTTTTTACAATGTGTTTTGTATACTTGCTCGTCTTCTTCATCCTGTAAATTTTTAAAGTACCTAGATTCTGGCAATATCCCTTTGGGGTGTTGTTTCAGAATAGGGTAGCTGTGGGCAGCCAGATAGGGGAATTTTGAAAAAGCTTTTTACAGGACTTCCCTGGTGGTCCAGTGGCTAAGACTCCCCTCTCCCAATGCAGAGGGCCCGGGTTCAATTCTGGTGAGGGAACTAGAACCAGGATGCCGCCACTAAATGATCTCACATGTGCAGCTAAGACCCAAATAAATAAATAAAGCTCCTTACATGGTTCTGATATGTCTACTCCTGCTTCCTCCAGGCATTTAATGGAGTGGAGAAAAGAGCTTCAGGGCAGGAGAGAGGACAGGGTTTTGATGTTGTTGTTTTGCTTATATGCACATCTTATCTCCTCACTATTTATGCATTGTGAGCAAACTTGAGAATAGGATATTGAAATAATAAGCTCTTGGAAAAGACCCTGATGCTGGGAAAGATTGAAGGCAGGAGGAGAAGGGGGTGACAGAGGATGAGATGGTTGGATGGCATCATCAAATCAATGGACATGAATTTCGGCAAACTCGGATACAGTGAAGGACAGGGAAGCCTGGTGTGCAGTCCATGGGGTCGAAAAGAGTTGGACACAACTGAGTGACTAAACAACAACAAACTTTGATTCATCTTGTCTTTGGGTAAAAATATAAAATAAATAAATAATTGTCATAATGGTGTTTGAAAGGCCTGGGGAGGGAAAAAGCAAGTACATTGCATTTTCTATGTACTAAGTTGGATAAGCCTTGGAGAACATTTATACTCCAAGCACTTTCTTGAGCCAGGCTTCCCTGGTAGCTCAGCGGTAAAGAATCTGCTTGCAGTGCAGGAGATGCAGGAGATGAGGATTTGATCCCTGAGTCAGGAAGATTCTGGAGAAGGGCATGGCAACCCACTCCAGTATTCTTACCAGGAAAATCTCATGGCCAGAGGAGCCTGGCGGGCTACGGTCCACGGAGCAGCAAAGAGTTGGCGCCAACTCAAGCGACTGATCACAGCACAGTACTTTCTTGAGCACAAGGAGCCAAGAGACTGAACAGGTGGAAGGAGATCTCACTTACATTACAGTTTCTGCTCTTGTAATATTTGTTAAAAAAGGAAGAAGCTCTTCCTTAGTTATACATTTAATGTTAATCACATTGGGCTTGTTCAAAGTTAACACAAAGTTCCTTGTATCTTCTCCCTGAAATGTAGTCATCTACTGGTTACAGTTAGTCAATAAATTATATTTGTTGTAGGATATGAAATTTATTCATTTAAATTGTAAATGAGCTGTCTTCATCAGATCCATTACTATATAAATTGCATAGGTTCTCCTGACATATAGAACAATTTCAGAGTCCTGTGTCTGTTTGTTTTTCCTTGCTAGCTATATGTCAGTGTCTAACTTTAAAAATGTTAAACCATGACTCATATCACACAATGTGTTGGGAGCAAGGTCAAAGATATAGTCAATGAGGGAGCCAAGAAGAAAATACATCTGGGAAGGAAGACATGAGGGACTGATACGGGGAAAAAAGAATGCCAGAATAAAAGGTATACAGTTAGGTTGAAAAACAAACAACTTCCAAAACAAAGCTGTTGCATGTCCTGCAGGGCAGAAACCTCCCTGAAGCCACTGGCATTATCTTTTCAGCTATACAGAATTCATTTGCACTTTGTCAGTGTTCTACTAGTTAACACCTGTATTAGTTTTCTCTTGCTGCTGTAACAAATCACCACAAACATGGTGGCTTAAAATAACACAGATTTATTATCTTACAGTTGGGAGGTCATGGGTCACAGTGGGCTTAAAATCTAAGTGTTAGTAAGGCTGTGTTCCTTCTGGAAGCTCTGAGGGTGAATCCATATCATTGCCTCTTCCAGTTTCTAGAGACGGCATACCTCAAGACCTAACTTTGGTCAGAGTGTAAACCCTAATACATAGTAGATACATGAAGTTTCATTTCCTTAGAGCAGTTCTGTCCAATATAACTTTCTGGGATGATGAATATGGTCTCTTCTGTGCTGTTCAGTATTATAACCACCAGCCACACATGGCTATTGAGTACTTGATAGGTAGCCAAGGCAGCTAGAGAACTGATTTTTAAATTTAATCAATTAAAATTAAATGCTAAGTGCTTCCTGGGTGGCACTAGTGGTAAAGAGCCCACCTGTCAATGCTGGAGACATAAGAGATGTGGGTTCCATCCCTGGGTGGGGAAGATCCCCTGGAGTAGGAAATGGCTACCCACTCCAGTATTCTTGCCTAGAAAACCCCATGGACAGAGGAGTCTGGTGGGCTACAGTCCATGCAGTTGCAGAGTTGGATACGACTGAAGTGACTTAGCTCGAACGTAGGCAAGCTCTAAATAGCCACGTGTGGCTTATAGTCACCACAAGGGCAGAGCATCCCTGGAGCATCAGGTTACTCATTAATGGGTTTGTTAGTTCTGGAGTATGACTTCAAAACATCCCACAGTATTTTTTCCCCTTATTTCCAAGTTTTGGGAAATTTTTGTTAGCATGTACAAGTAATATAAATAATGCATTCAAGAGATTAATTCAATAACAATGTAACCTGACTTCTTTGTCAAATAAATATATTTTTTTTCTTGTTACCTTCCTTAGATGAGTATCTGAGTTACACAGTATAGGTTTCACAAATACTTTCTGTTTGAGTAGAGCATATTTGCTTGCTCTTCCGTAGTCAAACATGTAAAGCATCAGTTTAAGATAGACCCTGTGGTAAAGGATGAGTAAAATATAGTCCCTGCCACCAGTAAGAATGTCTGTTGTCCAGAAAGGGAGGGCATATACATATGTAGACAAACAGATAGTGGGAGAGAAAGAAGAACCAAGTACAATAGGGAGTAAAGGAGGGAAGATCACTCTATCCCAAACTGTATCTGTTAGCCTTAGATTATTGGCGTAGTGAGGTGAATAGTGTCACTCCAAATTTATGTCTACCTGGAACCTCAGAATGTGACTTTGTTTGGAAATAGTGTCTTTGCAAATGTAATTAGTTAAGATGAGGTCATAATGGCACCCCACTCCAGTACTTTTGCCTGGAAAATCCCATGAATGGAGGAGCCTGGTAGGGTGCAGTCCATGGGGTCGCTAAGAGTCAGGCACGACTGAGTGACTTCACTTTCACTTTTCACTTTCATGCATTGGAAAAGGAAATGGCAACCCACTCCAGTGTTCTTGCCTGGAGAATCCCAGGGACGGGGAAGCCTGGTGGGCTGCCATCTATGGGGTTGCACAGAGTCGGACATGACTGAAGCGACTTAGCAGTAGCAGTAGCAGCAAATCCAGTGATTGACGTTTTAATAAGAAAACAGAGAGAGGTAGGCATAGACACACGGGGAAGAAGACTGTGTGATGATGGGGGCAGAGAGTGATGCAGCTGCAAGCCAAGGAATGCCAGGAGCCTCCAGAAGAGGCAAGGAGAGGGGCTCATCTCTAGAACCCAAGGCTTTGTCAACAGCTTGATTTCAAAATTCTAGCTTCCAGAAATGTGAGGAAATAAATATTTAAGACATTCAGTTTATGGTTATTTGTTGCAACAGCTCTAGGAAAGAACACCTTTTTTTCTTTTTTGGCCTTGTCATGCAATTTATGGGATCTTATTTCCCTGACCAGGGATTGAACCCTGGCTACAGCAGTGAAAGCACCAAGTCCTAACCACTGGACTGCCAGGGAATTCCACCCCTGCCTCCTGCCCTTTTTTTCTTTTTTTTTTAAGAAAGTAGTGCAATTGGAAAGGGTACCCTCTAGCTCACAGAGTTGAATGCTGGGCTGAAGAAGCCAGCCTTCAGATATGTAGGAATAGGGGCCCATCTGAGGATCTCAGTAAGTGGAGCTTGTGTGCTGTACGTGGCCCAGGGCCGTGAGATCCTTTACCCTTCTGTACCTCACTCCAGAGTCTGATTCTCATCGGAGAGACTCTTGACCCAGGTTATCCTGTGCCTTTCCCAGCAGCCTTCATGGTGGAGGACAGGTGACTTTCCAAAGGAAAAGACCCCCAGCAGATAAAAATGACAGATGACTACTCTGCCGATGTTTGGATAGACCTTTTTGGAAGAAGAAACTCTCCTGTTGCATGCTACTCATTTAGCAAGGGAGGGTGGATGGTTACAGATATTGAGAAAGATTGGCCTGGCAGCTCTGTGCCAAATGGTTTGGAGCAAAATTAGCAGTGATGTCGGTCAGTGTGGAGTTAAGAGAGGGTGGAGGCATCTGTCCTGCTACGGTGACTCTGCCAGGGAAACAGTGCTCTCGTTTTGCAATCCGTGGTTTCTTAATATTGACTCATTCAACCTGAGTAGGGAGACAGAAGATACCTTTATTTTCTGTCTCCAACTATTGCTGCCTTTTTTTTTTTTTTTTTTACTTTTTGGTATCTTGAAAATCAGAAGGCATAATTTTTGCTACTTGTCTACCCAGTTATGTGAGACTGATTAAGTGTTTTTCACAGTTTCCGGGGTTGAGCTGGGAGCAGACTATTTTTTCATTTACATGAGAGAAAACCCACCCAGAGAACCCAGGCTCTGAAGGCAAATATACAAATGCCTTCTGTGTACCCAGGACCCCGGGGGAAGAACTAGGAGGGTTCATAGAGTCCAGATGAGTGTCAAGGATTACAGTTTCTCACTGTTATGGGCACCAGGGTTCTTACATGGAAAAGGGGGTGGAATTGTCTAGACAGAGAAAGGGAACAGCATCTTGCTCAGTGGGTCCAGCAGGTATAATGGGCATGAGTGACTGGGCATTGTGGGACCAGCTATTTCTGAAGGAGACAAAAAAGTAAAAAGTAGCTAACAAAAATGGTTAACACTTAACACCCTGCACTTGTGTAAAAACTGGATGAGATGGTGATATTAGAATAAGTCTTTGCCCTGCACACCTTTGCATATATTTTTTTAACTGTGTGAATGTATTACTTATCCAAAAATTCTAGTTAAGTTTTAAGTTTTATCCTTTACCAAGCCTTATAGAGCTCAAGGAACTGGTTTTTAGGATGTGGTTTCAAATATGTCTTTTTAAAAAAGCACTTATATCCATGCCATCCAGATTTTAGTGCATAAACTTACATGAATAATTTTTATTCAGATTCCTCTGTTCTTGGTGCTTTATAGTTCTCAACCATGACAAATGAAAAATCCTTAGCCCTAATAGGCCAAAATTTTTTAAAAATTATGTTTATCATCATTTAAAATGACACAAATGATAAAAACACATGCATTTTTCACATTCATATTAGATTACACAGTTAAGGATTTTATTTTCAAGAGCCAAAACATTTTTTCTTTATTACTTTCAACTTATTTCACCCTGGCTACTCCCACTAAGTTCCCAGCTCTCCTGCTCCAGTGGGCAAGAGTCTTGTATCATTTATGCCCTGCCCATGACCCTTCTGCTCCTGTCTCCTTTTTCTCTGTGCTCCTGTCCCACTTCCTCCCTTGGGCTCCTGTGGCCCAGTGGGGCCTCCCACCACTGGACAGGCCTGTGGACAGCCACATCCCAGTCCCTCCAATAAGACGTGCTCATGGCCTTCAACGACCCTCAGAATAGACTACATGCCCAATCTTTGCCTTCTTTCCCCAGATACCCAGCACTCTCAGTTCAGCCTCCCCTCCTTCATTCACTCCAGGAGTCACTGCAGATGACTGTGAGCCTGATGGTATGACTTCTGGTTGACAGAACATCATTTTACCCTCTGACTTTTTGGTCAAATGAGGCCTAATTCATACGCTGGTTTCTCCTTCTCTGAAGGCCCCTAAAATGCAGGTCAGTGGAATCTGATGGATTCTGCATGTTTTAACTACAGCATAAAGGTGATTACAATTCAGGATTCTTTTCCTCTACGTTGTTTTCGTTGTAGTTCAGTCACCCAGTCGTCTCCGAATCCTTGCAACCCCATGGAGTATAGCACACCAGGCCTCCCTGTCCCTCCCATCTCTGGAAGTTTGCCCAAGTTCATGTCCATTGCATCGGTGATGCCATTCAGTCATCTCATTCTCTGTCACCCTCCTCTCCTTCTGCCCTCAATCTTTCCCAGCATCAAGGACTTTTCCAAGGAGTTGTCTGCATCAGATGAGCAAAATACTGGAGCTTCAGCTTCAGCATCAGTCCTTCCAATGAGTATTCATGGTTGATTTCTTTTAAGATTGATTGGTTTGATCTCCTTGCTTTCCAAGGGACTTTCAAGAGTCTTCTCCAGCACCACAGTTCAAAGGCATCAATTTTTTGGCATTCTACCTTCTTTATGGTCCAGCTCCATGGCACCTACTTCTATATATGGAAAACTGAGCAATTAAGCATTTCTGAAACTGATAACAGAGTGGATACTTTTTCATAACCAAGTTAAAAAAAAATAAAGGGTTTTGTGATAATATATTAAAAATGTTTTTACATTGTTTTTCCCCTCCAAATTCCAAAAGAATGTTAACCAGTTGCATAGCTGACCTACATGAGGAAAATATTCCTTTGCTGTCCAATGCTCATAGCTACTCCACAGTAAAAACAAAATGATACAAAACCTTTAGGACTTTTATGGTGTCCTTACAACTGAATCAAACACATCTCTGGGAAAACTAATCACATGTTCATCCGCTGAGAAGTATCTTTCATTGTAGAATTGTAACCTGGATTACTAGTTTAGTTAGATTGGATGGGTACACAAAGGGAAATTTTGCTTTCACAGCAATATTTACATGATATCTTCAGAAAAAATAAACGTTATGCTCCTTGCTGTGACAAGTGCAGTGTTTGATTGGTGGCCTTTAGGCTAGAAAGTCTAAGTCAACAATTTGGAAGTAATGATTCATCTTTTTAATATAATAAAACCTGAATAATATTTCTAAATTTTGTGTGTTCCACCCCCACACAACAGTACAAGAATATCAGTTTGGAGTCCAGTTAGCATTAACAAACCATCTTTTCACTTGTGAAAAACTGAAACTCCTGGGAAAAAAGAAAAGATAATAATTATAAAGGGGTACAAATCTCAACTTTGAAAAGAACAATAAGTAGTTGACAAAATGAACTGTAAGCTTCACAGATTTGAATAAGTACATTTAGGGAGTTATTTATTCTCTCTTGCCCTCCATATCTTCATTTATAAAATAAGAATCAGAGAGGTCATATAAAATGAGATCAGAGGTTTTTAAAAAAAGATTACTTATTTTTGGCTGTGCTGGATCTCCATGGCTGCTCTGGCTTTCTCTATTTGCGAAAAGTTGGGGTTGCTCTCTAATTGTGCTTGGGCTTCTCACTTCAGTGGCTTCTCTTGTTGTGGAATATGGGCCCCAAGGCAGGAAGGCTTCAGTAGTCGTGGCTCCCCGGCTGTAGAGCACAGGCTCAGTAGCTGTGACACATGGGCTTAGTTGGTCCAAGGCGGTTCCCTGACCAGGGATTAAACTCATGTCCCCTGCATTGGCAGGCGGATTCTTTTCCACTGAGCCATTAAGGAAATCTAGTTTTGATACTTTTTTAGCAGAGATTTAAAATGTTACGGGGAACACACACACATATATGATTTTAGTGTGGAATAAATTTAGTAAGGTCAATGTTCAGCACATAAAGCAAATACATATGCTACTCTGAAGAGTGCAAAAATTTGAAATTGCAGGTAAAGGAAGATAGTTAAAGACTCAGGGACTTCCCTGATGGGTCAGTGGCTAAGACTCCATGCTCCCAATGCAGGAGACCCAGGATCGATCCCTGGTCAGGGAACTAGATCTTGAATGCCACAACTAAAAGATTCTGCATGTTGCAGCTAAGACCCAGTGCAGCCAAATAAATATTGAAAATATTGGATAAGATTAAAAAAGAAACAACTATACTCCAATAAATATTAATTTTAAAAAAGGGGTTTAAAAAGGAAACTTGATTTACACACTTGTGCAATCCTAAGATATCACAGAACACAACTTGAAAACCACTGGACTAGCTGATCTTGTCATTTTGAGTAATTCTCTTTCAGCTTATTGATCTTACCTTTAAGGCAATGACAGCAGTGTTATGCTACTGTGATAGACCAGGGTTTAAATGTCTTAGGATCATCTCTTGGGATCTAAGAAAGAAAGTAAATTAAATACTAAACATCATAATACCTTTGTAATATTTCACCAGGAAAATGATATCAAATCTGTAGGTTTCGAAAGATGTTTCTGATGGGAAGCAGCAGGATTTTCCTGGGGAATGGGATTGTACCATTCCTTTCAAATGACAACTCTGAAAAGATAGGCGGTCAGTGCTGTCATCTCTGCTGATCATTACACTGCTAATTAAGAGGGTACACTCTAGTGGCTCAGACGGGAAAGAATCTGCCTGCAAGCAGAAGACCTCAGTTTGATCCCTGGCTTGAGAAGATCTCCTGGAGAAGGGAATGGCTATCCACTCCAGTATTCTTGCCTGGAGAATTCTATGGACAGAAGAGCCTGGCTGGATACAGTCCATGTGGTCACAAAGAGTTGCACGTGACTGAGCAACTGACACTTTGACTTTTTTGGATTTTTTACCTATCTTCTCTGCCTCTCAGATGTGAATCCCCAAAAGAATTATAAATCCAACGAAAAACTTTGTGGGAGGAGGATGGGAAGGGCAAATTGGTTAGGCTGACAGTTGCTTGTAGTTTACAGACCCAGACTCCTTTGCAGGGATCTGAGAAGAGCCCTGTCTACATGCCTAGCCAAGTGATTTGGCTCCAGTTAAACTCCAGCCCATTTCTCTATTCCGGGCTAGAAGCCCCAAGAATTTAACCTATTTGTCCTTCTTCCTTCTGGTCCGCAGCTCCCATCTGCAGAATTCTCTCTGCTGGGTTTGCCCCAAAGCAGAATAAACAGAATGTACATTCCCGCCTCCTCTGCATTCATGTTTTTGTTTAAAGAGTTGACTTTTAGTTACAAAAGTGTTAAAAACATAAAAAACTTTCTGTAAATAATGAAAAGTGATGAAGATTTCAGAAAGCTTGTCTCCTGATATTTATTTCACACACACACACAAAAAAAAACACAAAAAGAGGACAGAAAACCACAAACAAAAACACAGCCCAACTCCTAGCATGTCAGGATATCTTTACCAGCCCCATTCTTACTGTTTACTCTCAAACTGTATTGAAATGTAAACAGAGGGCTAGTTTGCCCTCCTGAGAGGGACTTCCCCGATTCTCTAACCTAACTGCTGCACTAGGATTTACTTGGCTGTCTTATTTAGGGTCAGCCTGTTCCACCTGGACTGGGCTGGATGCAGGACAAAGCTCCTCAGTCTCGTCTGAGGTAGATTCAGGTCAACTCTTCTGTTAAATTTTAGTCTCTCCAAAAACCTGTTTCCTATTCTTGTCACCAGACCTGGGTTCCTGGGGTACTCTTCTACTTTGGGACTCAGATCAGTACTCATTCTCTTGCTACCCCAGTCTTCTTGGGTCTCACCCACTCCCTAGCTTCTTGAGCAAGGACCCAATTTCCCTTTTTCCCTCAAGGATCTCAGCTCTGGGATGTAAACAGATCTTCGCTGGCCTTTCATGATCTTCTCTTTCACTTCTCTCTTGTTTAGGGCCATCATTCCCTTTCTCCCTCTTCCTCTTTCTCCCTGTTGGTTCTTGATAGCTATGACTAAGGCAATATATTGACTTTGGTGGTCAAGACTGATTCCACTTATAGCTAAACCTTCTGAAGTATATCTGTGCCCAGTCTCACTGGTTTCAGTGCCTAGTGTCATCAATCCAGGATTGTTCATCACCCTCATTGTGCAGGAAAGGATGAACTCAGGAGGCCTCCATTTTCCAAACGCTGCACATTCCGAAGAAAGGGTTAGCCTTTGACCAACTCCTGGGAGTAACACCCTAGCCCTTGGACTATCCTGCCTTGTAAGAGTGCCTTTGTTTACCTGAGGTCTTAATAATATCACTTGACTTCTGGAAGGGCTGGACACTGAGTGACTAAGGTCAGCTTTGCACACAACCTGTGCCTATGTGACTGATCCCTAATAAAACTCCTGGACACCAAGGCTCAGCCGAGCTTCCCTGGCTGGCAATACTTCGTGTATCTTCTTCTTCCACATTGTTGCTGGGGAAAGCAGGTGGCTCTCTGTGTGACTCCACTGGAAGAAGACACCTGAAAGCCTCACCTGGTCTCTCCTGGACTTTGCCCCATGTGCCTTTGCCTTTGAAGATGTTAATCTATACCCTTTCACTGTAATAAGCCATTACCACGAATAACAGCTTTCTGAGTTCTGTGAGTCCATCACTGAGTCATCAGAACTGAAGGTAGCCCTGGGGACTTCTGACCCAGTCATCATCATCATCAGTGTGTATTGACCATTTACCACGTGTGACAGCTGCTAAATGCTTTTCATGTGTTTTATTCAAACCTTTTAACAACGCTGTAAGGAAACTAGAGTTATTCTCTCCACGAACGTTTCCTGCCATTTTA
The DNA here is from genome assembly GCF_002263795.3 of Bos taurus. Lineage (NCBI taxonomy): Eukaryota > Metazoa > Chordata > Mammalia > Artiodactyla > Bovidae > Bos > Bos taurus. Next base: position 89,438,993 of record NC_037329.1, on the reverse strand, counting down.
TAAAGAAATTAAATTATGAGTGGTTAAATGCATCATCAAAAGTAGGCTGGATGGCTGATTCATGTTGATGTATGGCAGAAATCAACACAATGTTGTAGAGCAATTACCCTTCAATTAAAAACAAATTAAAAAAAAAATTAGGGCTGGGATCACCACCCCAGTGCCTTTGACTCCAGGGCCATATCTTAATCACAACGCTAAGAAATTGCGTCATAACTCCTTTCCCTGACTGGGTAAGATGGCTGCCTTTTTCCTTTTTCCCATTCTGCATCCCTTATTCCCTCTCTTAATCTGAGGGATGCCTCCAGTTTTGCCAGACTAAAGGAGCAACCTTCCAGAGACCAGGTAGAATTTTTAGATGCAAAAATACATATTCACTAACAGTATCAGATCATCCCCTTCAGCAGTAAGAAAGGTCACTGTATGAAGTGTTACCACGTGTTGCCTCCTGGAACAAGCATGTTCAATGTCTTCCAAGACACCATGAGAGGCAGGGAGGAGGAGGAGGTGGTGAAGAATGGGCGAGTTCATGCCTGTCTGAATGTGTGAAGGTGTGTGTGTGTATGTGTGTGTGTGTGTGTGTGTGTGTGTATGTGTGTGTCCCACCTATCTGCCTGTGTGTGCCTCTCATGGGAGCAGGATCACAGGCTCAGTGTTCTGCGGAAGCTGTTGCAGTAGCCCAAGTCGTGCGATCTGTATCTGCGCTCTGTATCACAGAATCCATGTGACTGAGGCATGACTGTGCTGCTTTAAGGTCCTGCTGATCGTCTGTGGCTCAGCTTCCGGCAGAACAGGCTAGATACTGCATGTTTCCACACGTTGCTGGAGTAGGTTCCAAAACCATAAGGAAAGGGCATACAGGCTTGTAGGACTGGCAGTACATCTCCCCCTGCTCAGAGGAACGCAAGCCTGTGTGTGGGTAGGATATGGGGTTGAGGACTAGCATTTGGGGGCAAACCAGCTGAGAACAGTGCAAGTAAAGTAGGCTTGTCACAGCACAGGAAATGCTCACACGCCTTTCCTCTTTCATCGTCAGGAAGGGCTTCCTTTGCTGAGCTAAACAGGTGGCACTTTTAATGTTGCCAACTCTCACAGAGTGTGTGCACCTAGAAATGCAAAAGAAGCAGGGAGGGAAAATGAGACATGGGTCCTAATGAGGTAGAGGGAGAAGAGTAGGTGAAAGGAGGCTGTTTTAGGGTTTTTTTTTTTCTAGTTTTTTTCAAATCAAAGTATAAATTGATTTACAATATTTTATTAGTTTCACGTGTCCAACATAGTGATTCAATATTTTTATAGATTATACTCCATTTAAAGTTATTACAAAATAGTAACTATATTTCCCTGTGCTGTACAATATATTTTTGTTGCTTATTTATTTTATATTGGGTTGTTATTACGGGAAAACCCAAGTGAACTTTTTGGCCAACCCAATACATAGTAGCTTGTATCTTTAAAAAAAAATTTTTTGACTGTACCAGACAGCATGTGGGGTCTTTATTCCCTAATCAGGGATTGAACCCACACCTCCTGCATTTAGGATTGTGGAGTCTTAACCACTGGACCCCCAGGGAAGTCCAGTAGTTTTTTTGTATCTTTTAATTTTAATACTCCTCCCTCCTGCCCTCTCTGAACTGGTTATGTTTTAGGTTTTCAAAGTGGAGAAGGTAAAGGTCTTCAGAAAAAAGACATTTGCCAACTTTATAGAATTACAGGGCAGGACAAATTCTAGAAAGCATAATTTTTCTAATTTTTAAGATTGTGGCTTCCTTCATGTCTCTGAATCATAAAGTTGTTTTTTTAATGAAATTGTTTCTAAGGAAAGTCCTAATTTGAAAGTGTTGATTAGGCATTTTCTGTATACCTTTAAAGGAAATGTCCTCTTTTTTTCCTTGTCCTATTTTAAATGACTTTACAAAATACATTTCCCAAGAATTACAATTTTCTCTCTCCCATCACTAAAAAGGAAATTTTGTATAGGAATGATATTTCTGATGGTGTCTGTTTGAGCCAGGCTGCTCTGTTGAGCTCAGAGCAGAAACTAACACCAGCAACACTGTTCTGACCAGGAGGGAACCCCCTGAGAAAGGGCCCATGGATAAGAGCAACAATTAACTACTGTAAGCAAGGTAACCATACTCGTCATATACATTTTTTTTTGTCATACTGGTCAAAAAAATTTTTCATATGATTATTCAATTTGTAGAACTTTTTACAACAAAAATGCTCCAGGGACTTCCCTGGTGGTCCAGTGGTTAAGACTCCATGCTACCAATGCAGAGGGCATGGGTTTGATTCCTGGTCCAGGAACCAAGGTCCCTTTTGGCCGCTGGGTGCAGACGAAAGATTTTTAAAAAAAGCTCCAGGCTTCTTACCAATGCCTGCTTCTCACTGATGCTTAAAGCCAGTTATCCATGAAAGTGGCTGCTAAGTGTTAAGGGCTGTTTTTTTTTTTTTTCCTGCCCTCAGCAGGTCAGCTTGATTTAATGTGGAAAGTCTTTTTAAGCCTCTGGGAGAGGCATATTTTGAAAAAAGGTCATTAGCAGTTATGGATATTTGGTGGAGACCAGAACTGTAATATTTACGTAGTGACTTGTATTCACACAGTATTTTTACATGCATTATTTTACTTAATTCCAAAGGAAAAATACAGAATGTTTAACCATCATTTCTGTTGAAGAAGTAGCTATACACTGGTTTTTATTTACCTTGTGGTTATAAGAAAGTTATTAAAAGAAGAGATCTGGGACTTTCCAATGCTCATGTTCTAGTATACAGACCTTCCGACTGTCTCACCTTCTTACTTGTAGAACAAATTGTCTTTTGACAAAAGTATTCACAGACCAAATACAAAAAGTATCAGTATCTGTTTCTAAAAAAAATTGGTTTCATAGTACAGTGTTGTATGCCAGTGTGAATCCTTACATATGTCAACTAAAAAGCTACATTGTAGTTGGAGCAAATGTATTGGGTTGTCCAAAAATTTCGTTTGGTGACATCTCACAGAAAAACCCGAACAAACTTTTTGAAAAACCTGAAGAAACTTTTGGGCCATCTCAATAAATTCTAATGCAGGTTCAAATTTGCTCTACTGTGCCAAAAAAACTGGTCAAGAGCCAAGCTATAAGAATTTTAGGAGGCCTGCTGTGTGAATGAACAACAGTTTCTAAAGATCTAAAGCAGTAGATCTGCATTGTGATAGAGGCTAGTTGCTAGGAAACTGCTGACTGGATAAGAACTATTCAGGTTTCACCCAAAGATGTGAAGATAGAGTGGCTTGACCACATATTTCTATTTCTTTTATCTCTCTGCCATGGAAAACAACAGCTGCAGCCTTTCAGTTGTAAGTTTTTTGCTACCAGGGAGGCAAGATCAGAACTGCCCCAGGGCATTTGCACTGGCTATTCTCTGCCTGGAATACACCCTTACCAGCTTCATGCTTGTTCCTCCACTTCATTTAGGCCTCAGATCAAACATGAATACTCCAGAGAAAGCTTCTTTAATAATCTAAAATAATCTATCACATGCTAGCCGCCTACTCTTCTGTTTTGTGTGACAATATTTATCACCACCTGAAATTATTTTGTGTATTTCTTTACTTGTTGACTGTCTGGTTTTACCAATAGAATGTAGGATCCATGTGGCAGAGACTGACTATCTCAGTGTTTTTTTTAGTTCCGAGCAGTGCTTGGCACATGGAAAGGGCTGAGTAAGTATGCTAGATGAATGAATGGATTGTAGGATGAATGATCAAAGCTGGGCTTCATCTCTTACGCCTTTGACTGTAAGAAAAGGTTAAGGTTAAGTTACAAAAGTTTGTCCCATTGACACTCAGGGATAACCCAGAGTTGGGCAAGCACTTATACTTTACAGCAATTATCTTCCCTCTCTGCTATGCTGTAAACAGCTAGAGAGAGGTGCCTGTGAGTCTAGTTCACCACTATACTCCTGAACCTCAAACTGTGGAAGAAGGGAAATATCATTTAATTTCTTGAATTTAAATAAGACATGAAAGGTAAGGAGGGGGATTAGCTGAGTGAGGAAAAGCAAGAAGATGATTCCAAGCAGCAGGAAGAGCTGGTGGAGGCCTCTGTCCTTGACATGTGGAACAGACAGATGAAAGCAAGTGTAGCTGAGGTAGAGAGACAAGACGAGGTAGGGTACCTCGTGCGGCTGGAGAAGTGGGGGAGTGCTGGCCAGGCTGAACTCTGCAGGTTTATAGGCTTGGCAGGGCAACATAAACAGCTTTATCTTTATCGTAAGAGTGATGGGAAATTTCTCACCTTGTGTACATGCTAGGAGGACATGATCATGTTTGTCATACCACACATCTCTGGTGGCAGTGGGTGTAGGGAGACCAGTTACAAGGCTGCTTTGACCCAGGCTAGAGAGATGGAAGTTGGACTTAGAGTCTCTAGAAAGTAAGCTTCTTGAAGGTAGAGATCACTCTCTGTTTGATTCACTGCTGTATTCTCAGCACCTAGATTAATGCCAGGCATGTATTAGATCCTCAATAAATGTTTAATGCATGAATGACATAGTGGTTAGACATGAAGTCAATAGAAATGGAGGAAAATAAACTGACCTCATGTATACTTGAATCAATGGGAAGACAGCCCTTTTCAAATCCTTGACAAGACTTGGGTGATCCAACAGTTTCTCTGTTCTAGCCTACAGACCAGTTATGAGGTCTGTAACTGGTCTGCAACCTAGAAACCTGCAGAGTCCAGGGTGCAAAGCACTGACTCATTAGAAAAGACCCTGATGCTGGGAAAGATTGAGGGCAAGAGGAGAAGGGAGCAACACAGGATGAGATGGTTGGATGGCATCTGATGGCAGCTGACTCAATGGACATGAGTTCAAGCAAACTCAGGGAAAAAGTGAAGGACAGAGAGGCCTGGCATGCTGCAGTTCATGGGGTCACAAAAAGTTGGACATTATTTAGTGACTGAACAACAACAGGAACATGACTGATGGAAGAGATTGTTGGGGGCTCAAACTGACAGGGTGTGATGAGGGACTAGCTACTGAGTATGAGAAAGAGAAATGTTGAGCTAAGTCCAAGGTTTCCGGTTTGTGTTACTATATGGATGGAGGAATACTGACATTTCCTGGGACAGGAAGTGGCAGTAGAATCTATATTCGTGTGTTTCTTGTTCCCTTTGTTAAACTGAGAACCAGGACTTCCTCCTCGCTGTCTCTTTCAGGAGGCTCCACTCAAGTCTGGCTCTAATTGTTCTCTCTCTGCTGACCTACAGTTGAGGAGGTTTGTAGGCTAGAAGAGAGAAACCATTGGGTCACCCAAGTCTTGTCAAGAATTTGAAGAAGGCTGTATTCTCATTGATTCAGATATATGTGAGGTCAGTGGAATTGCTAGGAATATTGAGGGTTGGATAAGAATGAAAGATAAATGGTCTTTCTCAACATGTTCTAAGTAACCTTAATAACAGGAGGGTTGGTATTAAGAAGTTAAAACTTCTGCCCTGTTCCTGCCTCTAAAACTTGTTCCAGTGGCTATAAATAAAGATGATAAGTTTGGAGGATAAACAATTTTTGCCAGGTATTTTCTCTTTGGGTTTAAGCAACTATATTTTTTGAGTGACGTTGCATGGGAAAATGATCTTCTCAATCCAGATTTCTTGTGAATGCAGGCTCAACCGAGTCACTCCCCATTATACTATTCAAATATTTTAAAATATTTATATTAGGGATATCCCGATTTTGTAAAATGAGTATATAAATAGGATATATATATATACAAACCTATATGAATATGTATAACATTCACTTTGCTATACAGCAGAAACTGACAGAACATTGTAAGCAAACTAAACTACAATAAAACTTTAAATAAATAAAAAACCCTATATGATTTAAAATGTGGTTAAAAGTGTGCATATGTGTGTATTTATAAATATATATACACATAACCCAAATGGTTATGTTATGGTTATTATGGTTATTTTTGGTTAGCAGGATTAGGGCTGATTTTAACTTTAATCTTATTCTTTTCAGCATTTTCTAGTTTTTCCATAATGGACATATGTGACTTTTATGAAGATAAAAATACTTGTTATGCAAATGAGGTTTGTAATATGAAATATAGATTATAATATAAGGTGATATTTAGAATGAGTATTTTCCTGTGGTCATGTATGGATGTGAGAGTTGGACTATGAAGAAGGCTGAGCGCCAAAGAATTGATGCTTTTGAACTGTGGTGTTGGAGAAGACTCTTGTGAGTCCCTTGGACTGCAAGGAGATCCAACCAGTCCATTCTGAAGAAGATCAGCCCTGGGAGTTCTTTGGAAGGAATGATGCTAAAGCTGAAACTCCAGTACTTTGGCCACCTCATGCGAAGAGTTTACTCATTGGAAAAGACTCTGATGCTGGGAGGGATTGGGGGGGCAAGAGGAGAAGGGGACAACAGAGGATGAGATGGCTGGATGGCATCACCGACTCGATGGACGTGAGTCTGAGTGAACTCCGGGAGTTGGTGAGGGACAGGGAGGCCTGGCGTGCTGCGATTCATGGGGTCGCAAAGAGTCGGACACGACTGAGCGACTGATCTGATCTCTGATTTTAATACTCATTCTAAAATACTTATATTTTAGAAAATGAGAGGTCACTCTCACATTGACTGTGATCATTTAGTTGATGGGTGTACAAATCAGTACATGCTTTATATCCATGAAGACATTTATTAATCTTACCATGAAACCATCAGATTTGGGAGAAAATGTGGCCTCCTTACATGGGCCAGGTAGCTGACAGGCTGAGTTTCAAATGGTGAATGAAATTAAAGTGATTCACATTTTATCATTGCATGTGACGGAGTGACTGCCAGACAACTGGACTATTAAAAGCGGCCTGAAGTCTTGGAAATGAAGAAATTCATTTTCTAAAAGCTGGGACATTTGAAGGCTGAACATGTTCAACCATGCAAGAAAGGAAGATTAGTATCTTCTGTTGTGTTTTTTTGGTTACCCGAATCTGCCCCATTTCAGAAAAGGATATTTATTACTGCAAAAGGTGATGGAGGACTTCTGTTTAAGGGTCAGAAATGCTTGTGCTTTTGGGAGTGGAGGTCACATGATTCTGCAGTTTCGTGTCATTGGTGCTGTTGCGAATGGGCAGACATGGCTCTCCAGGCCTGAACAGCCCAGAGGAGTCCCTGCGGTGAAGGAGGGTGGGGTCTCTGGCCTTGACCATCTGAGCAGGGACTGGCCTGAGGCAGATGATTGGAATTCTTTCTGTGGACAGTGCAATTGGCTGAGGGTCAGCCTGAGGGGCAAAACCATCTCTGGGAGACGGAGGGAAATCCAGGATGGTCAGTATTATTGGAGTCCATGAAATGCTGAGTCAGATTTGGAGATGGGGAGAGGACTGGATCACGCAGGGGAAGGGAATGAGTAGTTATGAAACATTCCTTTAAGTAATATTCCTAAATCCTGAGTCACTTTGTTCTTTCACTCTATGGCTGGCTGTTTTAAGGAGGTCAGTTAAGTATTTGGGTTTCCTTTAATATAGTTATGAAAACACACATTTCTTTTAAGAAGTAGAGAATCAGTTCTTTTCTCTCTAGGAGGCAGTTATTACTTCTTTGGAGCCAGATGGTCTGGGCTTGAGTCTTGACCTTGGGTAAATTACTATACCTCAGTTTCCTCAATAGTAACATGAAGAAAATCATAGTAGTTACCTGATAGAGTTGTAGGAATGAGTAGTGAGATAATCTGTAAAATATCTAGTCAGTGTGAACTACCATTACTGTTGATGTAAGGAAGCTATGAGGAAATCAGTGCAGGGTGGAACCAATGACCCACCCACTACTGAGTGTCTGCCCCAGCCAGCAGGCTGGCGTTGCTGTGTGCACATGTGTATAGCAGATGGCTCCCAAATCCTCACCCCTGGGCTGGGAGGCACTGCTATGAAATGAAATGAAGTGGAGAAGCATCAGCGGGACATGAGACCACATGTTTCCTGAATAAAAGACAGACTGGGTGTACTCTGTGTTTGTACAGAGGACGTGGAAAGTGACATTATCAAATACTTCTCCTTGACCTGGGTTATTTTTTGTGTATTTGTTTTTGTTGAAGAATTGGATAGATTTGGTAGGATAGAGGGAGGGAATATTTAGAATGGTTTGGTGAAAATGGTCTGTTGTTTCATATTTAGCTATTTGTTTCTGAAGCACCATAAATTATCCTACTTAAAGATTGCCCATGGGGTGGGGTGGGAGGGAGGTTCAAGAGGGAGGGGACATATGTATACCTATGGCTGATTCATGTTGATGTATGGCAAAAACCAACACAATATTTAAAGCAATTATCCTTCAATTAAAAATAAATAAATTTAAAAACAGAAAAAAAAAAAGGTTGCCCAGATGATTAAGTTACATAACAGATAGGGAAATGCTTTTCATAAAGTTTAAATTACTACATATACTAAAAGGTATTTGTGTGATTATTTTTATCATCTTATACTTGATGAGCTTGTATCTTATAATGTGCTCTTATAATTTGATGATAATTTACCCAAGTAAATTATATATAATTTATAATATAACATATATTTTGTATCATAAATTTTTTATAATGTATATATAAGATTTATATATAATCTTATAATTTACCTGAGTAGTCTAAGATTCAAGATACAGAAAAATCACCTTTTAGGAAAATAAACAGTAATTCCATACCATTTCTGTGAACCGATCTGCACAGGCCATTCGAACCCATTCTGGAGTCGCTGGGCTCTTCACTGTGAAATCCTCAGCTATGTCTCTTTCTTTGCGAGCTGCAGCCACAGCATCAGTGATGGCAAAGAACACGGATGACCCCAGGAACATCCCAGACTCCCCCAGGCCCTGCAAGGAAGAACATTTGTTTTAGAGGCTTCTACACTAGACCATCAGCCACTGTAGGTGAAGGGCAGGTCTTTTTCACCAACTCCTAGCACAGCATCTTACATAAAATAATTTTCAATAATTGTTTGTTGACTGACTGACTGAGTGAAGCTTGCATACTCTTAGAAATTCTAGCATCACTTAAAATGTAAAAATCCTGTGTGGGTTAACTAGTTGTTCTACAGGAAAGGTAGTGTGTGTTTTTAAAAGCACATTGTGTAGTTGTAGGTTTGAATGCTTACCTTGGATGAATAGATGGTTAGTGGAGTTTGTGATGATGGCAACAAGGAGACATTAAATTCCTCTGGGACATCGCTGATGGTTGGAATTTTGTACTCATCTGGGCCTCGAGAGTACAGGACACCTTCTGGGGAATATTTCAGCTCTTCAGTGGTATAAAGGCCCATTCCCTGAATAAACGCACCTTCAATCTGAAGAGGGAAAATGCCAAGCTCTGATATTATGTGCTTTTCAGAAGGCCTTTACCGACCCCACAATGACTCTCAAAAAGAGGCATCCATCCAGGTGGGGCAGCACCTACCTGCCCAATATCGATGGCCGGATTTAGACTGCAGCAGGCATCCATGACGATGTCTGTTCTGATTTTCTGCCAAAATTAAAATTCAGTTCAGTTCAGTTGCTCAGTCATGTCTGACTCTTTGCAACCTCATGAACCGCAGCACGCCAGGCCTCCCTGTCCATCACCAACTCCTGGAGTCCACCCAAACCCATGTCCATCGAGTCAGTGATGCCATCCAACCGTCTCATCCTCTGTTGTCCCCTTCTCCTCCTGCCTTCAATCTTTCCCAGCATCAGGGTCTTTTCCAATGAGTCAGTTTTTCTCATCAGGTGGCCAAAGTATTGGAGTTGCAGCTTCAACATCAGTCCCTCCAATGAACACCCAGGACCAATTTCCTTTAGGATAGACTGGTTGGATCTCCTTGCAGTCCAAGGGACTCTCAAGAGTCTTCTCCAACACCACAGTTCAAAAGCATCAATTCTTCAGCACTCAGCTTTCTTCACAGTCCAACTCTCACATCCATATATGACCACTGGAAAAACCATAGCTTTGACTAGACGGACCTTTGTTGGCAAAGTAATGTCTCTGCTTTTGAATATGCTATCTAGGTTGGTCATAACTTTCTTTCCAAGGAGTAAGCGTCTTTTAATTTCATGGCTGCAATCACCATCTGCAGTGATTTTGGAGTCCCCAAAAATAAAGTCTGACATTGTTTCCACTGTTCCCCATCTATTTGCCATGAAGTGATGGGACTGGGATGCCATGATCTTAGTTTTCTGAATGTTGAGCTTTAAGCCAACTTTTTCACTCTCCTCTTTCACTTTCATCAAGAGGCTCTTTAGTTCTTCACTTTCTGCCATAAGGGTGGTGTCATCTGTATATCTGAGGTTACTGATATTTCTCCCGGCAATCTTGATTCCAGCTTGTGCTTCCTCCAGCCCAGCATGTCTCATGATGTGCTCTGCATGTAAGTTAAATAAGCAGGGTGACAATATACAGCCTTGATGTACTCCTTTTCCTATTTGGAACCAGTCTGTTGTTCCATGTCCAGTTCTAACTATTGCTTCCTGACTTGCATATAGGTTTCTCAAGAGGCCCTGACCCTAAAAACTTGAATTAAAAATACTATTTTAGGGTTTATTCAAATGGTTCCAATTTATTCCAGGACTCTTGCTAGTTGATTAGCACTACATGGAACCCCATCAACATTAGAGGTGGTAAGACATCTACTAAGCTCTTCAAATTTAGTGCTAGGAGGACTGTTGATGATCTCAGAAGGTCTTCCGTTTTCATAGTTTTGGTTTATCTTAAGTGACTTTAAAGTCCATGATATGTGGGTGTGTCTGGGTATCACTTAGTAAATAAATGAGCCCGATTATCCATCAGATTCTGAAGCTGGATTTGTAATTAAAATCATGAGCTCATCTAAGCCTCATAATGGTTTGCTATAGGTGGTATTGTTGCCATTTTACTGAGGAAATCATGTAGCCACAGTGGCATGTATGAATTTGGGGATTTGTAAGATCTTCCGTTTATTAAGGGTAACTGTTGAGACCAATTTACTTCCTTCCCTGAGAAACATCACACTAATCTGGCCCTTGTGTTGTGTTATTGGGCACGTGCACACAGATTGTGGAGACGCCACACAAAGCCCTGCGTGCCTGTGATCCATCTCAGGAATATCTCTGGTACTACTGATCTCAGTACTACCTTGGGATAATTGACTTTGGGGAGATATCACATCACTATATGCTTTTAAAGCATTTACTCAAGACAGTTTACTAAATTACCTAGTCAGATAGATAACTTGATATCAATAACCTCAGATATGCAGATGGCAGCTTGTACACACTTATGACAGCAAAAAGGAACTAAAGAGCCTCTTGATGAAATTGAAAGAGGAGAGTGAAAAAATGGCTTAAAACTCAACATTCAGAAAACTAAGATCATGGCATCCAGTCCCATTACTTCATGGCAAATAGATGGGAAAACAATGGAAGCAGTGGCAGACTTAATTTTTTTGGTCTCCAAAATCACTGCAGATGGTGACTGCAGCCATGAATTTAAAAGACACTTGCTCCTTGAAAGAAAAGCTATGACCAACCTGGACAGCATATTAAAAAGCAGAGACATTACTTTTCTGACAAAGGTCCATAGTCAAAGCTGTGGTTTTTCCTGTGGTCATGTATGGATGTGAGAGTTGGACCATAAAGAAAGCTGAGGGCCGAAGAATTGATGCTTTTGAACTGTGGTGTTGGAGAAGACTCTTGAGAGTCCCTTGGACTGCAAGGAGATCCAACCAGTCCATCCTAAAGGAAATCAGTCCTGAATATTCATTGAAAGGACTGATGCTGAAGCTGAAACTCCAATAATTTGGCCACCTGATGTGAAGAACTGACTCCTTGGAAAAGACCCTGATGCTGGGAAAGAGTGAAGGCAGGAGGAGAAGGGGATGACTGAGGATGAGATGGTTGGATGGCATCACCGACTCAATGAACATGAGTTTGAACAAGCTCTGGGAATTGGTGATGGACAGGCAAGCCTGGAGTGCTGCAGTCCACGGGGTTGCAAAGAGTAGGGCACGACTGAGCGACGCGACTAAACTGAACTGAAATAGATAAATTGACCTTCCTTTAGGAATAGATCCTTTTTTTCACAGAAAAAACAAAACAAAACCCCCAAACCCCACAAAACTTTGGAATGTAATTTTGTCTGAAATAGAATAAAAAATTTAATGCATTTTAGGCTGTCATGAGCAATTCTTTCTCAACTACCTCTTTTTGAGTGGAAATTTAGGATAAAGCTGAATCTCTCGACATTCCCGTGTAATTGAAAGAATCTTGTTCTTATTGTACAAGTATTACATAATGAAAGGGGGCTATTAATGTAAACACATTTTGTTGTTGTTGTCGTTCTAACTTGCCAAGAGGAAACCTGTCAAATGACTTACTTTGTGAGCTCCTGTCAGGCAGTCAATTTCAACCTCAGAACAGGCAGCTCCATAGACATAGTAGGGGAAAGGGTCTCCCTCTCCCTTCTCCCAGTCCATGAAGGCCTTGTAGCCCCTGATGGAAGAAATAAAGTCCTTTAGCTTGGGAGGGGGGTGCAAACAATATTGATTTGTTTTAAAAGTTACCAAAATTTTCATTAGCATTTTATTTGATTGATGTTGATTGTGACCGCCTTTTAAGCTCAATTAAACTGCTACCTGTGTTTGCAATCTAGCTTGTTACAGGAACCCTAACATTTGCCTCCATTTTTAAAGAGGAAATGCTTTGTGCTCAAGTTAGGATGCCAAAAAAGGAGAAACCAACAAACTATTTCACTTGCTCCGGACCTCACTGTATCTTGAGGAATTAAGATTTGAGTTTTAGATCTGCACACTGAAAACCTCAATTGATTTTATTAGGATTCCCAGAATCCGGGAAGTGACTGCTACGCTGCTAGGCCTTTTTAGTCGTGTCTGACTCTTTGTGAGGGACCCCTAGATTGTGCTAACTGAACTCATAAGGAACTGATGGTAATACAGGGCTGGTGAAAAAGGGCAGGTAATTCAATGTGTTGTTAATGGAAGATGGACCCAGCTAGAGGGCTGATCTACCCTTTTGTTGGGTAGATGAAATCAGGAATTTGGAACTCATTATGTACAGGGCATTGGGCTGGCTGTTACCTCCTTTCTTCATGAGATTTTCTGTGTGTGTGTGTGTGTGTTAGTTTGTTTCATTTGATTGTAAAACTAATGTCAATACTTCCTGCATTTGACAATCCGCTCTCCTCTGTGTGTGTGCTTCCCTGGTGGTTCAGCAGTAAAGAATCTGCCTGCAACGCAGGAGACACAGGAAATGCTGGTTGGATTCCTGGGTTGGAAAGATCTCCTGGAGGACGGCATGGCAACCCACTTCAGCATTCTTGCCTGGAGAATCTCATGGACTGAGAAACCTGGAGGGCTACTGTCCATAGGGTTGCAAAGAGTTGGACGTGACTGAAGCGACTGAGCACTCACATATGCTCCTTTTCGTGTTTTGTTTAATTAACATGCATCTACTGAGGGCCTTCACTGCCAGCCACTGCACCAATGATGAGTGGTGATCACCATCCTATCCGTCTCTCCATCTCTCTTGCTTTGTTACCAGTAATAGAGCCCATTCAAAATTTTTTCTCTTCAGCGGATACACTAACAATTTCCTTCTGATTGAGTTCAGAAGTCAAATTAAGCATCTTATCCATCTCTCTTGCCCAGAAAGGAGCTTCAAAATAGAAAGGTTTTATGATAAAGGGAAGGAGATTTGTAAAACTGAGTTGCAACTTATTTCTAATGGTATCTTCTTACTACTCATGGTAAGGAATAGTAAATAATGATTAGATGTTACAATTCATATTCGTTTATTTATTTTTACAAATTAGGGATATTTTTATTATCTACTATTTCTTTGAACATAGCTCAAAGGCCTATGTGAAATCATGGAATTTGGAGCCTAGAGGGAACCTTAAGGACCACAAAATAAAAATTTATTTTACAAATGAGGGAACTGAGGCCCAGAGTGATTTGATGGCCTCATATTTTCTTAGCCAGGTCAAGGCATTATTGTAATTTTTACCTGAAGTATCCAGTAGCTGAAAGACTGATTCTTTGTTCAAAAGCAGCTTCTATCTGCAGAATGGGCATATTTAGTCAGAATAAGATAAACATACCATCTGAGAGGGGAAAATGAAAATATTCTATACACCAAAATTGACATTTGAAAATTGTTACTGGTGCTTTGTTACCAATAATAGGACCTATCCTAATATTTTTGCTCCTCAGCTGGTATACTAACAATCTCCTTCTGACTGAGTTCAGAAATCTAAATTAAGCAAATAAAATGGAATCTTGCTGCACATCATGATATAGGGGCTTAGTTCTCAAGGTATTTACAGCTTCATTTCTAAGTGTTAGAACTCTAGCCAATGTGTGTGCCAGTGTGAGATAATTGTTTTAATGAAATAAGATATAGGACATTGTAAAGTTGGATGAAGCAAGTCATTTCCCCTGAGGCATATTCACAGTTAGGCTTTTTTGTTTTCTTCCTCCCTACTTAAAGCATCACCTTTTTATGGCTTAGGAAGGCTCAGTCTTTTCCTCTTTCTTATTTAGGAAGAGAGAGTAAGTCTCTGGTAATTCTTCACACACTTGTGTTCCTCCTCTCAGCAATGCTGTTTCCTGTGCTCTGACCCCACTAATGCCTGGGATAGTTCACAAAGCAGCCATCTCAGCCTGGTAATCCCACCCTCTCCCACATCCACCTGCTCCTAGGACTGAGTCTACATGGGGCAGCTATGCACTACCATAGCACTCTCAGCACTGGTGTGGACTACTTTCTCATTTGTAGTGACGGAGTGGAACACTTACCCATTCTTCCCAGGTACCTTCTGGATTTTTCTTAATGATGGGCTCAAGGCGTTTCAGAAGGATCTGACAAGCATTCTTAAAGGAGTAAAGAAGTGAATGCTCATTAGAGAAGACTGGAGGTTAGGATTTGAAAGAATATTGAAAGAATTTGAAAATAATTTGAAAGAATATTGGTGGATAATTGACCAGTTCAGTGAATGCTTATGAAGTGTTTGACACTGACACAGTGGGAACTCAGGGATGGTATCACACCACTCCTGACCTTGAGGAGAGTATCTTTTATAGAGAGTGCTTTCTCTTCCTCATTCATTTCCTGTGAAAATATGGGCTCAGTTGAATTTCTACTTTCAGATCCCCTTTCTAAGAATATTCATGTTCTTAATTCCTTCTCCGTTTTTTTCTAACCCTAACCTTCTTTCATATTTTTTAGCCATTACGATCAGTGGAACAAAATTATTTTCATTCAAATTTGTGCTTTTCAGTCTATAACAATGATATGCCAGTATCCCTCTGGGTCTGAAATATTGTTCAACTCTCTGTCTGTCCTTTTATCCCTCTGTCTGTTCATCCATCCACCACCAAACTACTTCAGTTAAGGCATTGGCTTTGAGTGTGAAGTGAGAAAATAAATTTGTTTTTGTAATAAGCTAGATCGACAAAGTTTCTGATTCTTGATACAGAAACCTAAAACCCTAGAAGACAAATGCATAGTTTGGGCTGACACCCACCATACACACTGAGCAGTTCTTGCTTTGTGTTTGATTCTACCTAAAATTGGATCTCATGAATTTGAGGTTTCCCAACTTGTTCTGAGCAAAATGAGTCTATTTTTTGAGTCTTGGAGATGTCTCCACAATGATAAGATGGATTTGAAAGTGGTCTCTTTTGGTAGCATAATTGCAGTGTCCTGGGAGTAAGGACATATGTCTCCCCTCAATGTCCCAGTGGAAAAAGTGGACAGTTTATAACAGAAACATGAAAAATAGATATTACTTCAAAAATATATGCAGTAAGATCTTTGAATTAAGAAATATGAAGTCATCATTCTATTCTGAATTAGTGAAGATTTATCTTTTTATACATCATTTAGTAAAATAAGTACAAAGAAAAAGGAAGTACTGAGGTAGAATTCTTACTGATGCAGAAACTTTAATTGCAGCATGTCTACCTGGCTGGGCTTCTGCTTGCCTACCTGCCTGTAAGAACTTGCTTACAGGAAACTTGCACAGGTCTGCATTATGCAGTACCCAGATTTCTTCTTTCTGTATCTCCCAGGGACAGAGACTGTTTGCCAACATCTACTCCTCCATAGAGCTGGGCCTATGGATCCCCACTGCTCTAAGTTTCCCCAGCCTCCCTTGTTGTTGGACTTTGCCTGAGGCTGTTCTGCTAATGCATGCTGAGGGGAAGTGACTTGTATTCCTCCCGGGTTTTCCCCCATGCTCTTTTCCTTCTCTGGCTCACTCCAGTGATGACACTCTGGGCAATCTTGAAAGCCACATGTTGAAGATGGAGGAACTGCCATCATTCTGGGTGCTCAAATGACCAAATATTCCTTCTGCAGTATTATACACACACAAAAAAAGAACTTTTGTTGTGTTGGAGTCATTATATTCTGGGTCTATTTGTCATCTCAGTTTGGGTCCAACTAACACACTCTCCAGGCATTTTGGTGATCCCAAGCCTACATTCTGTGACACAGATGACTTCTCTGAAGCCAACCACTGTGCCTGTATCCAGTTACGAAAACCAGAGATGTGGAGAAAGCACCCAGGGAAAGACAGACAGAAGGAAGCACCTGCACGGCTTTGCCATTGATATCTGCTCCGACGGATGCTGCTGTAGCGATTGTATTAGGCACCATGGCGGTACTTGTTTCACAGATGTGCAAGTGAGACATGGGTATTTTTAATTCACGGCTGGCCACCTATGAGAAAAAGAAATAATTTTAAACCTGGTAAGACCTTCTTTTTAAGACTTGAGTCATTCTTTTTCTTAGTTAAAATTTTATTTTTATTACATCCACAATATCCTCTAAAGCCTAACATAATGCATTTATAACAATTAAAACCACTTTTTAGTAAGACCTCATGCTAATTTTTGAAGCGTTTTCTTGGTAATATTCCACAGCAGTTCTTCAATTCAAATTTAGTGTACTTAGGATGTTAAGGATTTCCTATTTTCTAAATTTTGCATGTGTAGAGAATAGGCCAAGTTGAGATTATTCAGATTAACTTGGTGACGGTGGCAGGAAGAGAGATAGAAATTAAATTGATTGATTCAGAGTTTGGTCTTAAGTCTGTTGGTACCGGTATCAGATGAACTTGGAAGGACTGTGAGGGCCTGTCTCGCCCTAGTTCCCACCTTCAGTTCAGTGCTTTTAAAAAATATGTATTATTTCATTGTGGCACATCAGACCTTTGGTTGCAGCACGCAAACTCTTAGTAGCAGCATGTATGGAGTCTTAGCCACTGGACCACCGGGGAAGTGCCCCCAGTTTAACTTTAGCTTCCTCCTTCTTTTCTTCTGGGGCTCCCCAGGTGGTGCAGGGTTGAAGAATTCATCTGCTAATGCAGGAGATGCAAAAGACTCCAGTTCAATTCTTGGATTGGGAAGATCCTCTGGAGGAGGAAATGGCAACCCACTCCAGTATTCTTGCCTGGGAAATCCCATGGACAGAGGAGCCTGGGGGGCTACAGTCCATGGGGTCGCAAAGAGTCAGACAAGACTGAGCTCATATGTCATGTCACTCTTTTTTTCTATTTGTTTCCACCTGATTATACTCCTCTAGTGTGTGCTGTTCAGTCTTCCTTTTCTGTTATTTTCGTTCCAGTTTCTCTAGCGGACACATATGGCAATGAAGATGTTTAACCAAGAAGAAATGAGAAAGAAAGAGAGGTAAGGAAGAAAAAAACGTTATTTTGGCTGATATTATTTTTTAGTTTTTGCAAAAAGGCTTTTTCTAAATGTCTGCAGGTATGAACCTATTCATACTTGCTAATCTTCAAACTAATATTATTCAGGACTGAATTTTTCCAGAAAGATGCAAAATGAGAAAAAAAAGGGGACAATTTGATTAATTCTTGGTGATGAAAATCCAAAAGGAATTTATTGGTTCACACACCTGGGAAGGATGGAGGAGTTAGTGTCATGTATATCTGTGTCTAGGGGCTTTGTGGTCTCATTCAGTTCCCCTCACAGTCTTTCACAGTCTTTCTATGATAATGGCCATGTTATTTCCAACCGTAGATGAGTTTCATCTTTGGCACAGAATTGCCCCTAACAACTCCTGGCCTAAGCACAGTGGCTAAGCAACCACAAGGGAAAAATAGTTCCTTTCTCCTGGCATCTACACAGCACCCCAGGAAAGGATGCTGATTAGATTTGCTCGGCCATGTCTTTTTCCCAGACCGATCTCTGCAGCCAGCAGGGTTCAGGAACCATGCCTGGCCAGACCAGGGGCCTATGTCTATATCTGTGGCAGGTGTTGAGGCAAGGAGGGGGATGAGGTTAAAAGGTAACAGAATTGAGGTGTCCTTCAAAACTACATAGAGTTTGGGAGAGGTATTCCAAAGGAGCTGAGGGACTGAATGGTCAAAAGTTGCAGATGTGCACTATAACAATCTAGTAAATTATACATAAATCCCTATTAGCTCAGCTGGTAAAGAATCCGCCTGCAATGCACGAGACCCTGGTTCGATCCCCAGGTTAGAAAGATCTCCTGGAGAAAGGATAGGCTACCCACTCTAGTATTCTTGGGCTTCCCTGGTGACTCAGACAGTAAAGAATCTGCCTGCAATGCGGGACACCTGGGTTCTGAGTTCGATCCTTGAATAGGGAAGATCCTCTGGAGAAGGGAATAGCTACCCACTCCAGTATTCTTGCCTAGAAAATTCCAATGGACAGAGGAGCCTGGCATGCCACAGTCCATGGGATCGTGAAGAGTCTGAGACATGACTGACTGACTTTCAGTTTCACAGTTAAATTTATTCAATTTAAAGTATTATTTTTTCTTTCTTTTGGGGCTATGTCTTCCTACTTTGTATATATGTGTGTGTGTTACATATCTTTTAAAAATTATAGGATGATGACAGTTGATGAACTATTTGTCCCTGATGGTCAAAACAATATATTAGCCACCCAATATTATTGTCCAGACTTTAAAAATTATACATACTGGTCTCAAAATAGAAAAGTTGAGAAACCTCCCACTCTGGATAAACCTGCATGTGTACCCACAACAGTGCTGTCAATTCAGTTCAGTCGCTCAGTCATGTCCGACTCTTTGCGACCCCATGGACTGCAGCACGCCAGGCCTCCCTGTCCATCACCAACTCCTGGAGCTTGCTCAAACTCATGTCCATCGAGTCGGTGATGCCATCCAACCACCTCATCCTCTGTCGTCCCCTTCTCCTCCTGCCATCAATCTTTCCCAGCATCAGGGTCTTTTCCAAGGAGTCAGTTCTTCGCATCAGGTGGCCAAAGTACTGAGTGCTCTGCAGGCCCACCAATGGTGTTTTCACTAAGAACCACCTCCGTCCATAAACCCTGGCCAAGCTCCAGGAATGTTTGTACACGTGTTGATTTCTACCACCTCTGCCATTCTAGCTGGCATGTAAGAAGTTTTTCAACTCAATAGTCAAGATCTTAGGGTGCACGTACAGGGGGTTGTCATTAACTCTAAAATTAGTGCCAAAAGTCAGTCATGTCAACAGTGTATAGAGAGATGAATTTTATTTCCCTCACCTGCAGCATTTTGGTGTGAATACCTTGTCCCAGTTCGTTGCCTCCATGTGTGACCAATACAGACCCGTCAGTGTAAATATGAACCAGCGCAGCTGCCTAGAGAAACAACACAGAAGGTACAACTTAGTGCAAGTCAGCGTTTAGGGAGGTTCAGTGTCAGAACTGAGATGGTGAGACGCCAAGCTCACAGAGTGGCGAGGGTCAGAGAGATAGCTTTCCTGGTAGGACACTGAAGTGCTAAAGTCGCCCATAAAGAACATTCCTACTGAGCCTGGTTTCAGTGGGAGCCCCTTTGGATACCTTGGGAGTTGTGAGTATTGGTTCCAACTATTTGAAAGCCTCTTCTCCACTTCGATTCTCTGGCTGACCACTCAGCCAGCTTCTGAAACATTGCAGGTTTGCACAGATTACGTGCCAACCTGTGCTCAGCTCGGTGTGTAGAGATGAATAAGATGTGGTTCTTCCTCAAGTAGCTCACAGTGTAGTGGGAGGACAGGCTGGAGAGTGAGTCATTGTGAGCAATGTTCTGTGAGATAATGGACATGGCAGAGGGGCCCTGGGAGAGCAGATCCAGATGCTTCTGTGGAGCCTGGGAACATGCTGTGCTCATACTCAGTCACTCAGTTGCAACCCTATGGACTGTAGCCTGCTGGCTCCTCTGTCCATGGGGTTCTCCAGGCAAGAATACTGGAGTGAGTTGCTATGCCCTCTTCCAGAGCCTCTTCCCCACCCAAGGATCTAACCTGCATCTTCTGTGGCTTCTGCATTGACAGGCAGATTCCTTACCACTGAGCCCGGGAAGGGTGCCCCTAAATGACCACTGAATGGAATCAGAGGGAAGAGGGGTTCACCACTGGGTAAGGTGGGCAAAAGATCCCCACTGTGTGTCAGGGAAAACTGGCTCCTGACTACAGTATGAGGACCTTTGGGATTTGGTCTCTAGAACTTTCCCAGATTCAGCTCTGTCTTTTCCCTCCTTGTCTCCAAGCCTGACAACTGCTCCTTGCCGACCTGTGTTCTTGCTGATGTGGTTCTCTCTTCCTGGCCTCTTCCCTGGCCTTCAGACCTCCGGCCTGTTCTGTGAAAATGTCCCTGAACCCTTCTTATTCCCCCTGGGAAGGATCAGTCACCCCTCCTTGGCACTTCCTCTTATGGGGGTGCACTGGGTTGAATAGTGTCCCTGCCTATACCCCCAATTCATGTCCACCTGGAACCTCAGAATGTAACCTTGTTTGGAAACAGAGTCTGTAAAGGTGTAATTAGTCAAGATGAGGTCATACTGGATTAGAAAATGAAAAAAACGTGAAAGTGTTAGTCACTCAGTTATGTCCAACTCTTTGCAACTCCGTGGACTGTAGCCTGCCAGGCCCCTCTGTCCATGGAATTCTCCAGGCAAGAATATTGGAGTGGGTAGCCATTCCCTTCTCCAGGGGAATCTTCCCCACCCAGGGATTGAAACTGAGCTTCCCACATGGCAGGCAGATTCTTTACTGTCTGAGCCACTACAGACACCCATTCTGGATGAGGGTGGACCCTACATTCATTGAGTAGTGTCCTCATAAGAAGGTCACGTGAAGATGGAGGCAGAGACTGGAGTTCTGCAGCCACAAGCCAAGAAACTCCAGGAACCCCCAGAAGCTGGAGGAGGCAAGAAAGGAGTCTTCCCTGGAGCCTTCAGAAGGCCTTGCTGACACCTGGAGTTTGCAGTTCTAGCCCCTAGAACTGAGAGAACAAACGTGTCATTTTAAGCCACCAAGCTCGTGGTTCTTTGTTACAGCAGCCATGGGAAATGAACACTAGCATGACAGGCTCTTCTCTGAGTGTCTCTCAGAGAAGGGAGCCCTGGTCTGGCTCATCTCCGAGTGCTGTAGAGAACTCTGAGCAGGTCTGAATCACAGAGACGCTAAATGTTTATTTGTTAAACTGGACGAATGGAAATGTGGCATTTTCCTTTCCAGGAGGAGGAGGAATTGGGACTTTAATCTGTTCATGTCTGGAGATGCCCAGAGGCCCAGGGTGGCTTGGAGCAGCTCCAGAGCACTGAAGCTTGTGGGTGCTAATAATAGTACTTATTCACTGTGGGCCCATTGACTCTGAGGACAGTGCTTCTCATACCTAATTGAGAGAGTGAGTGTTCCAGCTTTGTGAGTCATCAGCTGACCTGGAATAACACACTTCAACTCCCAAGCAGATGATTCTCGGGTGCCTCAATTTAGAACTCTGTGGGGAAGCTGGAGGCCTTTCAAATGGAGACAGTCAGTGCTTGATTGAAAGCTGTTTTTTTTTTTTTGTAGCAAGATGAGAAATTTGCTTGCATGGATGATGGTAGAGAGTAGGATATGGGGGCCACACAAGTGAGAGGAGATGTAGTATAATAAAAAATAAATATGAAGCACAAGGATATATTATACAATATGGGGAATATAGCCAATATTTTATAGTAACTATAAATGGAGTGTAACTTTTCATATTGTGAATCATTATACTGTATACCTGTTAAGTATTGTGCAGCAACTATACTTCAAAAAAAAAAAAAAATAATCCCCCTCGCCCCAAAACTGTAGTCTTTGGCCCTGGTTCTTGGTACAGAACTCTTAAAACCCTTGGAATTTATTGTCTTCTATATGCTCATGGGATGATTCATGGAGGGAATCTAAATAATTTCAAAATGGGTGCTCATTACTACAAAAATCAACCACACACAGTCAGAGGGTGCCGTCTCTCAGCCTTGTCTCCCAGTCTCCAGGGAGGGGAGAGCAACTGGAGATTGAGTTCAGCCACCAATGGTCAATAATGTAATCAACCATACCTATGTAATGAATCCATTACCCTTCCTTGCCAAATGTCAGGGCTCTGGGAGCTTCTGGGTTGGTGAACACATCCACAAGCTGGAGGGGGCATGCCTGGACAGAGAGAGTATGTTCGCTTGGCCCTTGATCTTTGGGGTCTGTGCTAACTCTGGGTAGTTAGTGCCAGAACTGAATTGCTGGACACCCAGTTGGTGTCGGGGAATTGATGGAGAAAAGACAACACTTAGTGTCAGAGAGGAAAACCATACTGGCAGCTATCTAGGATCATTTATGCTCCATTGATTGATACAGTCCAGACTTGTAGATGTAACAGTTAGCCTCCTCCTGCCTCTTTGGACCTTGTGGGCTCCTGTACCCCTTTTCAAAAGTACAAATTTATTTTTTGGCTGCTGGGCATATGGTATCTTAGTTCCCCCACTGGGGATCAAACCTGGACCCCCTGCATTGGAAGCACAGAGTCTTAACCACCAGATTACAGGAATCACTTAGCCACAGGAAGTTCCTACTCCTGTTTCCTATTTGAATAGTGGGGGTTCAGTGGGGCCACTGCCCCATCTCGGCAGTTTTGCTGCTGTGGCTCTCATGCTTGCGGCTGCTGTTTTCTGCCATTGAGGTGTTTTTCTACTGTGCTGTGTTGAAAGTGCTTGCAGGTGGGGGACTGCTCACTTCTCCCAGGTGCTGGGGGAGGGGCTCAGTGGCCCAGGGAAATGTGACGCTCTCCCCAAGTCAGAGCCAAGTGTGTCCAACAGGAGGGTTACCACCCACACATACAAGCTTCACCTGATGATAGCTTGTTGCAGCAAAGCCGACTGAAAATTTCATGGGAATCACCGCAATGCCTCTTTTCTTCCAGTAGTTCTTCTTATTGAACTCTTCCACTTGCTTTCTTCTGTTGTGAAAGGAAGACACGTCCAGACATTCGTTCCAACATCTTATCAGGCTCTCAGGGTTGAACGCTTGTTTGTAGATGGCTTTATCAACTGTTCGGTACATGTTTTTCTCCCTAATCTGAAGTGAGTGAGAAATGGAATCATTAGCGGAGAAGGCAATGGCACCCTACTCCAGTACTCTTGCCTGGAGAATCCCATGGACAGAGGCTCCTGGTAGGCTGCAGTCCATGGGGTCACTAGGAGTCAGACACCACTGAGCAACTTCACTTTCACTTTCATGCATTGGAGAAGGAAATGGCAACCCACTCCAGTGTTCTTGCCTGGAGAATCCCAGGGACGGGGGAGCCTGGTGGGCTGCTATCTCTGGGGTCGCACAGAGTCGGACACGACTGAAGCGACTTAGCAGCAGCAGTTATGATAAGACAGAAAGTGATTGTGAAATAGAGATTTGAAAAGCCTCCCCACTAAAGCACTTCGGTGGGGGGAGAAGACAGGATTTTTGTTTCTTTTTCTTTGAGCTCAGTCTTTGTTTTTATAGAAATAATGAAGCATGATTTCTTCTCTTCAAGGCATCAATCAGGGTTTCTGTCTCCTTAAAGTGGAGAGTAGAGGTAGTGACTGATCTGTGAAGGGCAGTGGGATGAAGGGGCTGGAGGAGGAAGAGTATCCTTTTTTTTCACAGTTCAAAGGGTGGAGAAGAGTTAGTAGACAGTATGTTAAAGCAAGGATTTATTGTCATAACGAAGACTTGTTTTGCTAGAGAGGGAGAACAGTGTACCTACTGACAAATAGCAGATCTTTTCTAAGCCTTCCAATTGCCTTTGGAATGTGTGGTCAAATCTTTAAAAAATGTATTTAAATATGGGTGTGTCATGTCCTGGAAACTTGCAACATCTGACAAAGAAGCAGGGGAGCCCACTGAGATATGCTCAAGGTTTTTCATCATCCCCAATCACTCTAATGATAAAGGAGTTACGATTAATAGCAGTTACACTGGAATACTACCGGTTTATAGAAACAAATATTTTCATGAATGCTAACTCATTTAATTCTTGTGGGAGCTCTGTGAGGTCATATTGTCCTCATTTTGTAGATAAAGAAATGGAGCCACAATGAAGCTGCCTCTCATTGTTCAAGTGTTCCACTGGCCCAGATGACCTTTCATTCTCTGTGCTATTATTCTTCAAGGCCACCCCAGTGTCATCTTCTCCAGGAAGTTCTGCTCCATACCCCTCCACCAAGCCAGTGTGACGTTTGTCTCCTTTGTATCCACAGAACACTTTATGTGACTTCTCTTGGGATAACCATCATCTCTCTTGTTCAATATTTAGGCATTCCACTGTGCATAAGAAGTACCCCCAACAATTACAATTCACAGACCTGGTGGTCCTCCCTGTTGCATTTAAAGACAAAGAGGTTCAAAGCCATGGAGAGCCTTGCTGCAGCAGAGGGTCTCTATTGGGGGATACAGGGGATAGAAGTGGAAAAAGTAGGCTGGGATTTGCTTGGAATGCGTGAGGAGTTGGAAAAGTATTATCAACAATTATCTCACTTGTCAGTGGCTGCCTCTCTTTGGTCTGGCATATTGTACATATTATGAACACTTTAGGATCTTGCACAAAATAGTATTTTTGGAGGGCATTCTTTTGGCAGTATCTCTCACAAGTTTTCAAGTGCACCA
Organism: Bos taurus; assembly: GCF_002263795.3. Classification (NCBI taxonomy): domain Eukaryota; kingdom Metazoa; phylum Chordata; class Mammalia; order Artiodactyla; family Bovidae; genus Bos; species Bos taurus. Next base: position 89,414,056 of record NC_037329.1, on the reverse strand, counting down.
GCAATTCCACTTCTCTAAGTTTATTGTACAGATATACACAACGAGGCAAAGATATAACCTTGGTACATTTGTACCAGTACCAATTAAATAGCAAAACTGGTTAAGAAACTGAATATGTACCAATAGTGCAGTGTCTAAATAAATTTAGATACATAATAGTACTATTCAGTCACGAAAAGGAATGAAGTAGTTCATTCTACTAGCATGGGAAGATGGCCAGGCGTACTGTCAAGTAGAAAAGGTAAGGGGCAGAATTCTGTGTTTATTATAGTCTCATTTTGAAAATAAGCATATAAGTGCAGCTATCCATCATATGTTAATGTTTATGTATGTAGAAATACAGATGGGTGGGTAAACAGAGAAAGAGCTAGGACAGTAAACACAGAACTGTTAACAATGGTCACCCTCAACCAATAGGGATGGGGATAAAAAAGAAGGATGTTTACTTTTCACTTTAATAACTTCAGTATGGCTTGAATTTTAAAAAGAGTAATTCCTTTTGTACAAATTAAAACAAGAAAGGAAGGAAATAAATTGTTGCAAAAAGAGGAAGGCCAATATGTGGAGGTGAACTCTTTTAGATAGCCCTTAATTTACCTTGAGTTCTGAGCCAGGTCTAATTTGTGTGGCTCTTCTGGGGTATTTCCTTGGGTAGCTGGTTTCCTACCTCATCTGATTCTTCAATAGCCTTGGTTATGACTTCGATTTCTACCTTACCTTTTCTGGCGGAAGGCCACATTTGGCTGCCACAGCTGTGATGCATGATTCTGTTACCAGGGTTCCTTGGGGGAAGCCAAATCCTCGAAAGGCCGTGTTGGATGGTAAATTTGTCAGGCATGCACGGCCCCGGAACCTGAGGTTGCGGATTTTATATGCATTTTCCAGCTTCAAGATAAGAAATTCTGTTACCTAAAGTAAAAGGAGATATTTACATATACCGGACAACATTTTTTCCTTGTCTCTAAAAGTCAGTTACAGTGTTGAACTGCTTGTGGAACGAGGTAAGTATTTGAAGAAACTGCTCCACAAAGACTCATATAGAAATTCTGCATTCTGTTCACAAACCAGGACAGTCCTGGTTTCTGATATACGTACCAGCTCTGAGTCATCCAACGTGCACCCTCCGTTAATGAAGCACTCGATGTCTAGAGCTTTGATTCGCCCGTTGTTCATGAATCCCACCTGTCACCAAATGATGGACATTTTACGATATGTTTGGAATTTAGTGCTAAGTTTGCTCCTCCATGGGCAGGACTGAAGACAGGCCACTCCCATTTGCTCTGTGGTGGACTACGTCTGGATAGTCTCTCGTTTTTCAGTGCTTGGCAGACAAAGACCTCCTCTGACCTGAATTTTGCTGAGCCCTTTTCTTTCACCGTGTAATTTTCTGGTTTCACAGTCAGTATGGAATTCTAAAATCCTTGCTTGTCTCCCAGCACTTAATTGCTACCCGCTTCTTCCTTGTTCTTGGAAGATTCTCCTCACTTTTTACTGATTTTCCTTCTAATTTAGTCTTTGGTTTTCCGCCTTGTGGAAAAGTCTCTGGGATTCCAGAGTGTGTCGGAAGGAATAGAAGTGCCTCTTGTTATGAGAAAGCCTTGGAGATTGGGGAATGGACACAGGAGGGACTGCCCTCATCTTACTGAACTGGTGAAGCACTTTGTCACTCTGGAAAGATGGCATGAATATGAGCTGCTGTTACTACCAGGACTCACTGAGTGCACCTCGTATTTTTCTGAAGTTGCCACTCCCTTCCTCCCACCTAGACCATTTTGTTTGCACAGCCCAGAATGAAAAGAAAAATTACCACTTCCTAATGTAGTTCCACCAAGAAAGAATTGGCCGTGGTTCCTTTGCCTTTTTGAAAACAGGGATAAATACGTCGATGGAACCATTAACCTATATGGGGCCACTTATATATTCATACTACAAGGGAAATTTTGGATAACAAATCAGAGAAGTTAGGAAATGGAGCAAAGTGTACAAGTTCAGAATTTATGGTAATTTTGACAAATGCTAGGCTGAAGTTTTCATGAAGGAAGGCTTGCTAAGCAAAGCAGTACCATAAGTGAGGGAGCAGAGGGATTCTGAAACTGTTCAGTATAAACTTTTCAAGGATTTTGGAAGGGCCTATGCACACATAGTCATCTATTATGCTAGTCTATGAATAGTTCTGAATAACCAAGCAAAACTTTGAGGATACATACACATACACATTATAATATTGGAAGCAAAATTATATTTAAAAATAAAACTTTTTTTCAAAAAGTCTGTTTTTTAAAATTATATTTTATATTACTATAATTACCAAAATATTTATAGTCTAGAACCCTCTTAATAAGTACTAGTACTAAAACAGTCTCATAACTATGGTATAATTGAAGCCTGATTTATAATCCAGCCCAAACCAAAGAACTCAACAGCTACCATAACACCAACTCCCACAATCCCAGAGGGTGCCTTCACATTGCTCTTGGGCCTAGAGGATAATAAGAGTTGTGAGTATTCATTTATTTTTTATTTGAAGGTGAAAAAAAAGGTTTAATGGCCAACTATGGTCTTTTCCTCTCTAATTATAAAAATTACTAATATCAGTGGAAGAAATAAAATTGTGCTGTGCTATGGAAAGCTGTGGTTTAGTCACAGGGAATAGAATAATTTAGTAATCTAAAGCAACAACAGAATCAGACAGAAAAATCTAGCTACGTGTATGCTGTGTGTGCTAAGTTGCTTCAGTTGTGTCTGACTCTTCGTGAAACTACAGACTATAGCCTGCCAGACTCCTCTGTTCACAGGATTCTCCAGGCAAGAATACTGGAATGGTTTGCCATGCTCTCTTTCAGGGGATCTTCCTGACCCAGCAATTGAACCTGTGTCTCCTATGTCTCCTGCAATGGCAGGTGGGTTCTTTACCACTAGCACCATCTGGGAAGCCCATGTGTATGCCATAAGCAATTCCCAAATAAAGCATGTTTGATATGGGAACAATTACATTAGATCTGTCCTAACAACTCAGCTACAAATTTGAAGTATTGTTGTCAACCAGATCCCAGCAATTATTTATCACAGTGTTTGTGCTATAGTTGCACAAAAATACAAAGGATGTAATTTGAGACAATTTTAAATTATTTCACTAGTTAGTGGATTCTTTTTCCTATTTGAAAAGAGCTTTTTGTGACACTCATAACCATTTGGTGGGACCACTTGTAAAAAATGATTTTGCAGTTAAATTGGTCAAATTATCTCCAAACATCTGTATTGTAAAATAATATTTTTATCATCAAGAAGCTTTGGTATAACAAATGTCTGAAGTTTTATTTATTTATTTATTTTTTGTCTTTGAGGAATCACTAACATAAATCCTGTTCCTTAAATAGTGTTTTTATCATTATTGGAAACTGTATTTTTTATCATTTAGCTTCTTCATAATTTTATAATAGATTTACTAAAAGCTCCTCACAAAACGTTATGAGTATTCAAATACACATTTTAATATTGTAGATGTTAAGATGATTGTTTTTAGAATTTGGCAAAATAAAAATAATAGGAAAGGGTAAAACCATTCAAATAAAATGAGGTACTTTAGTATTTTCCTCTTTAATACTTACTTTATATTTTCCAAATAATGGGTGTCTTCCCCCAGTTATTAACATATCATCTTCACGATCAAGAACAAGACGGATGGGGTGACCAGTTCTAAAGAAAACAAATTTTAGATTCGTCTTCCATCCCACCCATCCATTCATCCATCTACTCATCTACCATCCACCTACATATTTATCCATTCTCTCATTTAACTATCTACCCTCCCATCTATCCACCCTCCCACTCATATGTACAAGCATTCATTTAACCATCCACCCATCACTTATATATTCACTGAGTGCATACGGTGTGCTAGGCACTGATACGAATTGATGTATGACCAAATCACTATTACCTCTATGTTCTAGAACTCAGTGTTTGGAGATCTAGCCAAAAAAGATTAATGTCACATGTCAGTTAACTTGTGTTCTTATGCTTCCAATGTGACTCTCACCCAGATCTATTCTTTTTTCATATCCCTGCCACTAGTTACCGGAGAAGGCAATGGCACCCCACTCCAGTACTCTTGCCTGGAAAATCCCATGGACGGAGGAGCCTGGTGGGCTGCCATCCATGGGGTCGCTAAGAGTTGGACACGACTGAGCGACTTAGCAGCAGCAGCCACTAGTTACAAAGGAGAAAGAGTGTGAACATCTAGATCAAACTTAACAACACAACTGGAAAAACAAGAAGCACACAGCCTAGGAAGTCTGGGTTAGAATCTTCACTTTCAGTCATAAATCCTACTGTGTTGGCTAATTTGGGCTCTTGGGTAGCTAGGAGCTTCAGGCTTTCTGTTTACCTTGGCAGAGGTTCCCAGATTTTGAAGTGCAGAAGAATCATCTGGAGTGCTGGTGGATTCTGCAGCATCTGGGCCTAAGTGCAGATTCCTGGGCCTTACCACTAGGATTTGGGTGGGAGTGGCTCTAGACTCAACCTCTTTCTCAGTGATTCTGATGCAGGGGTCTTCAGGTACATGTTGAAAACCCACGATTCTACCAGAATTTCCTTTTTTCTTTAATGGTGAGGACCACCTGGAGCATCAGTGAAATGTAGTTTCCAGTATATCCCCCGGTCATCCTGATTCACTGGGTCTGGGGTGGGGAAGCAGGACTTTCTATGAACTTGGGAGACTCTTATTATCAATAGGTTGGGAACACTGCTCTGGGAAGTACTTAATGCACAGCAGGTATTGTAACTTAAGGCAATGGTTCTCGTACTTGGATGCACAGTGGAATTACTGGGGAATTTTTAAAATAGACTGATGCCAGGGTCAATGAGGGGTAGCCTAGGTATTGGGATTTAAATGCTCCCTAGATGATTCTAACATACAGTCATGTTTGAGAAGCCTTAAATGCACAAAGCCTGGTGGGAATACAATGAATTAATTATTCCTTGCTGAGTCCTTGGTGGGTGTGAATCGAGTTTCATTATGAAAAAACTGGGGATGCGATTCAGATTCTGCCTTCTCCCCACCTGTCATTGCAAAATGAGGCACATGTCTGAGTGCTTTGGGACCTCTGAATTACATGGAAACTGTCAAGGGAAGCGGGACCTTTGAAATTTGCAGGACAGTTGGGGCTTTGACATAGTAAAACAAGACAAGACAGCCATAAAAATGAACAAGGAATAGAAAAGTCAGCATGTGAACAGCATGAACAGTGCAGGAGCAAGACTTCTGGCTGGGGTTAGACCAGGAGCTCTGTTTGAGGATGTCTTGTGTCCACTGAACATCCATTGAATGAGCGTCGTCCCAGGAGCAGGAGACTTTTCTTTCTCACCCTGCTTTGTCTTCAGCTGGTGGTAGAAAGGAAAAGTGGGGGAGCAGCCTCTCCCTTGGCACTCCACTTGGGCAGGTGACTTGCCCCACCCCTAAATGGGTCATCTTCCATGAAGCTCAAGGATGGGGCAGTGTCAGCTCTGGAGGTGTTCAACTAATAGTACCACTTTTCCTTTATAGAGCAAATTAGCCTATTCAAACTTCTAAGTGCATTTGACTTTTCCAATAACTTTAGGAGGGTGGATAAAAGAGACAAGAGGCTGAGGTGCCCAAGGATACTCAGCTGGTGATGACAGCAGCCCAGGTGACCCTCGGGCTGCCGATATGCCCTCAGCTCTGTGCATTTCACGCCCTCCCATGTCCCTAGGTGCACTTACTTGAGAGCACCCACAGCTGCAATAGCCCCGAAGACAGCCGGTCTTCCTATCTTCCCGCCAAAACCTCCACCCACTCGCTTTACATGACAGGTGATCCTGTTGATGGGGATGTTTAAAGTGGAGGACACTGTTTTCTGTAAAAGGTAGGTAATGGGAAAGTTTTACAAGGGTAAAGTGGTAAAGAAGGTTTTTGCTTCCTAAAACACAACAGCAAAATTCATCCACCCCTACTGTTAGTAAAAACAAAGAAATAAACAGCTGAGACAGTCTGAATCTTTCAGCGTTCTACTGAGTTCATTAATGTTGCTAATCTCCATAAAACAAACTTTCCAGCAGAAAAGTGGTCTTTTCCAAAAGGGAAACTGTCAGAGTCCTGGATTCCTGTCAAAACCTGGATCCTAGCCAAATGCTTACACCTAAAGTCCCAGTAAGGTGAAAACCTGCAAACTCCTGACAATTTATTAAACAGGAAGAAATGTTTGCAACTAAAACTCGGAACACTTTATGACTGGGGAAATGATACTGTGTTATGAAGTGCTGTGTTTACTCCAAAGGTTGCCTGTAGTGATTATTTTAGGGAAAAATCAAGTACAGAAATAATTGTGTCATCCAATCACTGTCACATTTAAGCATGAAGCCAGTGAATGTTCACTTTAAATTGAAAATGGTTGTGGCTGTTCTTTCATTTACTTGACAAGACCGGAAAACATAAAAAATGGTTCCAGGGTCTTAGTTGCTCTGCTGATGTGTAATACTTAGATTCTAAGACTCTGCAGGTAAAATGGCAGCCGTTGTGAGGCTGTGGAGGCTGAAGGCCATGAGGGAACTGGAAAGTTGGGGAGGAGGTGGGGCAGATCCTGGACCTCACCTGCACGTGGGCTGGATCCTGTGTTGACACATAAATGTCCAGTTCTTTGTCCTCTGTCTTTGGAATAACAAGCACTCTCTGTGTTTCCATGTAAAAATGCTCCTGTCCTCCGACATGGACCTCTCCTGTTAAGGGCAAGTAAAGGAAAGTGCCTGAAGGTGTGTTCTGGTTGGGGAATTCAAAAGCAAGTGAGACATGGACTGGCTGGCTGGATTTGTCCTGATTGAGAAACTGATGGATCAGGTGTTTTGTCCTGTGACAACTGAGGTCATCTGTTTCAGAGACTGCGGTTCTGGATAAGAAGTTGAAAATCTCTGCTTTTGTTCTTCATTCTGTCCTTGACTAATCAAAGTCTTAGGAATTTTTTATTTATTCTATTGCTCCCTACCTGCCCCCCCTCCCCAACCCCAAGCAACACATGCACAATTTGAAAGGAAGCGAGAGAGGAGAACTTTGGTAAAATGCCACGACTTTAGGGGGTGGTCTTTCTGAAAGGAAATCACATGCTCTCCAGTCTGTTTCAGAAGAGAATTGCACAAATATTCTAGGAAACAATCCTGAGTCACTCACCTTCAACAATTTGATCAACTTTTTCAAATGCCTCCTCGATGTTTCCTTGTTCAAGTTTTTTTTCAGGGCACAGGAATGAGTTGTGTTTTATGGCATCCTGAGTGACAGGAAGAAAAAAAAGCTAATTCTTTTTGTCGTTTTCTTCCACTGGCAAATTTTTCTTACTCAAAAGCCGGCAAACTCCGACAATCGCCATCTGCTAGGACACGTGAAAGGAGTCAGGCCAGCAAAGGAGTGTGTCCTTGAGTAGCAGACTCCCCGCAGAGCCGAGATGCCATAGAAAATGCCTTCTCAGTTGCAGAGAAAACCAGCAAGGGTTAGAGAGACATTAAGATTTGAGATCTGGGGATACTATGATGGTCCAGGATAATAACTACTCATTTCTCCATTTCAATGTGGATGTCCAGGGCGCAGGTGATAGATCCAAATGCAGTAAGAGTGAGGCTCAGGGCCCTCCCCTTTTCCCCACTTCATGAATAAAAATACTTGTGTCAGACTTCATGTTGAAGGGGAGGACTCAAGTCCTAATGCACCTCTGGGGCAAGAAAACCCAACAGAGATATGGTAGGCAGTTTGTTCATTTCTTTGTGTATTTGGCATATCTCATAAGGGCTTCCTAGCCCTTTATGCTAGGGTTTTTTTTGGCAACAATATTATGAACTGACTGACACATGAATACTGGAAGCCATCCTGTCCTGCTGTTCTGTGGGTTGATCTATGGCAGTTGATTCTTGCTTAACCTTTATTTCCTTTTTTTAAAAAATTTAATTTACTTTATTCAACATAAGCACAAATATGTCTATTTGTCAAGAGTGTAGTGTTGAAGATCAACCCCCAACTAAAGAAACAAAATGCAAAGCAACTTCTCCCCCCTCCAGAAAACAGTTTTCCTCAAATTACTCACTAATTTAATAACAGAATTTTCCAAATGTTAAGAAATCTAGGATTATTACCCTGTAATGATAACACCTAATAACCTTTAGATACAGGTGTTTTCCATATTTCACAAGGACACCTGACTCTTGTATTCTTACTCCCTAATGATTTCAAGTCCGTGGCCTTTTTTGTTAATGACAATGTGAACAGTGAAAGCAGCTAATATTTATTGAGTGCATGCTTTGTGTCAAACACTGTACAATAGACAGTGTATTTACATGTATTCTCACATGAATTCTATTATTCTCTCCACTTTCCAGATGAAGAAGCTGGGCTTAAGGAGGTTAAAATAACTTTCCCAAAGTCATGCTTCAAATAAGTGATGGAGGCAGTTTTCAAGCCTGGCTGTTTTCAGAAACATCTTGCCTAATAATAAATGCTTGATTTCTCAAAGCAGTAGAAAATGAAGAATATAGCTGAAGTTTTCACTTTTTTGCTATACCAAGATCTCAGTATGTCAATCTAGTATGTGTGGAAGTATGTTTATTGTCATCTGTAAATATGTCCTAAGTTAGTATAATCTTATTATAATATATGCTATGTTTATATATAATATATGCTATAACTAGGTGCTAGCCACTGTTCTACATGCTTTCTGAATATTAACTCATTTAGTCTTACAACCTGATGAGGCAGGTTTTATTACTGTTCTCTTCTTTTTACAAAGGAGGAAACTATGGCACAGATATGTTAAGAAACTTGTCCAAGGTCACATAGCTAAGAAGTGGTGCAGCCAAGATTCAAGCCTGGCAGTTTGAATCACAGTTCTAGAACCAGTGTTTTTAGACAGAACTCTATATTGCTTCTTATATATATAGTTATGTGAATGAATGAATGGATGAATGAGCATTGGTATATATGACTGTTCTTTTACCTACTTTTCTTCACAGAAGAACTCTTTTTACTGATGGTGGAGAGTCCTATTCTGAGGGAACCCTAGATCTCTAAGTGTTCTGAGCTCCAGGATATTTCATGAGGATATCCTTTGGGTGCCATTTCCCCTCTTGAGGAAATGGGATTGGAATTGATATTTCAAAAACCCTTGTTAGGATCCTAGTACAACTCTAGAAAGGGGTGTGAGCCAAGAACAATGGCCTGAACTTCTTGCAAACCTGACAAAATGGGAATTTGGAATAGAGTTGATTTAATTTAGAAAGAACTAGAAACATGACCTTTTTAACACTCTGAATATTGAGCAAGTTGTACCTTTTAGGGACATTTTTAAAATGTTCAAATGGTTCACTAGGGCCTTTGAAAAAATTTTATTTCTTTCACAAGCAAAAATTAAGTACTCTTTTTTTTTCTATTTAATTGATATGAACTTATCTTTCATTGAATTAGAGCACACAAATGCCATAAATCTACATCTGATTTTTCTAATCTAAATTCATTATTTTTTGCTGGAAGTTGCATTTGTTTTCCATCATCTAGAACCAGAAGCGAGAATGGAAATTTCTATGGAATTCTATCATGAAGGTCCCACTGCTTTGGGGCTCCGTTTTGAAAAGATTATTACTCCTAATATCCATTCCCACCACTTTCCTCAAGTAATAGAACCCCCAGTTTCTAGTGAATACCTGGCCACCTAGAATAAAATGTATGTTTCCCAGACCCCCTTTCTAGGAGTATTGGTGTGGTACATGACTAGGTTCTAACCAAGGAGATGTAGAAAGATTATGTGCAGCTTCTGGAAAGTGTCTTTAAGGGGAGGGGATATACTCTTCATCATTGCCGCATTCTCTCTGCTGACAGAAGTGTGGACTCAAAGGTCAGTGTTCAGTAACTGTTGTGGACCGAAGTGTGATCTAGAGAATGGAAACCACGCAGGACAGAGCGACTATTAATAGATATAAGGAGCCCAGACCCTGACACTTAGAGTCACATGTAAGTTTGAAACTGACCATTTCTAGACTTTTTTGAATGTGCAGGACAAAGAAACTTCTATTTTTTTCCTGTTTCTTGGAACCAAAGCTAATTTTAATTCATGCAAGTAATGCCTTCCAGAAAAGTTGATTTTTCCAGAGTAAACCAGCGATGAAAAAGTAGTAGAACCCTGAATAAGTCTCACATTAAGAAGTTTACAAGGGACTTCTGATTCTACAACCTTATAGGAGAGCCCAGGCACTCTGCTTACCTTGATGGTGAAGATTATGGGCTCCAGCTCTTCATAAGTTATCTTTATCTTTTCAATAGCACGTTTTGCCTGTACATCTGTTTCTGCAACCACAGCACAGATGATCTGGCCCACGCAGAGTACCTGCAAAAAGTATAGGCATGAAGCCGGGGGGAAATTCTGGGTAAAAGTACTATCAGTCCAAACTTACCAGTGGCTGGTGCCTTAGTTACCATTATTGACCAAGAGTAACCAGACTGGAGTCACATCATGTGCTTGGCTAAAAAAAAATTCTTTAAACTTTTAATTTAAAAGTTAATTTAAATCATACATATGGTTTCATTAGCCATTTTACTCAATTGAATGTAAGCCTCAGAGTGGATGTGAATTTGGCTGGGACCGGAATTTGCTATGTCCTCTGTTGAGGGTGATTCATTCATGTGGGATGCCTTCATGGAGTCATTTTAAAGATAAGGGGAGTATATTTTGAACACTATGATTCCTGTGCCTCCCTCTACAGCCCCCAAACTGAAGCACTGACCCCCAGTGGGACTGTATTTGTAGATAAGGCCTTCAAAGAGGTAATGAAGGTGAAATGAGGTCCTAAGGTTGGAGCTCTAATTCAGTGTGACTGGTGTCCTTATAAGAAGACGTAGGGGGAGAAAAGGGAATTCCCTCATGGTCCAGTGATTAGGACTTCACGCTTCCACTGCAGGGTCACGGGTTCCATCCCTGGTGGGGAAACTAAAATCCTGGATGCCATGAGGCGTGGCCAAAAAAAAAGAGGTAGAAACACCAGGGAGGCTTATACACAGAGAAGAGGCCGTCTCCTATGAGGACACAGGAGAAGGGAGCCATCTTCAAACCGGCCAAAGTGACCTCAGGATAAACCTGCCAACACCTTGATCTTAGACTTCTAGCCTCTAGTAATTGTGAGAAAATACATTTTTGCTTTATAAGCTACCCATTATGTGGTATTTTGTTTTGGCAGCCTGAGAAGATAACATAGCTCCTAAGCAATAGCCAACTTCCTCATCTGGAGTTCAACCGAAAGAACAGTGGTCTATTTCATGGCTGGAGGAGAAACAGCCTGAAATGTGACAATAGTAGCTAACATCTACTGAGAGCCTTCACATGCCAAGCAATGCTGTAAACACTTCACATGTATCAGCTCATTTAAATTGCATAACAACACAATGAGTTGGGTTCCTCTGATTATTCCCATTTTACAGGTGATGATATTTTACAGGTTTCAAGACACCATTTCACAGGTGATGATACAGAGTGGCAGAGTGAGACCATGAACCAAGATAGTTTGGCTCCAAAAGCAAGTGCCCAGTGAATGATGGTAGAATTGAATTAAAGGTCAGGAATGATATGAGCAACTTTATTAAAAATGGAATATATGAAGGTCAGTGGGAGGTGGTAGGGAGAGGGTTGGTCCAGGAAGGAAGAGAGTTCAATGTAAATAATGGAGACTGGCTGTATATTGTATTCTCCTTTCTAGATTTTTTTCAAGGATTTTCCATCCTGATACATGCCAGTTCTTGCATTTATTCTTCAAATAAGAGTAAACTGACTCAACAGTACACAGTGGGAAAATGAGTATTTGTTGTTTTTCTGTAATAAATTTCCTTTTTGCAATGTTATTTCCTGATTCCAGAAGAGTAGGTCTATAAAGGCACTGAAAAGTGAAAGCGTGTCTGCTCAGTCGTGTCTGACTCTTTGTGACCAGGTCTATAGCCTGTAAGGCTCCTCTGTCCATGGGATTTTCTAGGCAAGAATACTGGAGTAGGTAGTCATTCCCTTCTCCAGGGGATCTTCCCAATCCAGGAACAGAACCCAGGTCTCCCTCATTGCAGGCAGATTCTTTACCCTTTGAGCCACCAGGGAAGCCCCACACAGAAGCATTAGAAGAGAGAGAGAGAAGCATTAGAGAGAAGCTGGAAGAACTGGCTTTCTGGCCCCTAGTGGCAGAGAGGGCTGGGAGGGCATGGAAAGCTGCCTGGAGGTGGTACCTTGGTGATCATCTGCGCCAAGTCACATGAGACAGCACGCTCTGTACCTCACCTCATCTACGGCCAACAGTTTGTCATCTTCGGTGCCATTGGTGCCTGGAATGTCCTTCGCTGTTATCACATCAACCACCCCAGGTATTTCAAGGGCCTCGGACAAATCAATTGATCTGAAAAAAGAGATATATTTGAGAAGTAGAAACCAGCAAGCTTTGAGGGAGGGAGGGATAGACCATGGATGAAAGTCAAAATATATGACAACTGGACTATAGGCCCTGACCAATCAGAGCTGAGCTGCCAGAGAGCAGGGTCCAGGAGCCTCCCTGCTGGGCCAGGGATAACACTGTAGTTGCTGGAAGGGGAGAGGAGGGGGGTGGCCATCGTGTCTGTGGCAAGGGGCATCCTAAGGACGTTTAGGACAGTGGCCATTTACCATTCAGCAATAACCTAGTTCAGGGTTTTATCACCAGCTGCATATTAGCCCTACTCAGAGTTACTCCTCTGAGCCATGCCTGAGGCTGCAGCAGGGAGATGAAAGCAAGAGCCCATAATTGTGAGTTTTTTTCTCCCTTTCATGATGATCATTTCTAGTGACATTCCTTTCCTCGTCTTAGGGCTGGTGACCTTTTAAACATTCTTTCCATTAGGTTCTTTGGGTTTATGACATTTCAAAAGAGCGGTCACATTGCTTCAGGGAATCCCCAAGTGTGCTTTAGAAAGAGTTTTTGGAAAGCTTTTCGTTTACTTACATGATTTTTGCATAGGCTCTGGTACTGGTCACTAAAGCCATGCAGAGTTCTTTATCCACCATGGGGATGTCATCACAAAACTCGGCCTCCCCGGTGGCGTGTTTGAGACCCGATAGGTGCATGACAGGGCGTCCGACTGGATCTTGGAGGGGCTGGTGAGAATCCACACTCTACAGAGAAAGACAAGAGCTTCCCTGGGAAACTTCCATCTTCAGAAGTGGCCTGGCCAATTGCCAACACTCCTGATTCAGGGTTGAGAAATCAGATGGTCACTCTCAGTCAACAAACACTGGAGTGGGTCAGATGAGCATGAGAGTTTAATGATGTAACTTGATTGGGGAGCTGTCATTTCAGCTCTGTGGCTATGCTTTAGATGGGGCCAATGTTTTAGCAAAATTGTGAAGTCAGTGAAGGGACACCCTGGCTTCTCCTTTTGGCGTCTTCTTTTCCCGAGTGGTGGCCCATATCCCTGACTTCTGGAATTCAGGGGTCTCCCTGTCCTGCTTTCTTACCTTTTTAAGGAGCAGCCTGTTTACACATAAAGCCATCATGATGATGAGGCTTGGAGTGATATAATTCCTGAGAGCGGGGCACCAAAATCTAAGCCAAAACCTGCTTATTGACAGGAGCAGGGCCTCTGGTGGGGGGGCTGGGGGGGCCAATGGCAATGGAGCCCATCCAGATCTGGTCTAAGCTGCCTTCTCTGCCCTTGCGAGTGGCAACAAAATATCCCTGGGAGTGTAGTAAGTGGAGGAAGTGTTTATTCTGGAACTCTTCTACCGGAAGATGTGTGTGGAGTATGGAGATTGGGTGGTGGGAGGGCTTGTGCTCCAGTGGAAAATTATAGATACTTTCTCCATTGTTCTTGGAGAGAAGGGATTCAGTTGCTTGCAGGCTCTCATTTTGCTGACTGGAGGTTAAGCATTTGCAATCAGGGGCTGGAGACTGACCCTTGCTACTCTCCTGCTCTGTCCTTACCCCACGCCCAGCCAAGCTACTCTTCAAACATTTGCCCAAAGAACGGCAGTTGGAAGAGACTCTCAGTTATTAGTTGGATGGTCAAGCTGCTTCAGATGACTTTGGCCTGAGGGCATCCAGCTTCAGTAGCTCGGGTCTGATCTTAGATCCAGGCTCTTCCTGCATAGGCCTGAAACAAAGGGCCAATGTCCTGGCAAAACTCAGAAAGTCAGAGGGAAATGTGCAACTCTGAAGTGCTTGCTTGTTCACACAGCTATCACTGTCTCGTAGTTTCTCGGTTTCCATTAGATTAAACTCACTGACCTGGTACCTTTGGACTCCCTGGGGAACCGTGCCCGGGAAGTCTTCTAGAGCGCTCAGGAATCGGTCTGAAATTTCAGGATAACGGCGGCTGTTCTGAGAGATGATTCAAAACAATAAAGATAAGCTGATTAGTCTATGATTCAACTGGGCTTTGATTTCTGTGAAAAGGATTTGGCGAAGGTCACCGAGAAACCATGAGTTCAGTTAGCAGGGATGATGCAAATTCACAACGCCTCCCAGACTCTCGCTTTGGCAAATGCTCCTTGCCCTCCCTCCCTTTCCACACTAGGAGGACCTGGACAGACTGGTTGAATCTGATCCTGGAGCCAAGCTAGCCCAAGGAGGGAGAGGCCCTCTGGCAGCAAGCTGGGCAGAGGCAGCAGGAGAATCAAGAAAACTAGGGGCTGGGGGAGCCATTCTAGAATGAGCTGGGGTGGTTCACTGCCCACACAAAACTCAAATTTAATTATTTTCCTCAGCTTTTCTGGGAGAGCAGTAAGACTGGGAAGGCTCTTTGGGTGTCACTGAAACATATCTAGTGTCTTGATTCGGAAATTCAAGGGTGGCAAGAGTTATTCAAGTAAATGTGGTTTGTGAGGGTCTTCGTCTTTCTTTCTTTCATTCCCCAACCAGGGATTGAACCCGTGTGCCCTGCAGAGGAAGTGTGGAGTCTTAACCATTGGATCACCAGGGAAGTCCTGTGAGAGTCTTCATCTGAATGAATAAAACCCAGACAGTTTAGGAACACGGGGCTGTTGGGGTGGGGTGTGGTTGGGGAACACGGGTGCAAGGTAGGGTGAGAGTTCTAGTCATAGTCTGGGGAGGAAAGATGGATTGAGCGGGGAAGAGAGAGAAAGAGAGAAAAAATGTTCTGTTTTGGTAACTTATTCCCGAAGTTCATAATCAGAAATTCTGAGAAGAAGCTACTTATATATTAGCATACAGGTGGTGCTCATGGTAAAGAACCCACCTGCCAACAGAGGAGACAAAAGAAACAGGGGTTCAGTCCCTGGATCAGGAAGATCCCTTGAAGGAGGGCACGGCAACCCACTCCAGTATTCCTGATATGGACAGAGGAGCCTAGGGGACTACTGTCCGTGGGGTTGCAAAGAGTCGGATGTGACTGAAGCAACTTAGCATGCACTCATAAATGTTTTGATTTTTTGAAAAATAAAATTTTATTTAACATTTCATATTGAATATAAAATCCCAAAATAGGCAAAACTAATCTACAGTGTCATTAAGCAGATCAGGGTTGCCTGGGGGCAGGGATGAGAGTGTTGAGAGCAGAGGGGCAAAAGGGCACTTTTGGGGATGATGGAAATACTTTTGTTTGAAGTGGTGGTTGCACTGGTTTACACATTTGCCGAAACCCTCTGAGTTTAAATAATAGGTGCATTTTGTTCTATGTAATTATACTTCAACAGAGTTGATTTTAAAAGAAAAACAATTGCACACGGAAGCAGGGGTCCCATCATGTTTCCCTGCTCAGGGCACTTGGTAAGCATCTGTGCACCAAAGACAGTCTGGCATCCTGAGCCTCACCCCACAGTAACCCTGAAGGGCTGAACCCAGGAAGAAGGAAAAGCTGGAACTGATAGTTTGCAAAAGGAGCGAGGAAGGTGGGAGCTTATGCTGCCAGGAGCGCATAAAAGCCAGAGCACTTACAGGCACAGGGAACGGCTTTATGAGCTTCTTCAGTTCCTGCAGAACTTGTAGGTAGAACTTGAAGAAGAAGCTGACTACCAGAGTCCTCTTGAATTCCACCCTCCCACCTGGAGCCCAGCCTGGGAGGGAGACTTCGTCCAGGAGCCGCCTGCAAGCTTCATCCAGCATCAGCTCATCCCACTGCCTGGGAGGGTTGGGGGCAGGAAGGAACCAGTGAGAAAAGGCAGTCTCCATGACCAGAGGTCTCTGTGACTAGGGGCCTGTGCTAGATGGTTCAAAGACCCCCAGGGTCTCACTTTACGAGTTGGATGGAAACTTAGAAATCACTTAAATAAGCTGTTCAGGGAAACCGAGGCCTGGGAGGCTGCACTAAGTAGCCTGGACATGCTAGAACCCAGGCATTAAATAAAGAGACCACCATGGCCAATCCCATGGTGAACTGAACAGGACTCAGACTTGGACACTGCCTTTGCTGAGAAGGAAACAGAGTGCCCCTGAGCAGCGGGAGCGATGGGGAGCGCTTGGAAGCTGCCTGGTGTGGGTTTGCCAGAGCATTGATGTGCATAGGAGCACCGGAGCTGAACACTTTCCTGGGCCATTTTCATTGTACACCTCACCCAAAGGGTGGTGCCTTATTAATCAAAGTCAAATGAGGTTAGAGTCATTTAGCAAAATTACAGAAAGAACAAGCAACGATTCTACATATAAGAGTTTCCATCTTTCCACTTTTTTTTAAATGTCAAGCTTCACCATCAGGGTACAGGGTGTGTCGCTTACCTCCCTAGGAGCTGCTGGCAGGACTTATGTGCACTGACTGTGGCAGCCCCGACCCCTCCATAGGTGATGCTCAGGTCCTCGATGATGTCTGTGCCCTCTTTGAAGAGGACTCGCATGCCGGCATTCACGTCGGGCAAGGCGTTTTGCTGGCACTGAGCCTGTCGGAAGGCTGACACGAATTCCCACTGTGGAGACAAAGACCATTTGGAGTTATTTGATATGTCAGAACTAAGAGCGAGCTTTCTGCTTCTTGGTGCCACTAATTAATCACTTAGACTCAATCAAAAGGGACGCAAAGGACACTTGGGACAATTTGGCTGCCTCTTTGTTCAAAGCGACTCTCAGTTAACAGGGTCACTGTGCGCTTTCCCGCTGGGGCCGGGATGTCTTTGCAAGGGATCCCTGTGTCATTTCCCCATGCTCTTATTTCCAGGTGCCATTTAGGCTAGTCCCCAGACCCTTTGTCCCCCATGAGGATGGAGGATCCCTCCAACACAGGTGTTTGGAAGGTGATTTGCTTAAAGTGTGAAAGAGATCCACTGGATTTCTTGCTTTGTAGATACTATCCCTTTTTCATTCTGTAAAGTTCATAAAGGTGCTGAATAGAACTTTCCAACAGTGGACTAGGGAATTTTCTAGCAGGGACAAGAGTCAGAAGGGTGATGGCTCCCCCCATGATCCTTGGCACCAGGACCACTGGTGCGGTGACTAAGTTAACAGAGATGGCCGCTGCCTTGCATGTGTTTCCATGTTTTTGGCCACCGGGGGCACTGTGTTTGGGTCGGCCTGCTTTTCTGTCTGGGTCTCTTACACTGATCCACACTGGACTGGGAACACACTTCAGAGTTTCCATTCCCAAGGAAAAAATAAATGAAGACCATACTTGGCTGAAAGCATGACTTAATATGAGACTTCCTGCATGACCCTGCTGGCTTTGGATCTCTCTGTGTATCTGTTGTGTTGCCCCTCTTGGGAAGACTGGTCTCTCAGATTCAGGTACACTTTGGGGGAGAAGCACCAGGAACAGGGAGTGAGGACAGAGGGTCCCCTCTGTAGCCGGCTGCGTGGCCATGTCTCCCCCAGAGATCATGTGTTAGGCGCTCCTGGTCTTCTGAACTGTTGGGGGTTAGCTCGAGTGGGCAGTCAGGAGGCCTAGCCCCAGCCTCTATCTCCTTGTGGGTCAGGCAGAGAAGCTCATTCCATAGCCAAAGAACTTTAATTTCCGCCTCCCAGATCTTGGACACGAGCGGGTGTGTGAGCATGACCGCAGGTTGGGCAGGCCCCACCCCACAGCTGAAACAACAACCCCAGCTCCATGCCTCCCAGAGCTGCTGGCCCGAGGGCGGCTGCGGGCCTTGGTGCCACGCCAGGCCACGAAGGACAGGAAACAGGTTTTCGGGGCAGACTTATTTTCCTTCCATCTGTTTTGAAACATCTAAAGATGACTGAACTCAGTTATAGAAAGAGAAAAACAACTCTCAAGTCTTACCTTTTGAGAGTGAGGAATATACACAGACTCCAAAATTTCTTCCGGCTTCAGGTCTGCA
The DNA here is from genome assembly GCF_002263795.3 of Bos taurus. Classification (NCBI taxonomy): domain Eukaryota; kingdom Metazoa; phylum Chordata; class Mammalia; order Artiodactyla; family Bovidae; genus Bos; species Bos taurus. The sequence goes on along the minus strand of NC_037329.1, from coordinate 89,395,790 downwards.
CTTGCCAACCCAGCAAGAAAATGTTCACTTAGAGGAATCCGCCGTGTGCCTTCTGTTGAAGAAAATGACATTTCTGCACAGTTGCAACAAGGAATGCGAGATTATTCTATACTCTTAAATGTCAGCAGTGGAGAAGAAAAGGTCACCTTCCTCGCATGGAGCAGAGTGGGGGTCTGAGTGTGGTGGACCAGCCCCCAACCCGTCCTCCTCACAGGGAAGGGTGGTGGCAGCTTCGTGACATTTACTTTTTTGTTTGGTCGCTCCGTGGATCTTGTGGGATCTTAGTTCCCTGACCAGGGCTTAAACCCAGACCCCAGCACTGGAAGTACCAAGTCCTAACTCATGGACTGCTAGGGAATCCCTAGGACATGTACTCTTGTTAGCACACATGCTGTGTGAACTGGGCCTCTTCCTGTCCCCAAGGCCTACCAGACCTGTTTTCATCTTTCAGCAGAGACTGTTGAACTAAATCTAACTTGTTCAATACTATGATCAATGTTAGGGCATAGCTTAAGCTAAGGTTTGTTTCCACTATTAACAGAGCTCAGATTATTGGATTTGCTTTTTGTTCTTGCTGCTGCCGTTGGCTTCTAAACTGGATTATTGTTATTTAGTTGCCGAGCCATGTCCAACTCTTCTGCAACCCTGTGGACTGTAGCCGGGGCTTCCCTGGTAGCTCAGCTGGCAAAGAATCTGCCTGCAATGGGGGAGACCTGGGTTTGATCCCCGGGGTGGGAAGATCCCTTGGAGGAGGCCATGGCAATCCACTCCAATATTCTTGTCTGGAGAAACCCCATGGATAGAGGAGCCTTGCGGGCTACAGCCCATGGGGTCACAAGGAGTTGGACACGACTCAGCGATTAAGCACAGTGCAGGACTGTAAGCCTGACAGGCTCCTCTGTCCATAGGATTTTCCAGGCAAGGATACTGGAGTGGGTTGCCATTTCCTCCTTCAGGGTATCTTCCCAACCCAGGGATGGAACCCAAGTCTTCTGCATTGGCAGGCGGATTCTTTACCAGTGGACTCCCGGGAAGCTCTCTAAGCTGGATACCCATATCTTTAAAGCAATGTGAACAATTTACAAAACCTCCTTTCAGCCCCATTGTCACTACATGGTGGCGATAGTTAGAGCAGTCCCCTCTGGCTTTAAAAGTGGCTGTGGCTCCACGGGAAATGTGTGAGGAGACTGCAGCCCAGCAAATCTAACGTGTGTTCAGGTCCAGGAACAGCAGTGAGATGCTGATTGGAAGGTAGGTGTGGCCGAGACAGAGGAAGGTGGACCCCAGAGGGGCTCTTGTGTACCTGGGCCTCCCTCTTCGGGTGCCAGCTAGCTACTGGCCTCATTGGAGCTGGGCTGAGTGCAGATTGGAGGTGGCTTTGGCAGAGCTGGGAAAACAGAGACCTTGAGCCAAAGGTGACGACCAACATCCCAGCAGAGGAACACAGCTAGCACCGCTAGTCCTGAAGTAGAAGGCCCTGTGTCGGGGCCAGGCCGTCTTTGCTCTCCTGACGCCCCAGAGCCTTGGCATCCTCTCCCTTAGTCTTCAGGGTTCAAGATGGGGTGATTCTGGACTACAGGCCTGGTGGACCCAGCAAAACAGCTGACAGGGTCCTTCGGGGCTGAAGGATTTTCTCTCCTGGGCCCCACACAAAGCTGAATAGGAGTGTGAGGGCTTTTCCTTTGCCAGCAGGTCCCTCCCAACACTTCTCAGTTCCCACCCATCAGGGACCAGACTGTGTCAGCCAGCAATCCCCTGGGGAGGCTTATGATGCTGGTGAGATAATTCCTGGTTGGCCACACCCTGGAGTTCACATGGGGCAGTGTGACTGCTCCCTTGCACTCCAGTTTCCCGGGTCCAACTCAGCCCATTTGAGGGTATTTGATGGGGTGTGGGGGAGGGAGCGGGGGGAGAGATGGAAAGTGGGGAGTTAGAAGACCTGGGGAGGTGGCTGCTGGTGAAGAGGCGAGCACTCCTGTTGGGAAATCAAGGCAGACTGGATTCCCATCCCTCACCCCTTACTGCAAGCGACCTCAGTCGGGGGCGGGCGGCGGGGGTTGAACAAATTAGATGTGTTGTGTAAAGTATCCAGCAGAGCCTGGCACAGTCAGTGCGCACTGGATGGGAGTGTCAGCCTCTTTGGAGCAGCCAGAGCCAATGTGAGGGCTGAGCATCTCAGGGAGACAAGGGTGGAATACCCTGGAGCAGCCCTCAAGGACCGCCCTTCTTAGCCAGCATGGAAAATGTTGCTAGCCTTCCTCCTGCCCCCAGGGGCCCTACAGTGTCCCCAGCGTGTCCTCACTAGACTTGTGACTTCTTACACGGCAACTGGAGAGGGGACATGAGGAGGAGGAGGAAGTGGTCCTCTGGTCACAGAGAGGCTTCTAGTCAGCCTCTAGACAGCCCTGGCTGCCGCGGGCTGGCTGAGCTGTGGTTGGGGCTGGGTGTCGTGTGTATGTGGCGGGTGGTACAGAAGGTGCCATCCCCTGCATGAGAAGACTTCAGCCAGAATCCTGAGCTCCCCATGGTGGACTGAGAGCAAGAGACATGGGCTCTGACATAGCACCTCCTAAAACAGAGACAGAAACGCTGCAGGTGCTGTTCAAAGGGCTCTGGGTAGCTTACCTTCTGATGTCAGATTGAGGGTAGCGTTGCCCACAGCCAGAATTGGGTTCAGATCTGAGTAGCTATGTCGGCTTATAATATGACCCCCTAAAGACTAAGGAGAGAGAGTTATAGCCTTGGTCATTAGATCCCTCAAATTTGAGCCCCCCGCCCTTCCCGGCACCTGCTCACGGTCCTCCCTGGCAGGTGACAGGGTCTAGAGGAGTCTTGGCCTCCTCTGCAGATGAGACTCAGTTCAGATGCTGTGAGAGGTCCCCACCCACCCACAGCTTTGGATCGAGTGAGGAATGGATGGTAATGAGCACTGAATGGCATGTGGTGTGTTTCACCTGATGTCTCACTCCTTCATGCATATTTACTCACTCAGTCCTCACAACAGCTCAGTGAGATGAGGCCACTGTCCCCCTTTAAGAGATGAAGACACGGGGGCACAGAGGAATTATAAAACTTGATTAAGATCTCCCAGTGAGGAAGGGGCAGGACGGGGATGCAAAGGCAAGCACTGAGGTGCAGCGGCCAATTCTGAGCCACCCCTACTCAGGTGGCACAGATGGCCACGGTGCTGGCTACAAAAGTAGCCACGATGCTGCCTTGGGATCTCAGACTTATCTCATGACCTCTTGAATTGTTGGACTTCCCGGGGGCCAGGTTTGGGTGCTGGGCATCTATCACTGAGTCTCCCTTTTCCTCTTCTTGAGAGACTCCTCTTGGATCTGGTTAAGCTTATAGCATCTCAGAACATGTCAGGGAAATGACCGGCCATTCAGCTCAGTATTCTTCCCACACAGTGCCAGACTCTACAGTGACCACCCAGGTTGCGGGTGATCTGGGCTGGAACATGGGTGAGGGCACGGAACTCCCATTCCTCTATGAACAGCTTAATTTTAAAGTTCTTGTTTCCACTGAGCTGAAATCTACACCCCTGGATTCTCACTTATCGGTCATACTTCTACCCTTGGTGATCATATGAAATATATCACACCTCTTCTCAGGAGTAAGGCAGCTTTCACAATGCCCCACCACTGCTCTCTCTGTGGTGGTTTCCAACCCTTTACTCTCCTGTCACCGTCTCCTCACCAGGGTCCAGGGTATCAGACAGAACCCATGACAGGGAATCATTTGGAATCAATTGAAGAGCTTTTTCAGTAGAAACCTGTTCTCCCTCCATTCTTCGTATCCTAAGAATTTCTAATACATCATTCGGGGGTGTGTAAGGGAAGGGGTCATGTGTATTTTGAATATCTACATCTGCATTTGCCAGAGGTCAAATCAGCCGACCCTGAAGTCTGCCTCCCTGTTCTGAGCGTTATCGTCTAGCGGTGGTCTGAATAGTCTGGAGTAGGGGAGGCTACCCTCCTTGTTTTAGGTGTTTTACTTCTGCAGTCCATGGGGTTGCAAAGAGTAGGACACGACTTAGCAACAACAATGCAGCCTAAGATCAAATTAGTTTCTTTGAAGGTCTTATCATGAAATTAGCAAAACCATGACGTTCTTTTCCCACTTATATTGCTACTTAGCTATATGACTGAACTTGACTCAGAGTCTTCCTTTAAATATGTTATTAAATAATGGTTGCTATATTAAATGTATATTGTGCTGTTGTTTCAATCAGCTGAGACCCATGTGCACACTGATTCTGCCAATGCCTCTTTCAACATTTTGCTGAGATTAAGAGATAGGTGTAGCAGGCCTCGTGATGGGCCCAGAGGACATACAGCCATGTTCCGGATCTGCTGGCTGGCCAGACTCTTCAGGTGCTTCAGCAGCGCTCGGTACGTCTGGGTCTTCTCCTCCGGGAGCTCGGAGACCCTCTCAGCCAAGATGTCCTTGACCTGGGCCAGACTGCAGCCAGCACCTATTGTCAGTCCTGGAGAGCAGGAAGGACAGGAACAGCTAGCAGGAGGCAGACTCTACTAGAACGTTCCATGACCCCTTCCTGACTGACCACAGTGAAGCTATGCCAAGCTGTTTTGTGATTAAGGAGGATAAAACTGATAGCATTAAAAAAGTCAAAGGTCTTTCAATTGCCAAGGTCATTGTGTAAATCAACAATGCTTACACTGCTGATTTGACCCTCTATAGGTGGCTTCGACATTCAAAATCTTCAACACCAGTTCTAGGAGGGGGACCAGCCAATCAGAATGAATACAGTCCATACAAGGAGCTGCCTCGGGTATTACTTTGGGTGTTGTTGAGTGTGGGAGGGTGGGGTTCCCAGGGAGGGGCTAGGGAGTCAGGAGAAATGGGAGAGCATCCCGGGATCAGGGCAATACTACTTGGTTAGCCCCTGCAATAAAGCCTTTTCTCTTTGCAAAACAGAACAAAATGAAAACAAAACAAAACAAACAAAAGAAACTACTATTCGCTAATTCACTAGCTGGCAAGGAAATAACTCAGAATTTAAAAACTGTTGCAGGCTTTCCCTGCAACAGTGTATAAGAATCTGCCTGCCATTGCAGGGGACATGGGTTCCATCCCTGATCTGGGAAGATCCCACATGCTGTGGAGTAACTAAACCCCTGTGCCTCAACTACTGAGCCCATGCTGTAGAGCCCTCATGCCTAGAGCCATGCTCCACAGCAAGAAAAGCTGCTGCAATAAGAAGCCTGTGCACTGCAGCTGGAGAGTAGCCCCTACTTGTCACAACTAGACGAAAGCCTGTGCACAGCAAAGAAGACCTAGCGCAGTCAAAAGAAAAATAAATAATATCTAAAAAGAGAATGGCAAATATTTATATATAAAAAAACTGTTTCAGTCGTACTTGTGAGTATTGATATTGATAGTAGCATGGGCTCTGGGTTTCTCTGTAGTAGGGATGTAAAGGATTCAGCTCAATCTTTGAAAATGAAGAAGTCACCCAAACCATCAGGAGATGACTTAGTTGACCTTAAAAAATTAATCTTCAACTTCCCCTGGGGTTTGTGGAATGAGTCACTAACACACAGGGTATGATTTGGTCACTTCCAGGGCTGGCTTCTAACTGCTGTTAGTCTGTTTTTTTTGTTTTTCTTTAAGCAGGTTGCAGAGTGGGCTTTGATTTTTCTCTTATGGATTAACCTTGGAGAATATTTCACTCTCCCACATAACTTTATTTTCATTAATATTAAAAATGATCTCTTCGTTTCAAAGGCAAACCATTCAATATCACAGTAATCCAAGTCTATGCCCCAACTAGTAATGCTGAAGAAGAAGCTGAATGGTTCTATGAAGACCTACAAGACCTTCTAAAACTAACACCCCAAAAAGATGTCCTTTTCATTACAGGGGACTGGAATGCAAAAGTAGGAAGTCAAGAGATACCTGGAGTAACAGGCAAACTTGGCCTTGGAGTACAAAATGAAGGAGGACAAAGGCTAACAGAGTTTTGCCAAGAGAACACATTGCTCATAGAAAACATCCTCTTCCAACAACACAAGAGAAGACTCTACACATGGACATAACCAGATGGCCAATGCCAAAATCAGATTGATTATATTCTTTGCAGCCAAAGATAGAGAAGCTCTATACAGTTGGCAAAAACAAGACCGGGAGCTGACTGTGGCTCGGATCATGAACTCCTTATTGCCAAATTCAGACTTAAATTGAAGAAAGTAGGGAAAACCACTAGACCATTCAGGTATGACCTAAATCAAATCCTTTACGATTATACAGTGGAAGTGACAAATAGATTCAAGGGATTAAATCTGATAGACAGAGTGCCTGAAGAACTATGCACAGAGATTTGTGACCAAGACCATCTCCAGGAAAAAGAAATGCAAAAAGGCAAAATGGTTGTCTGAGGAGGACTTACAAATAGCTGAGAAAAAAAGAGAAGCAAAAGGCAAAGGAGAAAAGGAAAGATATACCCATTTGAATGCAGAGTTCCAAAGAATAGCAAGGAGAGATATAAGATATAGATATAAGATCTATATCTATATCTTATATAAGATATAAGATCTTATATATCTTATATATATATATCTCTATATATTATATATATATTGATCACTTATATATCTATATATATATATCAGATATAAGTGATCAATGCAAAGAAATAGAGGAAAACAATAGAATGGGAAAGACTAGAGATCTCTTCAAGAAAATTAGAAATACCAAGGGAATATTTCATGCAAAGATGGGCACAATAAAGGACAGAAATGGTATGGACCTAACAGAAGCAGAAGATATTAAGAAGAGGTGGCAAGAATACACAGAAGAACTGTAAAAAAAAAGTCTTCATGACCCAGATAACCACAATGGTGTGATCACTCATCTAGAGCCAGACATCCTGAAATGCCAAGTCAAGTGGGCCTTCATCACTACAAACAGAGCTAGTGGAGGTAATGGAATTCCAGTTGAACTATTTCAAATCCTAAAAGATGATGATCTTAAAGTGCTGCACTCAACATGCCAGCAAATCTGGAGAACGCAGCAGTGGCCACAGGACTGGAAAAGGTCAATATTCATTCCAATCCCAAAGAAAGGCAATGCCAAAGAATCCTTAAACTACTGCACAATTGCACTCATCTCACACGCTAGCAAAGTAATGCTCAAAATTCTCCAAGCCAGGCTTCAGAAATACTTGAACTGTGAACTTCCAGATGTTCAAGCTGGATTTAGAAAAGGCAGAGGAACCTGAGATCAAATTGCCAACACCCGCTGGATCATTGAAAAAGCAAGAGAGTTCCAGAAAAACATCTACTTCTGCTTTATTGACTACACCAAAGCTTCTGACTGTGTAGATCACAATAAACTGTGGAAAATTCTTAAAGAGATGGGAATATCAGACCACCTGACCTGCCTCCTGAGAAATCTGTATGCAGGTCAAGAAGCAACAGTTAGAACTAGACATGGAACAACAGACTGGTTCCAAATTGGGGAAGGAATATGTCAAGGCTGTATATTGTCACCCTGCTTATTTAACTTATATGCAGAGTACATCATGAGAAATGTTGGGCTGGATGAAGCACAAGCTGGAATCAAGATTGCCTGGAGAAATATCAATAACCTCAGATATACAGCTGTTATCACCCTTATGGCAGAAAGCAAAGAGGAACTAAAGAGCCTCTTGATGAAAGAGAAAGAGGAGAGTGAAAAAGCTGGTTTAAAATTCATCATTCAAAAACTAAGATCATGGCATCCAGTCCCATCACTTCATGGCAAATAGATGGGGAAACAATGGAAACAGTGACAGACTTTATTTTGGGGGGTTCCAAAATCACTGCACATGGTGACTGTAGCCATGAAATTAAAAGATGCTTGCTCCTTGAAAGAAAAGCTATGACTAACCTAAACAGCATATTAAAAAGCAGAGACATTACTTTGCCAACAAAGGTCTGTCTAGTCAAAGCTATGGTTTTTCCAATAGTTATGTATGGATGTGAGAGTTGGACTATAAAGAAAGCTGAGTGCCGAAGAATTGCTGCTTTTGAACTGTGGTGTTGGAGAAGACTCTTGAGTGTCCCTTGGACTGCAAGGAGATCCAACCAGTCCATTCTGAAGGAGATCAGCCCTGAATATTCTTTGATAGGACTGATGCTGAAGCTGAAACTCCAATACTTTGGCCACCTCGTGCAAAGAACTGACTCACTGGAAAAGACCCTGATGCTGGGAAAGATTGAAGACGGGAGGAGAAGGGGCCAACGGAGGATGAGGTGGTTGGATGGCATCACCAACTTGATGAACATGAGTTTGAGCAAGCTCCAGGATTTGGTGATGGACAGGGAAACCTGGAGCACTGCAGTCCATGGTACCGCAAAGAGCTGGACACGACTGAATGACTGAACTGAAAAATGTACTTGGTGCAATACTTTCCCAGTCCTACCAACATACCCACATAACTAACACCGCCTGTTGTTTCAGTGATCATAGTTAACCTAATTGATTAACAAAACTACTAGCTGCTTCTTATTATCTGTATGCTAAGCAAATCTTGAAAGTGAAAGTGTTAGTCACTCCGTCGTGTCCGACTCTTTGCGACCCCATGGACTGCAGCGCACCAGGCTACTCTGTCCATAAGATTCTCCAGGCAAGAATACTGGAGTCGATTGCCATTTCCTCCTGCAGTGGATCGCCATTTCCTCCTCCAGTGGATCTTCCCGACCAAGTGATCAAATGCGGATCTCTTGCGTTGCAGGTGGATTCTTTACCATCTGAGCCATCAGGGAAGCCCATAAGCAAATCACGCCTTAAAGTAACTATACTGCTCCTCTGCCTGGAATGTCTCTCAGCCTAGAATCCTCACCCTGTTTCTGCATCAGTATCTCATAAAAGGCACACGGGATCTGGTCCCATCGGTGATTGTCTATTGCTTCCCATCACAAGTTCCAGTAAAGCTTTAACTTCCTCAAAATCTTGCCTTCCTTTTACCTGCAGGAGCACTGGGCAGACCATGCTTATTTCCTACCATACAATTCCTCCTGTCATATAGATCCAGAGCCGTATTAGTAGGGAAGAAATTAGAGGCAAAGATTTTTATCTGGTTATGGTCAGCAGCATTACACAGTCTAGCACGACCATCTGTTGTTTGACGTAGATAGAAAAGAGAAGTTCAGGGACTTCTCTGGTGGTCCGGTTGTTAAAACTCCCTACTTTCACTGCAGGGTTTGATCCCTGGTCAGGGAACTAAGATCCTACATGTTGCGTGCCCAAAAATAATAAATAAAAAATAAAGTAATTAACTTAAATAAAAAAAAGGCAGGCAATGCAGTTCAGTCCCAGGGGAGAGTATGTCAGCTGTCTTCCCTATTGCCTAGGTCCTCATAAGTATGGGTTTCGGATTCAGGCTGAGGCGAGACAATCCATTTTAGAGACTTCTGTTTGATTCTTTCCATCGCTCACAGTAGCCCCTCACTTTGTGTCAGGCATGACACAACTGTACTGAGAAAATTCTATTTACTGAACTTCTATTCATGTTTTATTCCACCTTTGGTCACAAAACCTAGCTTGCATTTCAGTGGTGTTGAAAAGATCTTTATCTTTATATGATTCTCAGAACATGGGGTTTATTTTAACTCCATGCTTTTCAGAGTTTGAGGGTCTATGGGTTTAAGATGCACTGACTTCCTGTAGCACTTACTGTACTAAACATTTTGAAGGTGAGTGGGGGGTATATCCAGCCAAACAAGTAGGTGACATGGATTAGCACACAAAATGTAAACAAACGCAAGCTGTCACAGATATTTATTTCCTGGGGTTGCTGGTGGTGGTGGTGGGTACAGCTGGCTCCAGTGTAACCCTCCCCTACAAGTGTTCTTCACTCCTCTGGGCCTCAGGAAAAGCTTGGGCATCCTGAGAAAGGTCCCTGGAGGCTTCTAGAGGTGACTCACACTTAAAGTTTAAGGGGCCCCAAGGAAAACACATGGTTAAGATTTTAGAATCTGCCTCTATCTTGCCTGCTGAGTCTAAACTGACAAAAAGCCAGTTGGACAGCCAGTGGGTTGGGCCTGGGGGGACAGGGAATGGCAGTAAAGATGGGCGTTCTGGACTGGACATGGGAGACGTGTGCCTTGGTGACCGGCCACCAGCCAGTTTGCAGACCTTGGGCCAGATCTCTTTCCTTTTGTCCTGGCCCTGTTGGAGGAAATATAGGGGGCTTGGTGGGATGGAGAAAGTCTTCCCCCTCCTTCAAACAGAGGAGCTTATTTTCATCTATTAGGATTTGTTTGAGGACTGAGTTGTGATGCTTAAACAAGTTTGAAAATCATGGGCTAAACCATGGGCCTGGGGTGAAGATGAGGAAAAGGGTTGTCCTGTCTTGACTGTCTGCTTAAAACATTTGACAGACTTTGTTGGTGGTCCAGTGGCTAAGACTGCTCTGCCAAAGCAGGGGGCCTGGGTTTGATCCCTGGTCAGGGAACTAGGTCCCATAGGCCACAGTGATGATTGAGGATCCTGCGAGTCGTAACTAAGACCTGGTGCAGCCAAATAAATAAATGTTAAAAAAAAAGGGTACTTGATTATACCCCCAAACCACCCATTTTACTCTTCTCTCTTCCTCTTCTCTCCAACTCCAAGATTTCAGATATATCTAAGATATACACTCCCCTCATTTTCTGAGTGGTGTGTGGATGTGCTACTTAAACACAAGGCTGAAGCTGTGAGGCTGTGGTGCAAAACCAGGAAGGGTCCCTTTCCTTGCAAATGGGTGGGTCAGGGTCAGGGAAGGCAGGCTTGCTGGTCTGCAGCACAGTCTAAGTTTGGCTGATAATGGTTGAGGCCGGGAAGGTAGGACTCCGGGATGGCAGTGATACTGCCAAGGTGGGTCCCTTCTCCTGCCCACCACGGATCTCCAAAAACACGTGATGGCCTACAAGTCAGTCTGGACTAAAGCTTTCAGTTCAGCCAACCTCCCTGTTGCCCGAGTTAAGGAAATCATTATTACTACTGCATTCCAAATTCAAGTTCCTGGCTCACTCATTCATTTAGTCTTTTTTTCTTTCCATTAAGTCATTTAGTACATATACACATGTACCTTAGACAAGCACATGTATGCTAAGAGACCTGCTGGATGAGAGAAGGAGTAAAATAAAAGTCCTTTCGTTAAAGGGGTTGCTGTGCATCTTGAAGGCAAAGTCTTGGATATTTTCTTCCTGCTCTGTGGGTGCCACCTTGCCTGATGAAGAGTCTGCACTTAGTGGGCCCTTAAGGATGTTGCAAATGACCAGGGGTGCTACCCTGGGCAGGTTTCTGTCTTACTTGGCCTTTTGCCATTGCCCCTAAGAGACACATAGCATCTGAATGCCAGACACTAAGTTAAATGCCTCCTGCAAACCTGCCTCCCTCCCTGGAACTGACCATCCAACTGATAGATAGTACTTCTCTCTTGCTGTCTTCTCCTTAAACTGACACTGCAAGTTTATTGCCTTTGTGTCGCCATGCCTTTTTTTTTTTTGACTACACTGAGAGGCAGACATGTGGGGTCTTAGTCCCCAGGCCAGGGATAAAAGCTGCGCTTCCTGCATTAGAAGCGTGGTCTTAACCACTGGACCACCAAGGAAGTTCCATCATGGCTCTTTATAGGCAAGAATCCTACAGGTGACTACAAGGTCTTGAATGATATCATCCAAATACCCCATATTCTGTACAAAGCTTTTGATAGTAAAATTTCACAGTGGGAATATAATATCACATCAGAAAAATGTCAAAGAGTTGGAAACAAGTCAGACAAGATAAATGTATGATGAGGTTCTAAACTATTTAGTGTTTAGTTAGTGCAAGTGTTTAGTGCAGGGATTGGTTCATGGATATTTTACAAAGAAAACCTGGTACTCACCATCATTTGTTTTAGACACCACATTCAGCTCAGAAATCCTAGCAGGAGAGAGGAGAATTGGGTGCAAACATCCTTTAGATCTCATGGCAGGTCCTGAAAGTAAATGCAGTATATATCTTAAGAGAGGGAGAGTTAGGAAAAAGAAAATGCAATTTTTTTGGCATTGAAAGTTTCTCATTAAAATATTCAGATGCTAATTTTAAACACTGGCAATAAATGCATATATATGTGACAGCATCGGCCATACACCCTGCCAAGTAATTTTATAGCACATGTGCTTCCAGTATATGTATTTATCTATAGTCATTATGTGAATGGAGAAGGCACTGGCAACCCACTCCAGTACTCCTGCCTGGAAACTCCCATGGACGAAGGAGCCTGCTAGGCTGCAGTCCGTGAGGTCGCTAAGAGTCGGACACGACTGAGCGACTTCCCTTTCATTTTCCACTTTCATGCATTGGAGAAGGAAATGGCAACCCATTCCAGTGTTCTTGCCTGGAGAATCCCAGGGACAGGGGAGCCTGATGGGCTGCTGTCTATGGGGTCACACAGAGTCGGACACAACTGAAGCGACTTAGCAGTTAGCAGTAGCATTATGTGAATATAAAAATAGGAAATAAAATGGATGAGAGATTCTTAGAAGACTCTTAGGAGATGTGTATAGAGGTATCTGAAAGAGCCAAGACTTTGAAAACATGCCATGGCCTTGAGCAATGGAATGGAAGTGTGAACTGTGTCCTCGGCACAGGATGGAATTAGCACACTTATGTGCAACCATGTGGGCAGGTCCCAGCTCAAGAATGTTAAATGCACAAAGCAAACTGTAGAGGAGTAATACTGTGTCCATCTACTTGAGTGAAGTTCAAAAATATGCAAAACTAAGCAACACATTGCTTAGGAACTCAAATATACGGGTATAACATGTAAAAAACAGAGAAGAGATGGACCAACACCATATTCAGTCCAATGAGCACCCCTGAGCGGAAGGGGAGGTGGGGGACTATCGTCTCGGGGGGCCCATGGGGCAAACTTCTTGGTAAAGCTCTGGTTCTCAAAGTGAGGGTGGTGATAACTGGGTGTAGATTGTTAATATATCCACCGTATTTCATAAAATTCTATTTAATTTACTCAATACCTAATGGAAACAAAATTTAAAAGGACAAGGTAAATTAAATAATTAACAGTCCTTTAATACTGCTGCACACCTCAAGGGGTTACACTGCATACTTCCAGGGTCTGTGTATATTGAATTTTGGAGGCTATTTTATTATATGATAATACTATCATATTTGTATTATCTTTTAATATTATTTATGTAATGTATATATAAAAGTATATGCAGTATATTATGTTTTTTGCTCAGTTGTGTCCGACACTTTGCAACCCCATGGACTGTAGCACATCAGGCTCTTCTGTCCATGGGATTCTCCAGGCAAGAATACTGGAGTGGGTTGCTATGCCCTCCTCCAGGGAATCTTCCTGACCCAGGGATCGAACCTGGGTCTCCTGCATTGCAGGCAGATTCCTTACCATCTGAGCCACCAGGAAATATATATATATATACTAATATTTATATATAGTATACATAAAAGGTAATGTATAAATAATTATTATATAATATACAATATAAGAGTACATTTTATAATACATTATTTTACTATAACACTTTTATTAAAAACAATGATGTCTTTATCTTTAAAAAGTAGTTTTTTAGACTAGGAGACAGGAAGTCCCGTTCGGCACTGAGGCCTGGTGGTGGTGTGAGAACTGTTGTAATCACTCACCCAGTGATGTGTTGCCCAGGATGAGCGGGGCTTCTGGGTGTTTTGCTTTCAGCTCCAGGAGGTCTTTGAAGGTCCCAGGGGAGATCCAAGTAACCCTCTCTCCGTGAAAGGTCAGGGTTCGTTTTTCTGGGTTCTCTGTCATTCTCTAAGTGCAAATAACAAAGGTGTGTGCACGTGGGCACATCTGTATTCCTGGGTTATGATAGACTCCGGGTGGAGGTATGTTTCTCTAGAGAGATTTCAAAAGTTCTGGATTTCCCCTGACCAAAAAGATACTCACTATACCATTGGCTAATGCTTGAATTTCCATAATTAGATATTTATTCCTTTTAGCTTAAGACTTGTTCGTGTGTAGTGCTTTGGAGGAAAGTGACAATATGAGCTGGCATGTGTCATTGACTCTTCAGTATAGATTAACTTAGCATAATTTAGTATCATGGCCTTAAAAAATCATAATTATACTGATACTCCTAAATTAGAATCTTCAGTTTTACCTCTGAAATCCAAGCTCACATACCTGAATGAGTGCTCAGTGTCTCTTCTTAGATGTATAATAGGCATCTCAAATTTAACATGTCCAAAACTGAGTTCTTCATGCCCCATCCTCCTCCAAGCCCCCTCAGAAAGGATTCCCTAAGGGAAAAATCCCCTGCTCCTCCAGAGGTCTTCCCCTTCTCAGTAAATGGCCACTCCCCTTTCCAGCTGCCCAAAGCCCTGGAGTCAGCCTTGACTCCTTTCTCTCCCCACACACCACATCACATTCATCAGGAAATCTTGTTGGCTCTTCCAAAAGTGTATCCAGACTCCACTGGCTCCTCACCAGGCGCATGCTGGCTGCCTGGCCCAGCACCACCATCCTCAGGAGGGCACAGCTGCCCTGACGGGCTCACTGATCCTTCTCTCACCCATCCCCAGGCTATTCCTGTCCCAGCAGCCCAAACCACCCCAGATCCCACCCATTACAAGGTTAACAGGAGCGTACTCCTCTTATGTCCAACCTCTCTGATAGCTTCTCATCTGATGCAGAGTAAAAGCCAAGCAGTCTAAGTCCAGGATGGTCTGCCCCCAGCCCTGCAGCTTTCTGACTTCTCTGGTTCCCTGAGTTCCTGCCAGGCTGGCCCCTGCTCTGTCCTTGATCAGGACAGGAGTTCTCCTCTCCTTGGTATCTCTGCACTTGCTGCCCTGCTGCCTGGATTGCTCTTCCCCACCATGACCAGTTCCTTCACCTACTTCAGCACTTTCATCAAATACTACCTTTTCAGAGATGTCTTCTCTGGCCAGATATTGAAAATTGCAACCCCCTGCATCCTATCCCCCTTCACTGTTTTATTTTGTTCTCCTTATCACTTGCTGACACGCTATATAACTTATCTATTATCTGTCTATTTATCTATTTAAACTTTTTATTTTATATTAGAGTATAGCCAATTAACAATGTTGATAGTTTCAGGTACATGGCAGAGTGACTCAGCCATACACACACATGTATCCACTCTCCCCCAAACTCCCCTCCCATCCAGGCTGCCACATAACATTGAGCGGAGTTCCCTGTGCTATACAGTAGGTCCTTGTTGGTTATTCATTTAAAATATAGCAGTGTGTACATGTCCATCCCAAACTCCCTAACTATCCCTTTCCCACACACTTCCCCACTGGTAACTGTAAGTTCCTTCTCTAAGTCTGTGAGTCTGTTTCTGTATTATAAATAAATTCATTTGTATCATTTTTTAAAAGATTATTTGTATAAGGGATATCATCTATTGTCTTGTTCATTATGTGTCTCTCCAATCAAATTACAGTCTCCTTGGGGGCAGGTCCTTGGGTGAGTTTTGTTCCCTGTTGTGTATTCAGTACCTAGAACAGTGCCTGGCATGTTACTGAATGATTAGTATTTGTTGAATGTATGAATGAACATATCAGAACCCCTTCAGAAATATGTTATCGAATGGAACAACTGGATGTTAGAGAGGGAAGATAGAAATGCTGACAGAGGGAAGAACTGGGAGGCCCTGGAAGTGCCACTTGAGGTCAGTATCTGGGAAGGGCTGGAAAGATCGAGTTAGAAGTTGAGAAAAACTGGATTGATTGGGACAGTCAATAGGGATACAGTGCAGATGACGATGATGGAAGTAATAACAAAAATGGTTAAAATATAGCCTCAGTTGAGGCTTTGGGGAATGTGTACAGGGCATCAGCCAGGGCTGGGTGAGCCAGGCGGGGACAAGCATTCTGATTTGGTCAAGAATTTCTACAATTTGATAATTTCACAGGATGGAAAAAGTGGTTTTTAAAAACTGAGCTTATAACCAGTGACATTTCAATAAGCACATAAAACACCCAACTCCTCTTACCAAGAGTTCCGGGGGAAATATGAGCTCCTGGGTAGGGTCCAAGGGCTGGAACTCCTCTTTCACAAATAACTCTGTGCAAATCTTTATAAGGGCAGAAAAAGGTGGTTCCATCAGTCGGGGTCAATTGGAAACAGCATCATAATTCTTTACATTAATAAGGCAAAATGAACACAATAATAGCTCCGACTCTCCTTGTATGGAAAATAGTTCAAACCAAATAGTTTTAAATAAGAATTGTGTTGACACTAAAGAAAAGGATATCCTATGAACCAGTTCAAATAGTATCCTGCAAAATACAAAGACTGTCTATGAAAAACAATCAGAGGTCAATTAGTTTGGGAAATCCTCTTCACTGTGTCCGAGCCACTACTCCCTCATCTGTCAAGTTAAGATTCAAAATGCGAAAAGCTCTGAGAAGTCCTGTAATTTAAGTAAAACACGACTCTGAACATATATGCTCTTGTGTAAGCACATACACACACCCCACTTGCTTTAATAACACTAGTTGGCATTTATGGAGTGCTTACATTCCATGTGCTTTCTACACATATTAATAATTTACTTAATCCTCCCCAACAATTGTACAAAGAAAGTAAATTGCCATCTCTATTTCATCTATTAGGAAACCAAAGCACAGTGAAAAGTTACCCAAACTGCAATCCTCTCTAAATTAAGTCTGTTTTAGTTTTGGAAACACTTATTCTCAAGACATTTTCTAAAGAGTAAGGCAAATCAGGAGAGAACTGTGGGGTGTGGGGCTGGAAGGATATATAATGGGGAAACCCATGGAAGATGGGCTGGCCGAGCACGGCGGTGGGTGGGGCTGGTGGGGTGGGGGAGACAGATTTGAGTTCATTATCAGCTCTGCCACAACTTGGCTCTCGGACCCTCTCAATAGAAATGTACTCAATCTTTCTAAAGATTAAATAGAAATAATACCTATTTTAAAAAACTGAAGTATAGTTGATTTACAATGTTATACCAATCTCTGCTGTACAGCAAAGTGACTCAGTTTTACACGTATTTACATTCTTTTTAAAATATTCTTTTCCATTATGGTTTATCCTAGGGAATTAGATATAGTTCCCTGTGCTATACAGTGGGACCTTGTTGTCTATGCATTCTAAATGTAACAGTCTGTAAATACCAACCCCAAATTCCCAGTGAAATAAGGACTATTTTGAAGGGTAATTGTGACATGTAGATGAAATGACCTGACATTTGTCCAACACTCCCCTGCTTTTCCCTCTGTCTCTGTAAGGTCTTCCCAGATTCTGGAAGGAAAACTTGCATTATTCCTTGTGTAGGTCCTTAGTAGGATCCCAGACTGAGACATACCTGCCAGCATCTGAAGGACCAGTTTTTGCCTTAGCTGGAATTAGAAGTGTAGGCAGTACCTGGGGGCAATAATGTGGTGTGTATCTATAACCTAGAAGTAAGATAGTGTCTGAGAATTAAAATGGAAAACAATGGATCTGAGCTGAGGAATTAAAATTCCCCTGAACAGGAGCTAGGCCAAGACTTCACAGTTACCCCATGGAAGACAGTAGCACAGCTTCAAGAGATGGGAGTGTCATGGGGCAGACATGTGCCATCTAGTAGGTCTACCTGATGGGTGGAGAGGGGTCTTCCCTGCTGTTCCCCTTATGATTATCAATGGCTCTGCACCCATGCTCACCAAGCAATCTTCCCCTTATATTGTGACATCCTGTGCGTGCTTTCCTACAGCAAAGGATGTGGCTCAGTGCCCATAAGATCCACCTTAAAATTGTGTTTCTCTTTATAAATGAATATTGCGGCACAGTCCAGTTTAAATATGTTCTTTTGAGTTTGGTTAGAGTGATTCAGGTGGTTGCCAGAGCCCAGTCATGTGTGCTGTGTGCTTAGTCACTCAGTTGTGTCTGACTCTTTGTGATCCCATGGATTAGCCCGCCAGGCTCCTCTGTCCATGGGGATTCTCCAGGTAAGTGGAGTTGCCATGCCCTCCTCCCAACCCAGGGATCAAACCCAGATCTCCCATATTGCAGGCAGATTCTTTACCACTGAGCTACCAGGGACAGATTGAATTCCGGAGGCTACAAAATCCAGACTTTAGAATATTTTTAGCCCTCCAGGGGGCACTGATCCTCCGTGAAGT